>NW_027516866.1:0-361080 GCF_048772815.1 Callospermophilus lateralis
CATGGAGTTTCCTTTCTCCAAGCTCAAATTGGACAAGTTAAACTTATGGTAATCAGACAACAATATACCACACTAGAAGACATAAAATGTAACACCCATCAGTGATGACTTTTATGATTAAAAGTAACCAGAAGAAGAAGTGGGGAATGAAAGGTTAATGAAATAGGTACTTGTCACTTCCTGTTTTTCTGTACGCTTAACAAAACACTGTTGAAATCTTGAGAACTGTTTGCTAATCTTGTTCCCAGAATGTGCTGTCCCCAACTGCCAAACTGCAGAATGTGCTCAGTCACGCAGTTGAAAGCAAACGGCCTACTCGCCCTGACCCATCAATAAACTTCCATCCCTGCCTTCTCCAAGAAAAGTACATAAGCTCTGCTTAAGCTGTTCTCAGGGCTCTCTGCTCTATTCAACTGAGCTCTGAGCCCCAGCATGCTGGACCCACAATGAACCCTTTGTAGTTGCATGAGACAGTCTCTTGGTCATCTCTTCCTCCTATACTCGCCTGACCATTAGAATATTTCACCTCTATATTCTTAAAAATATCTCAGGTTCCCAACACCATTATTCATCCAGCAGAATGATTCCTAACACAAATCAAACATGTTATTAATCCTAACCATACCATCTACCCTCAATCTAACTTTACAGAAGAGCAGGCACAGAGTTGGTCTTACAATACAGGAATATAGGGGATCTTTCACCTCCTGAGAAATTCAAAGGTCTATGCAGAAATGATCCCTGGAGAAGATGTAGGCACCTATGAAGGACCTGAGAGAGCAGAAGTCATCTTCCATGGCAAACAACCTGGTCAGGATGAAGGGTTGTGTCTGAATCAGCCTCTCTCTTCTTAATGTAGAGAAGATGGACCAAACCAGGCCTGTGTGGAGAGTTGTTTCCTGGTGCCTATGGCTGATATACTATTCTAACTTGTGAAACTGTCACAGGTAGTAGGAGCAGCCTGCATCTGAAGGGACCCTTGGAAGCAACTGTTAGGACAAAGTGGTTGCCAAGGGAGTGACCTCATTCAGTTCCTGAAGGAAGTGACCTCACCTCACTTCCTTGTTGATGGAACTCTCTGAACTTGGGATCCAGGAAGCCAGGCACACAGAGCCAGTCCCAGTCCCAGTCCCAGTGTTCTCACTTGTTTGGATGTACCAAGGACAGAATCAGTCTTTCTTGGTACCTACTGATGTGAGGAAGGCCAAATGCCAAGAGAGTTCTGAAGACTGGCCTTTCCTGGGAAAAAAGGTAGTTGCTCACAGCTTGCTCTTGACAACTTCACAGAGTTGGATAAGAAGAGGAGATCTGAGACAGGACATGCCATTTTGAGGGAACATAATATGCCCCACCAGTCAGAGGACACTCCTGATAGTCTCAGAATTACTTGGGGTAAGGAGGTGCCTCTGTGGGTGTGGTTGTAGGTTTGTGATTTTCCCTTGTTCTGAAAATAGGTAGGAAAAGTGGTTTGTTTGGATTTAGTGAACATTTTCTAGAAAGTCCCTTGACAAGGCGAGTGTTTCTGTGTCTGTGTATCCCACTGTGTCCATAGTTGTAGACATTAGAAAAGAGAATGCATAAATGGATGTGTCCTGTCTAGTAGAAAGCTTCACAGCATTCATTTTGCCCAATTTATGAATGGACTGCGGCTTGCCTGATCGATGGGCTACACCTGATATCTTCCTAAGTTCCTGTTTTCTTCCTGAATTCTGGAGACTCTCCAGAATAGGCTCATGGTTTTTTGTCCAAGTTATGTACCACCTCCAAGTTCTTTGACATGGCCATGTACTGGATAGCTGAAGGGAATGGCGAGCATCTCAGAAAACTCAGAAATCACTGGGACCAGGAAAGTCTCAGTGGAGAAACCCTGCTTTGGGCCTTATGCTTACCTATTGTTCTGTTGCCCTGAATTTCAGGAAGGCCTTTGCCTCAGGCCACACCTTTTTGAAGCCTGAAAAGAAGAGTTTTGCAATGGAAATAAAAGGGCATTACCTGTGGCTCTTTGCTTAATTTCTTTGAAAAGAATGTGTCTTATTCAGACTCTTGAGCCTGTGTGAGGTGGTGGCTTAGATTCTCAGCACCTGATGGATCTAAAGAAAGATTCCATGTGTACATCCAAAACCAAAATGGCCAAAGAGCAGTCCTTGTGGATGAAGTCTCTCACCTTGCTTTGTAACTTTCCTGACCTCCATCAAGTGAGAATAGGGATTCTTTGGGTCAAATAAGTTCCTCAAACCCTGCAGAGGCTAGCCCGTAGGTGCTTAGATTTTCTCATGACTCCAATTCACATAAAGAATCTAAAACCCACAGTCAGTAGGCCTCAAATTTGAGAAGCAGAGCAGTATTAATGGCAGGCCTTTTTGATCATTCCTGGTTCACAGGAAGGGTGTACAGGCCACCCTGACTTTAGGCAAATGAGATGCAAGGGAGATTTTTTTGGACACTGTCTTGGGGTGAACACCTCATGGAAACCTCCAGCCAGAAGTTATGATGAGTGCCTAAATGGAAGAAGATGAGGTCATGTGGGATTGTTTTGGTTTGAATTGTGGTCATTTGTGTGGCGGTTGGAAGAGACGACTGGGTCCACCTTGGCTTGAACTCTGGTGTGATTACCCTAAGAGACTGCATTCTGGAACTGACGTCATCAAAGTATTTCCATGAATTGTGTTGGAATTTTAGGAGGTCACGCATGAGATTTGCCCTTGGAAACTGAGATCTAGGCCCAGGGTTGCTTTCCACAGAGCACTGGGAATCTCAGCCAAGATATCACATGATTTTATTGTGAACGACTTGGCAGCCATAGTTGAGAGTCAAAACACACATGGACCTCACGTTGTAGACCTCAATGCACCTTGCTTCATGTGACCTTTTGGCTACTCTTTGGGAAGACTTGCCTCTGAGAGTTCTCCAAAGCTTTTATGGAAATGAGCATCCTCAACATTTAATTGTTCCTGAATGAATTGAAACCCACATTGCCTCCAACTTCATGCTTGAAAAATGGCTCGATAAATACCATGAAATTTTTTTTAAATTTTCATGAACAGGTGGCACTGGACGACCTTTGGATATCCTGTTGATGATTATGAGTATACCAGACAGTGCCTTGATTGACTGGGTTTCAAGAAAATGGTGTAGAACAGAGTTGCCAGTAAGTTGGAGTCTGCTGACTAGTGGGCTTATAGCCGTGGTGGGCAGGTGTGTGATGGAATATCTGTGGTGGGGCCATGTGGATCTGCCATTGGCTTCCAAATGGCTTGTGGCTGACATGGTGCAGCCAACAGATCCTTACAAGTAAAGGGACCTTGTTATATGGAGAGGTTTCGGGGGAATGTTCAGAATCAGGTTGCTATGGTCAAGGGGCAAGCTATGAGGGATAGAACCTTGGTTGGTGCATTCTCCTACAGACCCTGACCCACCACATATGACAGAACTCCCTTCAGCACTGTTTTTCAGTTGAACTCCTTGTATTTCGTGAAGCAAATACTAAACACCCAGTGCAGCAGCAATAAACACCACAAAATGTGGAGGATGACCCAATGACTTCACAGTCCACAAGGGGAGACACTTAGCCCCCAGTGGCCCCAGTTTACCGACTAGGATTGAATTCAGCAGTGCTACCGCATGTTCATTGGAAAATATTAAACCATGTCCTCCAGGTAACATAGATGCAGACCCAGCTGTAATGGTCTCACTACAAGGAAGGTAAAGCTCCTGACAACAACATATATTTCAAGTGCTCAAACTCAGAGGCAGTTTCTCAAGAAGTCTTTATGCCAGCACAGCTCCATGTTTGTGGAGTGTTTACCCTGTCCCTTACTTTTGGAAACTACTCTACCACCTCCCAGGTTGTAAACTTTTGAGCATATTCCATTCCAGATATTTATTCCCAGATTTTCTAACTCTTGACTTTTAATGATGTATTACTTGGGACGAGGGTAATGTCAAGGCATTGTTCTGGATGAGAGTGGGAAAATTTTTGTGTAGCATATATTTGCATACACATTTGGTCCATTTTCCAATTTTCCATTCGAAATACTGAATACCGGACACTGACACCTAATCTACTAGACTCTGACTACTAATCCTAATAAGATGGAGAAAAACAACCCAAACAGAATAGAATTACAAGCATTTCAGAGGAGGCATGGTGTATAGTTGGACTTGCATTTTGCATTATATAAGGTAGGAGTTATACATCTAGTCAATTTTGTGTTGAAATAGTTCCCCATGTGTTTTTCTTTCGATTATTTTATTTTATTTTATTTTATTTTATTTTATTAGTTGGTTGTTCAAAACATAACAAAGCTCTTGACATATCGTATTTTATACATTAGATTCAAGTGGGTTATGAACTCCCATTTTTACCCCAAATATGGATTGCAGAATCACATCGGTTACACATCCACATTTTACATAATGCCCTATTAGTAACTTGTATTCTGGTACCTTTCCTATCCTCTACTATCCCTGCTCCCCTCCACTCCCATCTTCTCTCTCTACCGAATCTACTGTAATTCATTTCTCTCTTTGTTTATTTTCCCATTCCCCTCACAACCTCTTATATGTAATTTTGTGTAACAATGAGGGTCTCCCTACATTACCATGAAATTTACCTTTTCTCTACCTCCCCCCCCAACTCACGTCTCTGTTTAATGTTAATCTTTTCTTCCTGCTCTTCCTCCCTGCTCTGTTCTTAGTTGCTCTCATTATATCAAATAAGACATTTGGTATTTGTTTTCTACGATTGGATAGCTTCACTAAGCATTATCTGCTCTAGTGCCATCCATTTCCCTGCAAATTCCATGATTTTGTCATTTTTTAGTGCTGCATATTACTCCATGGTGTATAAATGCCACATTTTTTTAATCCATTCATCTATTGTAGGGCATCTGGGTTGGTTCCACAGTCTAGCAATTGTGAATTGTGCTGCTATGAACATCGATGTGGCAGTATCACTGTAATACGCTCTTTTAAGATTCAGGGAATAGTCCGAGAAGGGCAATAGCTTGGTCAAATGGTGGTTCCATTCCCAGCTTTCCCAGGATTCTCCATACTGCTTTCCAAATTGGCCGCACCAGTTTGCAGTCCCACCAGCAATGTACAAGAGTACCCTTTTCCCCACATCCTCAGCAGCACTTGTTGTTGTTTGACTTCCTAAAGGCTGTCAATCTTACTGGAGTGAGATGGTATCTTAGGGTGGTTTTGATTTGCATTTCTCTGACTGCTAGAGATGGTGAGCATTTTTTCATGTACTTATTGATTGATTGTATGTCCTCCTTTGAGAAGTGTCTTTTCAGGTCCTTGGCCCATCTGTTGATTGGGTTATTTGTTATCTTATTGTCAAATTGTTTGAGCTTTTTGTATACTCTGGATATTAGGGCTCTATCTGAAGTGTGATGAGTAAAAATTTGTTCCCATGATGTAGGCTTCCTATTTACCTCTCTTATTGTTTCTTTTGCTGAGAAAAAAACTTTTTAATTTAAGTAAGTCCCATTTGTTGATTCTTGTTATTAACTCTTGTGCTATGGGTGTCCTATTAAGGAATTTGGAGCCCGACCCCACAATATGTAGACCAGAGCCAACTTTTTCTTCTAACACATGCAGAGTCTCTGATTTGATATCTAGCTCCATGATCCACTTTGAGTTAACTCTCTTGTGAATGGTGAGAGGAGGGGATTAAGTTCCATTTTGTTGCATATGGATTTTCAGTTTACCCAACACCATTTGTTGAAGATGCTATCCTTCCTCCATTGCATGCTTTTAGCTGCTTTATCAAATATAACATAGTTGTAGCTTTGTGGATTAGTCTCTTGTGTCCTGTATACCGTACCACTGGTCTACCCGCCTGTTTTGGTACCAGTACCATGCTGTTTTTGTTACTATTGCTCTGTAATATAGTTTGAAATCTGGTATCACTATACCGCCTGATTCACACTTCCTGCTTAGAATTGCTTTTGTATTTCTGGGTCTTATATTTTTCCATATGAATTTCATGATTGCTTTCTCTATTTCTACAAGAAATGCCATTGGGATTTTGATTGGCATTGCATTAAACCTATAGATAACTTTTGGTAATATCGCCATTTTGATGATGTTAGTTCTGCCTATCCATGAACAGGGTATATTTTTCCATCTTCTAATATCTTCTTCTACTTCTTTTTTTAGGGTTCTATTGATTTATTGTATAAATCTTTCACCTCTTTTGTTGGGTTGATTGCCATGTATTTAATTTTTTTGAGGATGTTTTGAATGAACTGCTTTTCCTCATTTCCGTTTCAGAAGATTTGTTGCTGATATACAGAAAGGCCTTCGATTTATGCGTGTTGATTTTAGATCCTGCTACTTTGCTGAATTCATTTATTAGTTCTAGTAGTTTTTTTTTGGAGACCCTTTTGGGTCTTCTGTGATTCTATAGAATCATGTCACCAGCACATAGTGATAATTTACGTTCTTCTTTTCCTATTTTTATGGCTTTGATTTCTTTCGTCTAATTTCTCTGGCCAGTGTTTTGAGAACTATATTGAATTGAAGTGTGGATAGAGGGCATCCTTGTCTTGTTCCAGATTTTAGAGTGAATGCCTTCAATTTTTCTCCATTCAGAATGATCCTAGCCTGAGGCTTAGCATAGATAGCTTTTACAATGTCGAGGTAAGTTCCTGTTATCCCTAGTTTTTCTAATGTTTTGAACATAAAGGGATGCTGTACTTTGTCAACTGCTCTTTCTGCATCTATCAAGATGATCATATGGTTCTTATCTTTAAGTCAATTGATGTGGTGAATAATATTTATTGATTTCCATATATTAAAACATCCTTGCATCCCAGGGATGAATCCTACTTGATCGTGGTGCACAAATTATTTTTTATGTGCCTTTCAATACGATTCTCCAGAATTTTACTGAGGATTCTTGCATCTAGCTTCATCAGAGATATTGGTCTGTACTTTTCTTTCTTTGAGGTGTCTTTGTCTTATTTCAGAATAAGGGTGATGTTGGCCTCATAGAATGAATTTGGCAGAGCTCCCTCTTTATCTGTTTCTCGAAATAACTTGAAAAGTATTGGTATTAATTCTTCTTTAAAGGTTTTGTAAAATTCCGCTGTATACCCATCTGGTCCTGGGCTTTTCTTGGTTGGTAGTCTTTTGATTGCTTCCTCTAAATCATATATTGATATTGGTATGTTTAAATTGTGTGTATCCTCCTGACTCAGTCTGGGCAAATCATGTAACTTAAGAAATTTACCGATGTCTTCATATTTTCTATTTTATTGGAATATAGGTTTTCAAAATAATTTCTAATTGTCTTCTGTATTTCTGTAGCATCTGTTGTGATATTGCCTTTTTCATCCTGTATGTTTGTAATTTGAGTTCTCTCTCTTCTTCTCTTCATTAGCATGGCTAAGAGTCTGTTGATCTTATTTATTTTTTCGAAGAACCAACTTTTATTTTTGTTAGTTTTTTCAATAGTTTCTTTTGTTTCAATTTCATTGGTTTCCACTCTGATTTTAATTATTTCTTGCCTTCTGCTACATTTGCTGTTGTTTTGCTCTTCCTTTTCTAGGGCTTTTAGATGAAGTGTGAGCTCATTTATTTGTTGGTTTTTGCTTTTTTTGATGAATGACCTCCAGGTGATGAATTTCCCTCTTAAAATTGCTTTCATTGTGTCCCATAGATTCCGGTATGTTGTGTCTGTATTTTCATTTATCTCTAAGAATTTTTTGATTCCCTCCTTTATGTCTTCTGTAACCCATGGATTATTCAGTAACATATTGTTTATTTTCCTAGTGATGTAGGATTTTTCCTTCCTTCTTTTATCATTGATTTACAGTTTCATTCCATTATGATCAGATAAAATGCATGGTATTATCTCCACCTCTTTATATTTACTGAGTGTTGCCCTATTGCATAATATATGCTCTATTTTTGAGAGGGATCCATGTGCTGCTGAAAAAAAAGTATATCCACTTGATGATGGTTGATATATTCTATATGTGTCAGTTAAGTCTAGGATATTGATTGTGATATTGAGTTCTATATTTTCTTTATTCAACTTTTGTTTGGAGGATCTGTCTAATGGTGAGAGAGGTGTGTTGAAGTCACCCATAATTATTAGGTTGTGGTCTATTTGATTCTTGAACTTGAGAAGAATTTGTTTTATGAACATTGCAACACCATTATGTGGTGCATAAATATTGATAATTTTTATGTCTTGTTGGTGAATGGTTTCTTTTAACAGTATATAATGTCCTTCTTATCCCTTTTGATTAACTTAGTCTTGACTTCGATTTTATTCTATATGAGGATGGCCACCCCTGCTTGCTTACGAGGACCGTGTGCATGGTATAAATTTTCCCAACTTTTCACCTTCAGCCTGTGTATGTCTTTTCCATTCAGATGTGTCTCCTGGAGGCAACATATTGTTGGATTTGTTTTATTAATCCAAGTTACCAGCCTATGTTGCTTTATTGGAGATTTTAAGCCATAAACGTTTAGAGCTACTATTGATGTATGGTTTGTACTTCCAGCCATGTTTAATTATTTATCTTTGTTTTTAATTTACTTTGTTTCTCCATGATTAGCTTTCCCCCTGCACTCTGTCATTACCCAGTCACTTCCCACTGATGGTTTTGGTTGTTGTTTTTCATTTCTTCCTCATGTAGTGTTTTTCTCAAGATGCTTTGCAATGCTGGTTTTCTGGCTGCAAATTCTTTTAGCTTTTGTTAATCATGAAAGATTTTTATTTCATTTTCGTACCTGAAGGTTAATTTTGATGGATCCAGAATTCTTGGTTGGCATCCATTGTCTTTCAGTGTTTAAAATACGTTGTTCCAAGATCTTCTCGCTTTCATCAACTGTGATGAAACATCCTTTTGTTAACCTTATTGATTTACCCCTGAATGTAGTCTGCCTCCTTTTTCTTGTAGCTTTTAATATTTTCTCTTTGTTCTGTATATTAGATATGTTTATAACAAATGTCTTGGTGTTGGTCTACTGTGATTTTTTGTGCTCAGTGTCCTCTATGAATCTACAATTTGTATATCCGTTTCTTTTTTTATTTCTGGAAAGTTTTCTGTAATTATTTCATTCAGTAGGTTACTCATTCCCGTGGTTTGAATCTCTGGACCTTCCTGTATCCAGATGACTCATAAATTTGGTTTTTATATGTTATCCCATATCTCTTGGATGATTTTCTCGTGATTTTTTACCAGCCTTTCTGAGTTGGCTAGACTCTTTTCAAGATGATATATTTTGTCTTCATTATGTGACATTCTGTCTTCTACTTGCTTCACTCTTTTAGTAATTCTCTCAATTGAGTTTTTAATTTGGTTTATCGTTTCCTTCATTTCTAGAATTATTGTATGATTTTTTTTATTATCTCTATCTCCGTATAAAGATGCTTAACTTCTTTTTTTTTAATCTGTTCATGTAATTCATTTTCAATGTGTTCTTTCACTGTTTGGATTTGCTGTCTCATATCTTCTTTAAGGTTCCATTCCATCTGTCTAAGGTATTCCTTGAGTTCTTTATATGATCATTTTTCTGATGACTCTAGGTCCTCCTGAGTATTTAGGCTGTCCTTCATTGTTTGTACTCTTTTTCTTTCTTGCTTTCTTATGCTGCTCATGTTACTTCTTGTTCTGTTTGAGTGCTGAGTTACTGATTAGTCTTATAAATTTATTTCATGCTTGGGAGGAAAGATATTAGAAGGGAAGGGAAGAAGTCAATAAGAGAATGAGAGTAGGCAGGTAGAATTCAAGGAAGGGGGAAAAAGAAAATTGAAAAGAAATGAAAAGACAAAAGAAAAAAACAGAAAATAAAGAATGAAAGAAAAATTAAAAAAATAATAATGATAATAAAAAATGAAAATTACAATTTAATAATAATAATAATAATTAATAATAAAATAAAGAAATTTAAAAACTTAAAAACATTAAAAAAGTTAAAGAAAAACAACAACAACAAGAATGAAAATGAAAGAAAAAGAAAAAAAAAAAACCAAAAAACCCCAAATTTAAAAAATAAATAAATAATGATAATAATAAATGCAGTCATAGATTTTGATTAACTTCTCTTCCAATAGGTGGTGCTGTGCCCACTGGGCCGAGGTTCTCCTCTCAGTAGGTGGGAACCAATCACTATGCAGCTGCTCTTCCTTCCAGACTGGTCGGGTGTCCAATCCTGACACCCTAGGGCCTTCTCTTGTGTTTCCTCAAGCCATGCCCTGCTCACCTGCGACGCTCACCACAATACTGGCAACACGCCAGGTCTGCTGCTCCTGGGAGACCTGTTTTTATGAATACCTGGGCACACTCTCCCGGTTTGCTTCCCTCAGACCCTAAGTTTGTAGAGCTTGGGGCTGAGATCCCCAAGCGAATTTGTTTGCCCTCCGGGAGCCACGCCCCAGTAGCTGGTGCAAGAGACCTCAGTTGTCAGCACTGGTGGGAGCGGTAGCCTGGAGTTCTGTGCCACAAGTCCCGCGCCACTCCTGATTTTCTCGGTCTGGCTATCGCGCTCATGGTAGAGCTGAGAGGAACCCTTACGGGAGAGCTGGGAGGGGCCCTTAAGGATTCCCTGCTGTGTGGAGAGAGATGGCTAGGGAATTACAAACCTGTCGCGCTGGTTTCAATGAAGTTATCTCCTCCATCCTTGACGTCAGTTCTATGCCATGGTGGTATCCCATGCAAATGGTGATCATTCGTTCCCTTTGCCGGGTGACCGATGCAACTGGTGGGTCCTGACTGTCTCTCCCATGCCCCGTTTCAATCCTTTGGCCACTGCCTATGAAGGCTAGGTTGGCTTCTACCTCTGTAAGTTCAGAAGGGCAGACCAGTTATTTCAGCTGGATCGTTAGTGCTGAGTCACGAAACGCAGGCAAACCAGAGGTTGAATGCAACCGATCCGGGCTCGGTGTGTGTTCTGCGTGGCCCAGACTGTTCACCCCAGATTCATGTCAGTGCATCATTGCCTAGTGATCCTGAGCAAACAGTATTTAGACAGTTTATGACTCCCTATTCCAGCGCAGCTGAAGAGGTTAGAGACTTGATCTCTCCATACCCGCCGCCATTTTGGATATCTCTCCATGTGTTTTAAAGTTAACAAATATGTGAATTCCTGTCTCCCTTTCTCTGTAGCCTATTCAGCAGATGTGTTTTGATATGCACATATAGAATCCTAACTTGTATCACATGTACATTCTTGTGAGGTGGCTGACTTGGCAGACACAAATTGTGAGAAGAGATGACTATCCTAAACACTGCTGGAACTAAAAATTCAACCAATGGGTGAGCTTCCTAGATGAACAACATTATACATAAATCCATGTTCAGTAAATTGAATATTTTTGGATCTGTGGATGATATATATATCTGGATCAATTACGATTGGCATATCTATTGCTACTTTTGAATGTCTGTGTGTGTGTTTTGTTATATATATATATATATATATATATATATATATATATATATATATATATATACAATCTCCAGATATTTAAAATATGAAATATATGTGTCTTATATACACTCCCTAAATTCATTCATGTTCACGTATGTGGATTTATAATCAACTTTTCACAATATTATTCTCAGAAATATTCATCCACCTGAAATACATATTTGTTTTCTAGTACTGAAAACTAACTTCAGTGAATGGTACATACATATCCTAATATTTCTAGAGTTACTGTCCCAGTTTAACATCAATGCAAGTAGATTCCTATGGTACATGATTTGTATTTTTACGTTCATTTTTATTCAAAACTGGTACATTACTATTTCTTAAGTTTATGCACATCATAGGATATATATTTTATCCACAAGTTCGCAAATTTATACGAATTTGTTTCACTTTCAATCACTTCCTGCTTCAGGACACATGTATTCTTCCATCTTTCTTGACTGGTCTCTTCCTGAGACCTTTCAAAACACATTATTTTCGATTTCCATAATCACTTTTGAAGCAAAACTCACATCCCCTTCATGATAAATTATAACTCTGATATTTCCAATGGATGTATAACTGGTTGGAATGAATGATTGTATACCAATATCAGATTTCTTATATATTTTCAGATATCAATTCAATCCATTATTTAGAGTAAAACCAGTTATATTATTTATTCACAGTATGGTCTATGCATGCTTTTTCTTTATATTCATAGACACAGTGTACACCTCTCTCTTTGTACCCCCAATACTAATTTATATGTCTTCAAAATATTGCTCCCGGAAATGGTGGAAGAAATACGCATGTCACCTGATCTACATATACATTTTATCACAGAAATATTCTGGACACAAAATGCAAAGATCACACTTATGATTGTACCAAAGCCTAAATGGAAAGAAAATATGGATTACTAAAATCATCCATGTCCAAGTTGCCTAATGCTCTCAAATGTCAATCCTATTGGTGACTACATATTTGTTTCCTCTTAAGATTATATATTCAAACTCAACCCGATTGAAAATGTTTAATCCTATCCCTCACTTTATACATTGCCTGATTTCATAATGTCTCTATTGCCATCTGCTTTCTTACATATTTTCCACAGTTCACCAGTGTGACTGAACCTTCACATGTGCTGACATTTGCTTTCACACTCTAATTGATAACTTATTGCTGAAGAACTTTTTTTCCAAATCCTATACTCACTCTTCTTCCTAAACCTACTGACTATCTTCCTAATCCTACTGACTATCCCTTTTTGACTGGATATTCTCTTCTACATTCAATCATCCAACGTACAAGGTCTTATGCCATTGTATATCGATTTATCTGAGACATCTGTGAGAACGTAATTCAATGGTAAGTATCCCAATCAAGGGCCCAATGATTTTCTGAGCTTCAAATCTTACTTAGATTTATTTTTTCATACATGTATTTCACCTCTATATTCTTATAAATATCGCATGTTCCCAATACCATTAATCATTCAGCAGAATGATTCCTAAGCCAAATGGAAAATGTTATTCACCCTAACCATACACTGTTCCCTCAATCTCATTTTACAGAAGAGCAGGGACAGTGTTGGTCTTACAATACAGAAATGTAGTGGATCTTCCATCTGCTGAGAACCTCAAAGCTCCATGCAGAAATGATCCCTGGAGAAGATGTAGGCAGCTATGAAAGACCTGAGAGAGCAAAAATCATCTTCCATGGCAAACAACCTGGTCAGGATGAAGGGTTGCATCAGAATCAGCCAATCTCTCCTTAATGTAGAGAAGATGGACAAAACCATGCCTGTGTGGAGAGCTGTTATCATTTGCCTAGAGGTGATATACCATTCTACCATGTGAAAGTGTGACAGGAAGTAGGGGCAGCCTCCATCTCATGGTACCGTTGGAAGCAATTGTTATGATAAAGTGGTTGCTAAGGCAGTGATCTCATTCAGTTCCTGAAGAAAGTGATCTCATCTCACTTCCTTGGTGATGGAACTCTCTGAACTTGGGATACAGAAAGCCAGGCACCCAGAGCCAGTCCCAGTCCTAGTCCCAGTGGTCTCACTTTTTTGGATTAACCAAGGACAGAGTCAGTCTTTCTTGGTACCTACTGATGTGAGGATGGCCAAATGCCAGGAAAGCTCGGAAGAGGGGCTCTTCCTGAGAAAGCAGGTAGTGGCTCAATCCTGGCTCCTGACAACTTCACAGAGTTGGCCAAGAAGACCAGATCTGAGACAGGACAGGCCATTTTGGGGGATCATAGTATGACCCATCAGTCAGAGCACACACCGGATAGTCACAGACCTATTTGAGGGAAGGAGGTGCCATTGTGGGTGTGGGTGTGGGTTTGTGGTTTTGTCTCATGTTCTGAGAATAGGTAGGAAAGGCGGTTTGTTTGATTTGGAGTGAACAGTTTCTAGTAAGTCGTTTGACAGCGCAAGTGTTTCTATGTCTGTGTATCCCACTGTGTTTGTACTTGTACACATTAGAAAAGAGAATGCATTAATGGATGTGTCCTGTCTCGTAGAAAGCTTCCCAGCATTCATCCAGCCCAATTTATGAATTGACTATGGCTTGCCTTATTGATGGGCAATACCTGCTACCTTCCTAAGTTGCTGTTTTCTTCCTGAATTATGGCCACTTTCCAGAATAGGCTCATGGTTTTGTGTCCAAGATATGTACTACCTCCAAGCTCGGTGACATGGCCATGTACTGGATAGCTGAAGGGAATGGCGAGCATCTCAGAAAACTCAGATATCAGTGTGACCAGTAAAGTCTCAGTGGAGAATCCCTGCTTTGGGCCATTTGCTTACCTATTGTTCTGTTGCCCTGAGAGTCAGGAAGGTTTTTGTCTCAGGCCACAGCTTTTTGAATCCTGAAGAAAAGATTTTTCAAATGGAAATTAATAGGATTCACCTTTGGCTCTTTTTTTAATTGATTTGGAAAGAGGTGTGTCTGAATCAGCCTCTTGGCCCAGTGTGATTCTTTGACTTAGATACTCAGCACCTGATGGATCTAAAGAAAGATCCCATGTGTGCATCCAAATCCAAAATGGCAAAAAAGAGCAGTCATTGTGGATGAAGTCTTTTGCCTTCCTCTGTAAGGTTTCTGAATTCCATCAAGTGAGAATAGGGATCATTTGGGTCAAATGATTTCTTCAAATTAATTCAGAAGCTTTCCAATAGGTGCTTGGGTTTTCTCATCTCTCCAACTTACATAAAGAATGTGTACCCGACACTCGGTAGGCCTCAAATTGGTGAAGCAGAGCAATATTAAGGTCAGGCCTATTTGATCACTCCTGGTACACAGGAAGGATGTACAGGCCACCGGGAATTTAGGCAAATGAGGGCAACGGAGCTTATTTTGGACACTGTCTTGGGCTATGCTAATGCTCTCAAATGTCAATCCTATTGTTGACTTCATCTTTGTTTCTTCCTAAGCTCATACATTCAACCTCAACCCTGTAGAAAATATCTAATCCCATAACTCACTTTATTCTTTTCCTGATTTCCTAATGTCTCTATTGATATCTGCTTTTCTACATATTTTCCCCTGTTCATCATTGTGACTGACTCTTCACTTGTGTTGATATTTACATTGACTCTCTAACCAAAACCCTATTGGCAAAGAACTTTTGTTCCAAATCCTATACTCACTTTTCTTCCTAAACCTACCAACTATCTTCCTAATACTACTGACTATAACTTTTTGAATAGATGTTCTCTTCTACATTCAATCATCCAAGTAAAGTTTGGGCGAGTGCCGGAGAAAGAAACCACCAAGAGACTATCTCATGCAACAGCAAAGGTTTTATTGGGGGTCCAGCATGCTGGGGCTCAGAGCTCACTTGAATAGAGCAGAGAGGTCTGACAACAGCTTAAGCAGAGCTTATATACTTTCCTTGCAGAGGGCAGGGATGGAAGTTCATTGATGGGTCAGGGAGAGTGGATGGTTTGTATTCAACTGGGTGAGGGAGTACATTCTGCAGGTTGGTAATTGGGGACAGCATATTCTGGGAACAAGATTAGCAAACAGTTCTCAAGATTTCAACAGTGTTTTGTTACGCATACAGAAAAACAGGAAGTGACAAGTACATATTTTATTAACCTTTCATTCCCCACTTCTTCTTCTGGCTACTTTTAATCATAAAAGTGATCATTGTGGGGTGTCACATTCTATGTCTGCTAGTGGGGTATTACCATAAGTTTAATTTGTCCAATTTGAGCTTGGAGAAAAGAAATTACACGGTTGAGAAAACAGGGTTTTATAGTTAGCAATAATATGAGGATTATTATTGGACTGGCTAGGGTTGATAAAAACGTAGTTAACCAGGGGGACTGTGTAAAAAAAGACTCAAACTACCATTCTTGGGCCTCTCTCTCTCTCGTTGTCACTCTTCAAGGCATCTTTTTAATTTACTCATAGATTTTTTTTACAACTCCAGTATTGTAGACATAAAATCAACATTCTTCCCTCAATGAAGCACAAAGGCCCCCTTCTCTCATGAAAAGGAGGTCCAACCCTCGACTGTTCTGTAAAACAACTTCAGAGAGAGAGGTTAAAGATTCGTTCAAAGCTGTGATGGAGGTTTCTAATATCTTTAATTTTTGATCTATTGCTGCTTTGGGTCATTTGTTGTGTCCCATGGGCCAGAGCAATGGTTCCCGTGCCCTACCCTGCAGTAACTACTATTCGTAATAGAATGGCTATGGTGAGGGACATATGTTTTCAGCGGAACCGTGTTCTATGCCCCCCTCTTTGATCTTCAAATGAACCTGCATCATGATAGAGCACTCTGGGAAACATCTGCACCATTACATAATTAATCACATCTGTTGACCATTTCATGAAAACATAAACAGTGTTTAAGTATATAGAATTATACTGTTGTAGGAACGGACAAGGCAAGGCACCTAAGATAGCACCAAAGACAGGAAAACAGTCTTTTTTGGTTGCAACCAGATTCAGGGGGCATTGCTTCTGTTGTAATCAATTAATCCCCTGAAACCCAAGTTTAGGTAGTTTCAGAATTTTGTACACAACACGTAAGGAAAGGGGCTCAGAAGTTCACAGTCTGCAGAAGTTCACAAAAAGCAGTTTTCGTTTCTGTTTTTTCCTCAGTTTGGGGCAAGTTAACTTTTCAAGGACACCAATGTGGGGGAGAGCTTTTTCTTCCGTTTCTTTTTTTTCAACCTGCCAGCTGTTTCCATGCAGCCCAGTTTGTAACTTCTTTATCTTAGAAATGTAGCCATCTCTGTGAAGCCCCAGCTCAAGGCCAGAGGCCTTTTTTTCACATATTTTGTGAAAAACTATTAAGGGTGTGTCTAGATTAGGAGTGCTGGTTTTTTTTAGCCAGTTTCCAAGGAGACCAGGGCAACACGAAAATAGGAAGTTTATCTACAGTGATCTCTTTTATAGGGACTCTTTTGCTGAAAGTCGTAAATCAGCCATGGTGAAGACTTCTGGAGAAGGTTAATTAAGACTTTTCCGTGGACCTGGTACAGAGGGGGACGACTTGGAAGGCAGGGATGAGAGCAACTTCCGTGGATCTGAGAATGAGGAAGGAGAGATGTAAAAGAATATTGGGAGAGGGCTTTGGGATCTTAATAGCAAGAAAAATTTGAGCAGTAGAACAGATAGAACAGAGGGGGAAACGGGAGTGAGTATCCCAAAAAGCCTGTGAGGGACTTTAAATTTTTAGTAACCTGTTTTCAGTGATGACAAAGCAACATTAAAGGCCATTTTCATTACATTTTGGATAAGGGTCTGAGGGTTCTCCTCAGTGGGTTTGAGCTTTGCATTAGCTGGTAAGAGGACCTGGAGGGACCCAGTGCGGGCACTGACAGGAGAAGAGAGTAGTGAGTGAGTGGAGTGGTACCTCAGTACCTGCTACCGCAGCAAGGGGGCAATGGTCTGAGAACTGGTGGAGATTTGGGTTTTTGATCTAGATATTGGAGGGCAGAAATCAAGTTGCTGAGGTGGGAGTGACAGCAGAGAGTCTGGAGCAGAAGGCTGAGGGTAAGCATCTATTGGAGAAGCATAGTTCAGGATGTGAGCAAAGGAGGGAGAAGGCCTCCACATAGGGGAATCTCCTTTTACCCTTTTGAGCACTTTCAGAAGTTTAAAAGGTCACGCAGAATTTGAGGATATAGAGACCCCTCTTGGGGCCATCGGTTTTGGTTATCTAATTGGTAATATGGCCAATGCTGTTTACAGAATTTGATGAGGAGTTTGGGTTCCATCTGGCAGTCCCTGTATGCTCACAGCCCCATGACTTACAGAAGAAGTCTGCTCTCCCCCCCGCACAGCCGTGACTGTTTGTGGCTTTGATACTCCGCCGGGCAAACATAGTAATCTAGGCTAGCCAACCTGCATCTGGCTCACGTGTCCCTACATCCATAATGTTTGTTTCCATTTTCTATGGTACCGAAGGGATTTAATGGAATTTTAGTGGGATCCTCTTCATCAGGGATATCTCAATAGGAAAGACCTATAGCCAGCTGACAAATGTCTGGGTGGAGAGATGGCCACCAGGTCCATAAGGGGGCTGTATGTGAGATAGACCATACTTCTTTTCCAGTAGGATTTGTGATCAGCCATCGCTGCTTAAGGGGCTGATGAGGGTTAAGACTACTGGTCGTCAAGGGGAGAATAAATGTCTTCCAGGATCTTCTTGACAACCATTTGCTCTGTTTCTTTTTTTTTTCTTTTTTCTTTCTTTTTTTTGTGGGGAAGGCTTCAATCCGTCCTGAAAATGTATCTTCAAAGACTAGAAGATATTTAAGTCCATACCTTGCTGGCTTAATTTCAGTAAAGTCCACTTCCCAGAATTTTCCTGGTATGGTTCCTCGTAGGTGCTTTCCTGCAGGAAGCTTGGAAGGGTAAGTATTAACCAATTGATGGACCTGACAGGCTTTTGTTACCCATTCAGTTATTTTCTTTCACTGTGAGTCGGTTAGTGGAAAACTCTGTTCTTGATCTTTCAGGAATGAATGCAGTTTCTTTGAACAAAGATGAGTGAGTTGATGAACATTTGCTACTGACATAGTTAGAGCCATGATTATAGGAGTATTTACTGAAGGATTTAGAAATTCCACTTGGGGGCCTTCAGGGTTAAAAGTTATTTTGGCCCAGAGCTTGGTGAGCAGATCTCTGCCCATCAATGGGGCCGGGCATTCTGGGATTACTAGGAAGGAGTGATGGATTTATCCTTTCCCCTGGTCCATGGTCCCCTTAGTTGTCAAAGTCTGATATTTACTGCATTTAGACCCTGGAATTAGAGACATTTTATTTGATAGAGGGCCCAATGGGGCCTTAAGGGCTGAGTATATTGCCCCTGTATCTACTTCAAAGTTTACTGGGGTCCCCTCCACTTCAAAAGTTACCCTGAGGTCGGGGAGAGGATCTGAGCCCCGACTTTCTTAGTCATCCTCCAGAGTCAGAATGTCTGGCTGGCGTGGCTGTCTCTTTCTAGGGCACTCTTTGGCCCAGTGTCCTTTTTCTTTAGAGTAGGCACATTGATCTGAGGCCAGGGGTGGCCTCTACTGTGGGCCCAGGTATCCCTTTCTGTCTCTCTGTTTCTTAATTTCTGGCCTGTTTGTTGTTGTGACCAGGACCTTAGTCAATGCCTTAGTCTGTCTTTTGCTTCTCTCATCCTCCCTTTGCTCCCTTCTCTTCCTCAGTTTCACTCTTATAGTATACCTTGTTGGCTTCTCTAACTAAATCTCTCAAAATCATATCTTGTAATCCATCTAAGCATTGTAACTTTCTTTTAATATCTAGGGCAGCTTGCCCAATAAAGGCCATTGTGACAGATGCCTTTTGATCCTCTGCCTGAGGATCGAAAGTAGTATATCTCCTATATGCCTCCATAGTTCTCTCTAGGAACATAGAGGTAGATTCACCAGGCCCTTGAATAATCTCTCTTACCTTGGCCAAATTAGTTGGTCGCCTAGCGGCCACTAAGATACCCACTATTAGAGCCCGGTGATAAGTGGACAGATGCTCCCTACCTTCAAATGTGTTGGGGTCCCACTTGGGTCGTTTCAAGAGAAAGCCGGCTTTGATTATGTTGGGAAGTTGTGTTGGTCACCCATCTAGTCCGAGGATATTGTTTTCTAGCATCCAGGAGGATTATCTTTTGTTCCTCTGTCATGAAGAGAGTCCCTATGAGTTGTTGGCAGTCATCCCAAGTAGGCTGGTGTGAAAACATCAATGACTCAACCAGACCTGAGAGCCAGGTTGGGTCCTCGGTAAAAGGAGGATTGTTATTTTTCCATTTATATAGGTCTGAAGAGGAGAAGGCCAATACTGGTAGGCTTGCATTTTTCCTCCATGGCCGTTGTCAATCATTGGCCCATAGGAATGGAGGGGGAGCAACACGGGAATTTCAGGGTTTTAAATCATTTGACGCTGTCGAGTTCCTTTAGCCAGGCCAGCTTCCTCCAGGGGAGGAGGGGCTGTGTGTGCTGCAGGGGAGTTATCTGGAGTGCGCTGGGCTGGCTTATCTTTCTCCAATGGCGGAGAGGCTGAGTCAGCAGCAGGGGAATCACTTAGAGGGTGTTGGGGGTTGTGGGATGAGGGTAGAAGATAAGGAGGGGGATGAGAGTCCAGTAGAGTCAAATCTTGTGACTCAGGGAGAACAGAGGGTGGAGGAGGAGGATGAGCAGAGGGTTTGAGAGATCGTGGGGAAAAGAGTAGGAGCGGGGACATGGCAAGGAAAGGCTTCACCCATGGAGGAGGAGATTCGCAGAGGTCCTGCCAAGTTAAGATATATGGCTGTTGATCGGGATGGCTATGTGGCCCTGGCTGTAAGACAATATCTCTGACTTATTAAATTAGTGCGAAGTAGAAAGATCCTTCTAGGGGCCATCCGAATGCAAAGGTGGGCCATTCTGAGGCACAGAGAGTCTGCCAGGTCCAGCGTTTTACTGAAAAAGAAAGATTCTGAGCCCTTAAGCGGACTTTGGTCCAGTGATCAAGGTCAGAGACAGAGGCATTGAAGTGACCTGTCCCATAATGAAAGATACACAAACAGTAAAAGCAACTCTCATGACACAGACAAGACAAGATAATAAAGACAGGCAATGAACGTCCAACACTGAGACCAAGACTGAGCAGCCGGCAAAACCCGATGGGCTGGCAATACCGAATCTGAAACAAAACATCACTGAGTCGAGGAGACTATTGTTCCTTGATTCCCGAGTCCTCTGTGGCGTCCCCCAGAGCCTGTGGCTCTGTGACACATCTGCCAGCCACCGTCAAAGAGAGCTCATGCAACTTCATCAACAGCCATTTTGCCAAGCCCTAACCTGAAACCTGAAACCAGAAAGAGGCGCCTTACTTTCCCTGAGAGTAGCCCATTGAGGTCTCTCTTCTGCCCCTGCCGGATCTCGAAGGAACCTCCATATATAAAGGTCGGGAGAGCGTTGGGGGAAGAGACCACCAAGAGACTCTCTCATGCAAAAGCAAAGGGTTTATTGGGGGTCCAGCATGCTGGGGCTCAGAGCTAATTTGAATAGAGCAGAGCTCATATACTTTCCTTAAAGTGGGCAGGGAGGGAAGTTTATTGATGAGTCTGGGCGAGTGAGCAGTTTGCGTGCAACTGGGTGAGGGAGTACATTCTGCAGTTTGGCAGTTGGGGACAGCACATTCTGGGAAAAAGATTAGAAAACAGTTCTCAAGATTTCAACAGTGTTTTATTAAGCATACAGAAAAACAGGAAGTGACAAGTACCTATTTTATTAACATTTCACAACCAACTATACTTTGCCAGATTTCCTAAAGTCTCTATTGATATCTGCATTCCTACATATTTTCCCCAGTTCTGCATTGTGACTGATTCTTCACATGTTCTGACATTTACATTCACTGTATACCCGAAACCCTATAGCTAAAGAACTTTTGGTCCAAATCCTATACTCACTCTCCTATATAAACCTACCGACTATCTTCCTAATACTACCGATTACTCCTTTTTGACTGGAAGTTCTCTTTTACAATCAATCATCCAAGTTACAAGGTCCTATGCAATTATATATCAATTTATCTGAGACATCTTTACAGAACATAATTCAAAGCAAAGTATCCCATCTGTGCAGAAAATAAATCAAAGCTTAATACCGAAATCAAGGGCTCAATGCTTTTCTGGACTTCAAATCTTACCTAGATTTCTGTTTTCATACTCATATATTTCACCTATATATTCTTGTAAATATTGCAGGTTTCCAATACCATTATTCATCCAGCAGAATGATTTCTATTCCAAATCGAACCTGTTATTAACCCTAACCATACACTGTTCCCTCAATCTAACATAAGAGAAGAGAAAGGACAGAGTTGGTCTTAAAATACAGGAATGAAGGAAATCTTCCAACTGCTGAGAAACTAAAAGGTCCATGCACAAATGATCTCTAGAGAAGATGTAGGTAGCTATGAAGGAACTGAGAGAGCAAAAGTCATCTTCCTTTGCAAACAACATGGTCAGCATGAAGTGATGTGTCTGAATCAGCCTCTCTCTTCTTTATGTAGAGAAGAAGGACCAAACCAGGCCTGTGTGGAGAGCTGTTCCCAGTTACCAATGGTTGATATACCATCCTAACTTGTGAAAGTGTCACATAAAGTACGGGAAGCCTCCATTTCATGGGACCTTTGGAAGTAAATGTTAAGACAATGTGGTTGCCAAGGCAGTGACCTCATTCAGTTCCTGAAGGAAGTGACCTCACCTCACATCCTTGGTGATGGAACTCTCTGAACTTGGGATCTAGGAAGCCAGGCACACAAATCTAGTCCCAGTCCCAGTCCCAGTGGTCTCACTTCTTTTGATTTACCAAGGACAGTCAGTCTTTCTTGCTACCTACTGATGTGAGGATAGCCAAATGACAGGAAAGATCTTAAGAGTGGCCTTTCCTGAGAAAGCAGTAAGTGGCTCACCGCTGTCTCCTGACAACTTCACAGAGTTGGCCAAGGAAACCAGATCTGAGACAAGACAGGCCATTTGATGGGAACATAGTATGGCCCAGCAGTCAGAGGACACACACGATAGTCAGAGACCTACTTTGAGAAAAGAGGTGCCTTTGTGGGTGTGGGTGTGTGTTTGTGATTTTGTCTAATGTTCTGAGAATAGGTAGGAAAGGCGGTTTGTTTGGTTTGGAGTGGACGGTTTCTAATAAGGGTTTTGACAAGGCGAAGGTTTCTATGTCTGTGTATCCCACTGTGTCCATGGTTGTAGACATTAGAAAAAAGAATGCAGCAATTGATGTGTCCAGTCTAGTAGAAAGCTTACCAGCATTCTTCCTGCCCAATTTATGAATGGAATGCGGCTTGCCGTATGGATGGGTAACACCTGCTATCTTCCTAAGTTCCTGATTTCTTCCTGAATTCAGGCCACTCTCCAGAATTGGCTCATGGTTTTGTGTTCAAGATATGTACCACCTCCAAGCTCTGTGACATGGCCATGTACAGGATAGCTGAAGGGAATGGCGAGCATCTCAGAAAACTCAGATATCAGTGTGACCAGGAAAGTCTCATTGGAGAAACCCTGCTTTTGGCCTATTGCTAACCTATTGTTCTGTTGCCCTGAATGTCAGGAAGGTCTTTGCCTCATGCCACCCCTTTGTGAAGACTGAAGAAAAAGTTTTCAAATGGAAATGAATGGGCATCTCCTGTGGCTCTTTGCTTAATTGCTTTGGAAAGGGATGTGTCTGAATCAGCCTCTTGGCCCTATGTGAGGTTGTGGCTCAGATTCTCAGCACCTGATGGATGTAAAGAGAGATCCCATGTGTGCATCCAAAACCAAATTGGCCAAAAGAGCAGTCATTGTGGATGAAGTCTCTCGCCTTTATCTTTAAAGTTCTTGAACTCGATCAAGTGAGAATAGGGATCCTTTGGGTCAAATGAGTTCTTCGAAGACCTGCAGAGGTGCTTTTGTTTTCTCATGACGGCAAATCACATAAAACTATATACCTGATACTCAGTTTTCCACAAATTGGAGAAGCATAGAAGTATTAATGTCTAGCATATTTGATCAATCCTGGTTCACATGAAGGGTGTCCAGACCACCCTGATGTTACACCAATGAGGGCAAGGGAGTTATTTTGGCCACTATCCTGGACTCCGTCACTCATGGAAACCTACAGCCAGAGGTTATGATTAGTGTTTATATGGAAGAAGATGAGGGCCATATAGGAGTGTTTTGGTTTTAATTTTGGTCATTTGGGTCCGGTTGGAAGACATGACTGAGAAAACCTGGGCTTGAACTCTGGTGTGATTCCCCTTATAGACTGAGTTCTGGAACTGACTTCAGAGAAGTATTGACATGAATTTTGTTGGGATTTTAGGAGGCCACCTATGAGAATCACCCTTGGAAACAGAGATCTAGGCCCAGGGTGGCTTTCCAAAGAGCCCGGGAAATCTCAGCCAGGATATCACATGATTTTATTCTGAAAGACTTGGCATCCATAGTTGAGAGTCACAACACCCATGGACGTCACATTGTATACCTCAATGGGCCTGGCTTCATGTGACCTTTTGGCCACTCTTTGGGAAGCCTTGCCTGTGAGAGTTCTCCAGAGCATTCATTGAAATGAGCTTCCTCACCATTTAATGGTTCCTGAATGAATTGAAACCCACAGTGCCTCCAACGTCATCTTTGAAAAATGCCTTGATAAATACCATGAAATTTTTGAAATTTCCATGACCAGGTGGCACTGGAGAACCTTTGGATGTTGCTGATCATGAGTGTACCAGACAGTGCCTTGATTGACTGGGCTTCATGAAAATGGTGTAGAACAGAGATGCCAGTAAGTTGGAACCTGCTGAGTAATGTGCCTAGAGCAGTGGTGGGAAGGTGTGTGATAAAAAATTTGTTTTTGGGCCATGTGGATCTGCCATTGACTTCCAAATGGCTTGTGACTGACATGGTGCAGCCAGCAGACCCTTACATGAAAAGGCATCTTGTTATATGGAGATGTTTCCGGGCAATGTTCAGAATCAGGTTGCTATGGACATGGGGCCAAGCTATGTGCGTTAGAAGCCTGGTTGGTGCATTCTCCTGCAGACGCTGACTCACCACACATGACAGATTTGCTTCCAGAACTGTGTCCCAGTTGAACTCCTTTAATTTCATGAAGCAATTGCCAAAGTCCCAGTGCAGCAGCAAGAAACACCACGAAAATAGAAGATGACCAAATGGCTTCACAGTCCACATGAAAAGACACTTATCCCCCAATAGTCACCGTTTACTTACAAAGAGAGAATTCAGCACTGCTGCCTCATGTTTCTTTGGAAAATAAGAAACCATTTCCTCCAGGTCACATAGATGCAGACACAGATTTGATGGTCTCACTAGAAAGCAGCTAAAGCTCCTGACAACAACATATATTTCAAGTGCCCAACCTCAGAGGCAGTTTCTCAAGAAGTATTTAGGCCAGCAGAGCTCCATGTTTATGGAGTTTTTACCCTGTCCCATACTTTTGGAAACTCCTCTACCACTGCTAAGGTTGTAAACCCCTGAGCATATTCCATTCCATATATATATTCACAGATTTTCTAACTCTTCTCCTCTAATTGTGTCTTACTTTGGGCGAAGGTAATGTCAAGGAATTGTTCTGGATGAGAGTGGGAAGATTTTGTTGAGCACATATTTGTATACACATTGGATTCCTTTTTCTATTTTACATTTGAAATACTGAATCCCTGACACTAACACATACCCTAATAGATTCTGAGTACTAATCATAATATGATGGAGAAAAATAACTGAAACAGAATAGAAATACAAGCAGTTCAGAGGAGGCATGTTGTATTTTTGGACTTGTGTTTTGCATTATATAGGGTAGGAGTTATAAATCTAGTCCATTTTTAATTGAAATAGTTCTCCATGTTCTTTTAATGTTAACAAATATGTGAATTCCTGTCTCCCTTTCTCTGTAGTCTATTCAGCACATGTATTTTTATATGCACATATAGAATCCTACCTGGTATCACACGCAAATTTTCATGAGTTACATGACTTGGCAGATACAAACTGTGAGAAGAGATCACTCCTCCTAAACGATGTAGGAACTGAAAATTCAACCTATGGGGGAGCTTCCTAGTTAAAAAAAGTTATACATAAATCCATATCGACTAAAATGAATATTTTTGGATCTGTGGATGATATATATTTCACTGTGTAATTAGATTGGCATATATATATATATATATATATATATATATATATATATATATATATATATATATATATATATATATATACTCTCCAGATATTTCATAATATTTAACATATGTGTCTTATTATACACTCCCTAAATTTATTCTTGTTCATATATGTGGATTTATAATCAAATTTTCACAAGATTATTCTCAGAAATATTCATTCACCTGAAATACATATTTGTTTCCTAGTATTGAAAACTAACTTCAGTGAATAGTGCATATAAATCCTAATATTTCTACAGTAACTAACCCAGTTTAATATCAATGCAAGTAGATTCCTATGGGACATGACATTTATTTTGAAGTTCATTTTCTATTCAACACTGGTACATTTCTATTTCTTGAGTTTATGCACATTATAGCATATATATTTCATCCACACGTTCACAAATTTATAGGCATTTATTTCACTTTCAATCACTTTCTGCTTCAGAAACATGTATTCCTCCATGTGTCTGACTGGTCTTTTCATGAGACTTCTTTCCAAACACATTATTTTCGATTTCCATAATCACTTTTGAAGCAAAACTCACACACTCTTCATGATAAACCATAACACTAAGATTACAATTAGACGTATAACTAGTTGTTATGAATGATTCTATATCAATATATGATTTCTTATATATTTTCAGATATCAATTCAATCCATTATTTAAAGTGGAACCAGTTATATTATTTATTAACTGTATGATCTATTCATGCATTATCTCTATATTTATAGACACAGGGTACACCTCGTTGTACCCCCAATACTAATTTATACATATTTTAAATATTGCTGCCAGAAATGGTCGAAGAAATACTCATGTCATCTGATCTACATATACATTTTATCACAGTAATATTCTGGACCAAAAAAGCAAAGGTCACTCTTAAGATTGTACCAAAGCCTAAATTAAAAGTGAGCATGGATTACTAAAACCTTCCATGTCCAGGTTTCCTAATGCTCTGAAATGTCAATCGTATTGGTGACTACATATTTGTTTCTTCCTAAGATTATATATTCAACCTCAAGCCTGTTGAAAATGTCTAATCCTATCACTCACTTTATACTTTGCCTGATTTAGTAATGTCTCTATTAATGTCTGTATTCCTACATATTTTCCCTTGTTCATCATTGTGACTGACTCTTCACATATGCTGACTTTTACATTCACTGTCTACCCGAAACCCTATTGCTTAAGATCTTTTGCTCTAAATCCTATACTCACTCTTCTTTCTAAACTTACCGACTATCTTCCTAATCCTACCGACTATCTCTTTTTGAGTGGATGTTCTCTTCGACATTCAATCATGCAAGGTACAAGCTCCTATGCCATTGTATATAGATTTATCTGAGACATTTTTGCAGAACATCATTCAAAGCTATGTGTACCAATTAAGGGCCCAATGCCCTTCTGGGCTACATATCTTCCCTAGATTTCTATTTTTATACTTATATTTCACCTATATATTCTTGTAAATATCATAGTTTCCCAATACCATTATTTGTCATGCAGAAATATTCCTAACCCAAATTGAACATGTTATTAACCCAAACCATACACTGTTCTCTCAATCAAACTTTACAGAAGAGCAGGGACAGGGTTAGTTTTACAATACAGGAATGTAGGGCATCTTCCACCTGTTGAGAACATCAAAGGTCCATGCAGAAATGATCTTTTGAGAAGATGTAGGCAGCTATGAAAGACTGAGAGAGAAAAGTCATCTTCTATGGCAAACAACCTCGTCAGCATGAAGGGATGTGTATGAATCAGCCTCTCTCTTCTTAATGTAGAGAAGATGGACCAAACCAGTCCTAGGTGGAGAGCGGTTCCCGAGTGCCCATGGTTTATATACCATTCTAACTTATGAAAATGTCACAGGAAGTAGGGGCAGCCTCCATCTCATGGGACCCTTGAAAGCAACTGTTAGTACAAAGTGGTTGTCAAGGCAGTGACCTCATTCAGTTCCTGAAGAAGTGATCTACCTCACTTTCTTGGTGATGGAACTCTCTGAACTTCAGATCCAGGAAGCCAGGCACCTGGAGCCAGTCCAGTCCAATACCTATTGGCTCATTTTTTTGGATTTACCAAGGAGAGTGTCAGTCTTTCTTGGTACCTACAGATGTGAGGATGGCCAAATACCAGGAGAGCTCTGAATAGGGTCCTTTCCTGAGAAAGCAGGTGGTGGTTCACTGCTGGCTCCTGACAACTTCACAGAGTTGGCCAAGGAGACCTGATCTGAGATAGGACAGGCCATTTTGGGGGAACATAGTTTGGCCCACCACTCAATGGACACTCTGGATAGTCACAGAGTTACATGGGGGAAGGATGTGCCTTTGTGGGTGTGATTCAGGTTTTGTCTCATGATCTGAGAATAGGTAGGAAAGGTGGTTTGTTTGATTTGGAGTGGACTTCTTCTAGTAAGTAGTTTGACAAGGCGAGTGTTTCTATGTCTGTGTATCCACTGTGTCCGTGGTTGTAGATATTAGAAAAGAGAATGCAACAATTGATGTGTCCTGTATAGTAGAAAGATTCCCAGCATTCATCTTGCCCAACTTATGAATGAACTGAGGCTTGCCTTATCCATGGGCAACACCTGCTATCTTCCTAAGTTTCTGTTTCCTTCCGGAATTCTAGCCACTCTCCAGAATAGGCTCATGGTTTTGTGTCCAAGATATGTACCACCTCCAAGATCTGTGACATGGCCATGTACTGGATAGCTGAAGTGAATGGCGAGCATCTCAGAAAACTCAGATATCAGTGTGACCAAGAAAGTCTCAGTGGAGAAACCCTGCTTTGGGCCTTTTGCTTATCAATTGTTCTGTTGCCCTGAATGTCAGGAAGGTCTTTTCCTAAGGCAACCCCATTGTGAAGCCTGAAGAAAACAGTTTTCAAATGCAAATGAATGGGCATCACCTGTTGCTCTTTGCTTAATTGCTTTGGAAAGGAATGTGTCTGAATAAACCTCGTGGCCCTGTGTGAGGTTGTGGCTTAGATTCTCAGCACCTGATTTATGTAAAGAGATATGCCATGAGTGCACCCAAAACCACAATGGCCAAAAGAGCAGTTATTGTGAATGAAGTTTCTCACATTCATTTGTAAGTTTCCTGACCCCCATCAAGTGTTAATAGGGATCCTTTGGGTCAAATTATTTATTCAAAGCCCTGCAGAGGCTAGCCCATAGGTTTTTGGGTTTTCTCATGACTCCAAATCATATAAAGAATCTATACCTGACAGTCAGTAGGCCTCAAATTGGAGATGCAGAGCAGTATTAACACCTGGCCTATTTGATAACTCCTGGTTCACAGGATGGGTGTCCAGGCCACCGTGAATTTAGGCAAATGAGGGGCAAGAGAGCTTATTTTTGAGACTGTCTTGGGCTGCACCCCTCATGGAAAACTCCAGCCAGAGTTTATGATTAGTGTCTATATGGAAGAAGATGATGGCCATGTGGGAGTGTTTTGGTTTTAATTGTGGTCATTTGTGTAGCGGTTGAAAGAGATGACTGGATCCACCTGGGCTTGAACTCTGGTGTGATTCCTCTTAGAGACTGAGTTCTGAAACTGACCTCAGAGAAGTATTGCCATAAATGTGTTGGGATTTTAGGAGGCCACGCATGAGAATCGCCCTTGGAAACTGAGATCGAGGGCCAGGGTGGCTTTCCAGATTGCACTGGGAATCTCAGCCAGGATATCACATGATTTTATTCTGAAAGACTTGGCAGCCATAGTTGAGAGTCTAAACACACATGGAACTCACATTGTAGACCTCAATGATCCTGGCTTCATGTGACCTTTTGGCCACTCTTTGGGAAGGCTTGCCTGTGAGTGTTCTCCAGAGATATCATTGAAATGAGCTTCCTTACCATATAATGGTTTCTGCATGAATTGAAACCCACAGTGCCTCCAACATCATCCTTCAAAAATGGCTAAATAAATACCAACAAATTTCTGAAATTTCCATGACCAGGTGGCACTGGAGAACCTTTGGATGTCATGTTGCTGATCATGAGTGAAATAATTCCCCACGCAAAGACACTTCAAAGGGAGAATTCAAATTTTATTTCAAAAAAGCTGTGTGATTATATAGAACTAAGGGGGAGATGGTAGGGCTTAGATAAATGGCAGCAATCCGTTTATTGAAAGCAAGTTCTTTCAGATATCATCTCCAGAACCCAGGAATTAGTTCTCATTGGGGCTAAGGTTCTCCACCAGTGAGATTTGAAATTGGCGCTGGCGGGAGAGTTCACAAGGGCGGGAACTTTTCGCACCACTGCAGAAATGAAGAAGGTAGGAAGAAGAAGTCCTTAGGCACCATGTTGGGGTTTTTCTCTGGGGTATGGCCCCCATTTATACTTTTCCCAACATTCCTCCCTTTTTGTTTTCTTAGGAAGTGGGGCGTCGTTTTTAGATCCGGCTGCTTCCTGCTGTATGGGGGTGCTGTGAGGCCTAGAAAGGGAAGGGGAGGAATGCTCGGGGGGCAGGTCTGGGAATATCATGGCAGCAAGAAATAAAACCCAGTGGCTATAGACAGCTACTTCCGTAGGGGTGAAGTCAATGAAAGTTCCCTGAAGCCACAAGTTGTCGATGGCATGGAACCAGTCCTGGATGGAGGAGATTGTTGGTATCAGCCACTGGTCCTGTAACAGAGACTCTAGAAAATACTGGAAGCGTTGCCTGGACAAGGTGCCACAGGACCTGAAGAAGATCAGAGTGAATAAAAACAGAATGAAGATAAAAATTAAAGCAAAGGTCAATTTTTGGCAGAAGTTCCATGTTGGGGGAGTGACATAGAAGAGGCCAAGGGCCATGAGGAAGCTTAGAAGGTCATAAAGATTCAAGAATCCAGGATGGCAGATTAAGAGGTTTTCCGAGCTTGTTGTCTCCCACTGTCTGATGTCCATTGCATTCCATCGTGCCTGGTAGTGAGCTTCATCACGGAGTGAACTGTTCTCTTGGAGATGTTGGGGGTTCGTCGGTCATCAGAGGCTGGTAGTGCCTAAGCAAAAGCTGGTTGAAAGTTTGATTACGAATTTTTTGCAGTTGGGTTTGAAGGAACTTCATTATGCAGGGCAAGAGAGCACAAAAAAGGAGTATCCCAATAAGGGGCCCAGAGAGAGGTAGTAAGTACATGGCAAGATAGGATTGGAAGAAACTCGTTATGGGATTGGAGGAGGTAGGTTTGAGCAATTGGGTCGATAATTCCAGCAATTTAACAACTTTTTTTTTATTAGCCCAGATACATTAACATAATAGCAACATTCTCTCTGAGGAATAGGCATGTACCCCCTTTTTCTGCAGTGAGAAGATCAATTGCCCTTCAGTTCTGTAAAGCCACTTGTGCCAATGAAGTAACCTGCCACTGCAAGGAGCCAAGAGACTCAGCAGTGGTATCGAGTGCTTCCTGCAGTTTTTGTTGCACGTCATTGGATGCCCATAGAGCATGACCTATAGATCCACCAGAGAGACCGAGACTCGCCACTGAGGTTGTTAAAGTGAGGCCTACCAGAACCGGCAGAAAGACTGCCCTACGGGTGCGGGAAGGTAGGGCCAACTGTCGGAATTCAGTGGGAGTATACAAAGAAAGCAGAGGAACTACAGTAACCAAGATACAGGTGCCAGAGACATTGATCGTTGAGGTACTTAAAGACCAATTACACCAGATGAAATGTCCAGGTTGCATAAACGCAGGGCTCTATGGGATGCTATAGCTCAAGGAACAAATGGGTAAAGGATTCATTATTGGCAGGTGGATACAGATGAAAGGAAATAAAGTATTGTTGGAATAACTTTCCAACAGTGGGATATGTGTCACATGTAGGGGTTGTCCTTACTTAGAGAAATTGTAGGTTTTTGCTGAAATATTTCCTGCCACTAATGGGACCGCTGCTAGAAGTGGACGACTAAGTGAAGCACAGAGAAAGCACTGAGAAGTAGGCACCAAAAGAATGGAGGAGTTTAATAATCGAAGAGTTTGGTGTAGCAAATTGAGCCATGTGGAAGGGGGACCTTAGGGGGTTGAAGGCTCTGAATCCTCTTTGGATGAGCTATGGATAAGATCTCGAAGTTTTGATTCTGACTCCTTAATGTGTTCGACTACCTGGATGGTTGCCTTAGGTGGCGTAATCAGGGTGCGGCCAACAGTCATCCACCCTGTGGGTCTGGCTGAGGTTGTCCGAGCATAGACAGCAAACTCAACATAGCCCCAACGTTTGGCCTTGGGGTCAGGTGTATCTGAAGTATATGATCCATTGTTATCGGATGAAGAGCCTTTATGCCACTTTAGGTAACTAGAAGTCCACCCTTCAGGGTAGCCAAGTGAGTGGTAAGAACAGCTACCACGTTCATCATGGAACCTGCATGAACAATAGGGACACCCATTATATATCTCAGGCCACCAATGACAATAGTCTTTGGTTTGATAAAAAGGAAGCAAATGAAAGGCCAGTTCCAGCTACCAGGGACGAAGGTCCTTGAAGGTGACAATTTTAGGGGAATAGAGGTGCAGTTGTGGATGAAGCAAGTAGTTGCATCCACTGTGCGGACCTTCTGCATGCCATGTTCTGAGTATCGTTCCCGAAGAGTGAATAAATACATGGTAGGTTAGGAGGGTAAAGACAAGTCCCAACAGAGCACAGAAAAGAAGCAGAGCACAAAAAAACAAGCAGTTAGAGAAGACTAGGGTGTTGGGAGAGCTCATTGTGCCTTCTTTAAGAGGAATTGGGCTGCAGGGAACACCGTGTGAGCCGCAACTTAAATGGGTGAGATGGGTGTGGAAAGCAGGAGTAAAGGGGAGGTTCAGGAGGTGATTCTTGGAGTTCCTCTGGGGTGGTCCTGTCGTCAGCAGGAGGGGCCTCCTGGTGATATGGCTTCAACCTAGAAATGGGAATCCAGGGAGTGAGATGGTTGTCTGATAAGGAGAGTTTGGCGCCGGTGGGGTTACAGAGAATGACAGGATAGGGGCCTTCCCATTTTGGTGCAAGAGTCCCTTTCTCCTCTGGGGTATTATAATAGACTAGACTCCCAGGTGTTAAGGGAGGAGTGTTTGGAGAGGAGACTGGGTCTGGAAGAAGCCAGTTCTGATATTTCCAGTGTTCCGAGCGGAGATGAAACAAGAGAGGCAAAGACAAATCTCGGGTGAGAGGTCCTTGTGAAATGACCAACCCAGGGGGTATAAGAGGTCTTCCATACATTATCTCAAAGGGAGACAGTAAAGATGGTTTCTTAGGGAGAGCTCTGATTCGAAGCAAAGCCAAGGGAAGGATTTTGACCCAGTCTAAGTTTAATTCCATTGTCAATTTGGTAAGGACTTCCTTCAGAGTACGATTTACCCTTTCCACTTTCCCTGAAGCCTGGGGGTAATATGGACAGTGGAAATGCCACTTGAAAGAGAGGGCTTGAGAGACCTTTTTTGTGATCCTAGAAATAATCTCAGGGCCATTGTCATATTGTAGGGAAGTCGGCATACAAAACCTGGGGATGATGTCTGTCAGTTAGATTGAAGCTACAGTGGAAGCCTTTTTATTGGAAGTTGGAAATGCCTCAACCCAAACAGAGAAAGTGTCCACAAAGACAAGGAGGTATTTAGTGTGCCATACTGTGGGCATGTTGGTGAAGTCTACTTGCCAGTCAGCAGCGGGAATGTGTCTCCGGGCTTGGTGGAAAGAGAAAGGTTTGGGCCTTAAAGGAGTATGAGGGTTGGTCCGCTGACAGATCTGACAATTAGAGGCTATATTCTCTAGCATGGCTATGTCAGAAGGGTTGAGGGAGAAGAAGCTCTGTAAAAAAAGGGTCAAAGACTGAGAATTGGAATGGTGTAGAGTATGAAGGAACTTGAAAAGATTTTTGTTCTTACTGGAAGAAGTAGGGGCTTCAGATGAGCTGTCTAAAGTGGCCATAATATGTCCCCCATGGGGGCCATAATTGGAAGTGGTAGCAGCCATTCGTGCCGCCTGGTCAGCTTTGGCTTTGCCCTCAGTGATAAGAGAGCCGTCCTTCTGATGTGACCTACAATGGACAACTCCCAACTGGGTGGGTAAGTGGGAGGCCTCTATCAGATTGGTTAAAAGAGCCGAATTAGTGATCGCATTACCTTTGGTGGTAAGTAGGCCTCGCTCCTTTCATATTGAAGCATGGGATAATAAGATCTGGAAGACATATTTTGAATCAGTATAGAGGGTGAGGGATTTGCCTTGTGCTAGTAGGCAGGCACGAGTGGCTGCTATAAGTTCAATCTGCTGGTTGGTAGTTCCTGAAGGCATAGCTTTGGCCTCTATAATGTCAGTGGCTGAAACTACAGCATATCCAGAGTAATGAGTGCCGTTCTGCCTAAAGGAACTGCTGTCAGTAAACCAGATAAGGTCAGGCTTGGTGAGTGGTTTCTCAGAAATGGAACAATGACAGCGGAGGAAATCATCTAAGGTTTCCAAGCAATTATGAGTTGGTGTGTTAGACGTGGGAGTCATTGGGAGCAGTGAGGCAGGGTTCAGTGCAGAGCATGGGAGGAAAGTAATATTAGGGTTTTCCTGAAAGAAAGTGAGGAGCGACAGAACTCTGGATGGAGGAAGGGTTTGAAGGCCCTTATAAGCTGAAAGATCTTTCAAGTGATGTGGGGAGTGGATAGTTCAAGGTGCCCCAAAAGTCAGCTTAGAGGCTTCTTTGTGTAAAATTTGTCCAGCAACCAGAGCTCTTAAGCAAGGGGCCCACCCACGAATGGTACAGTCTAGTTTCTTGGAAAATATGCCACAGGTGCAAATGTAGGCCCATAGTTTTGACCTAAGACCCTAAGTGCTTGCCCCCCTTTTTCATGGACATATAGATAAAATGGTCTTGAAAGATCAGGAAGGTGAAGGGCAGGTGCCTTTAAGAGGAGTTGCTGAAGCCTGCGGAAGTGGTAGATGGGGGAGAAGACAAGAGATTCACTAGGAGGTCCATTTGCTAGGTCATACAGGGGTTTGGATAGAAGAGAATAATTTGGGATCCAGGCCCTAAAATAACCTGCTACTTCTAGGAATGATAGTATTTTGGCTTTCATATGGGGCACTGGAAGATCAGAGAGGAGTTGCCTCCCATCCAGTGTTATTTCCTTTTTCCCGGGTGTAAGGCAAAAACCAAGAGAGGTGACAGAAGACTGGGAAACCTGTGCCTTGTGGGGAGACTCCCTATATCCCTTGTCTGCTAGGAAATTAAGAAGCTGAGCGGTGTGGGATTGAGAGTGTTCCCAGAGGGACTACATAGAAGAAGGTCATTGACATATTGAAGGAGAATAGAGTCAGGACAGGTCGGGTGAAAGGATGTGAGGTCCTGGGCAAGAACTTGGCAAAAGAGATGGGGGCTGAATCCCCTTGGGAGGACAGTCCAGGAAAGCTGATGAGAATGGTGGATGTGAGAGTCAGTCCACGTAAAAGCTAAGATATTCTGAGATTCTGAGAACAAGGGAATAGAAAAGAATGCATCTTTTAAATCTAGGACCGAGAAGTAGGTAGTAGTGGCAGGAATCTGAGAGAGGAGGGTGTAAGGGTTGGGCACTAGCGGGTGGATGGGGACCACAGAGGAGTTGACAAGGAGAAGGTCTTGAACCAGATGTAGGACACGTTAGGTTTCTTAAGTGCCAGAATGGGGGTGTTGAAAGGAGAGTGTGTAGGCCTAAGATACCCCTTTCGTAATAAATCCTGGATGATGGGTTCTAATTCGAGGAGGGCTGTGGTTGTGAGTGGATATTGTGGTTGACTAATATATCTTGAAGGGTCCCGTAAGACAATATGAATAGGACTGCATTTAGCCATAAAGGGTGTAGTTGTGTCCCAAACCTCAGGCTTAACTAGTTTAGAGAGTCATGGAGGAGTGCATGAAGGAGGTGTATCTGCCCCTAGGAACATCATGAGGAAATGAGAGGTAGGAGAGGTGTGGGGTGATATGTGAATGGTGACTTTTAATAGTGAGAGTATGTCCCTTCCCAGAAGGGGAATGGGGCAATGGCTCATAACGAAAAAGAAGTGAGTGAAGGACAAAAGGGATCCCTGCATATAACATGATGGGGGGGTTTGAGGGAAAATCTGTTTAACTCCTACCCTGACAATAGGAGTTTTTGAGGGTGTGGTAGAACCCCAATACTCCCTTAAGACTGATAAAGCGGCACCAGTATCCAAGAGGAAGGTAATGAAGCATCCATCCACCAGGAAGGTAACCCTAGGCTCTTGATTCTTGATGGTAATAGTCTGGAGGGAAAGCCCAGGACTCCGTCAATCCTCCTCTGCCAAACCCAAGAGAGGCTGTGGTTGCCGGGCGGCTGACCAATCTCCCTTTTGGGTTGTTGGGCAGTCTGTCCCCCAGTGTCCCCTTTGATGGCATTTTGGGCAGGGGTTGTACGGTGTCCTCAGTGAAGGACAATCCCTGGCCCAATGTCTCTCCTTACCACATTTGAAGCAAGCTCCCGGGGGTGTCATATTGGGATGGCGTGGTGATGGCCTTCTCTGAATGACCTGGGCCAACATTTGGAATTTGGCATTTTCAGCCCTCTGCCTACGGCATTCACTTTCATCCTCTCTATCATAAAAAACCTTGAAAATGAAGATTTTGGTCTAAGGAGTAGCAGGGCCCTGTTCAAGCTTTTTAAGCTTGGCTTTAATGTCAGGGTAGCTTTGGGCCAGAACATATGTCATTAAGACATGAAGGCCATCAGGGGTTTCTGGGTTGAGGTTTGTGTACTGTTGAAGGGCCTTGGTTAGTCTATCCAGGAATTCTGAAGGTGTTTCCTCCTTCCTTTGAATGACCTCCTGCACCTTTTTAAAGTTAACAGCCTTACGGATGGCCTTTTTCAGGCCCACCAAGAGGCAGGATGTAAAAAGGTCACGAGACTGTAAGCCTTCAGGGGTGTTGTAATCCCATAGAGAATCCTGCTCTGGGACAGCATGAGGGCCTGTGGGGTGGTTAGGATTGGTCCTATGATTTTCATCAGCATGGGCTTGGGCTAGCTCCCAGACCCATTGCCTTTCCTCAGGGAGAAGTGTATTGGCCAAGAGCATGTAGATGTCATGTTGAGTGAGGCTATATGCTTGCAGGACCCATTGAAACTCCCGAATGTAAGTGGTGGGGTCAGTGGTGAATGAGCCTAACTTCCTCTCTAGCTGAGTAATGTCCGACATGGAGAAGGGCACGTGGACTCTGATGACACCCTCGGGACCAGCTACCTCACGAAGGGGTGCGATGGTCTTGGGGGTGGGAAGGAGTCCCTTAGACCTGGTAACAGGAGGACTGAAAGAGGCAGGAGGCGGACAGGAAGGAGAGGGAGGGGAAGGGAGTGTCTCTTTGGAAGAGGAGGAGGTGGAGCAGGCAGAAGAGGGCGGAGGGGAGGAGGATGAAATGGAAGGCTGAGGATCCTTGGAATCAGGCAGAGGAAGAGGAGGGTATAGCGGGAGAGAAGGGGCAGATAGGACTGGGGGATAAGGTGGGGGTTAATCTGCTGGGCTGAATGAGGAAGAATCTGTGAAGTCAGGAGTAGAAGTAGCGGAAGAGAAGGGTTTGCAAACAAGGAGGACCTGAGAGGGAGGGCAGGAGGAGCAGCGACAGGGTGCTGTGTGAGAAGGCTAAAATCTTAAATGCAGGGAATCTCACTCCACTTTTTCAGATGCTGGCAGTAGTTAAAAAGATCCCAGAGAAGGTTTGGATGTAAGGAGCCTTCTGGAGGCCAATGATTTCCATTATCCAGTGGATATGTAGGCCAATCTTGGGTACAGAATTTGATTAGAAGTTTGGGCTTGATGTCTGGTGTGAGGGAGAGTGTGGCCAGATTTTTTATTAAACATTTGAGAGTTGAGGCTTCAGGTACAGATGAAGAGGTGCCCATTGTCACAGGGAGAGAAGGAAGAGAGAGAGAGAGAGAGAGAGAGAGAGAATAAGAGTAAGCGAGAGAGACAAAGAGAAAACCCGGGCTGGAACGGCTTCCAGGAAGCTCAGGGCGAACGGTGGTCAGGTGGGCGTCCCCAAAATGACCAGCCGTCATGAGGAAATACAGAGGGCACTACCTGGTCGTCACCAGTGAAGTGCGATCTGTGAGACCCAATGGGTTCGGAGCCACGGGCAACCTGACGTCAGGAAAGTTTTCGAACGCAGCAGAAAAAGTCAGTAATGAAAACAGAACTCTGGTTCCGGCAGAATGCAGTTCCAGGACGGGAGTTCAGTTTTCCCCGAGCAGAGAGGCAGCTTCAGCCAGACACAGCAGCCCTGCAGCAAACAGCAACTCTAGCCAGTGGACCAGGGCGGAGTGTATTGGCGGGGCAGGGGACGGGGCTCTTGTTAGAAACAGCTCACCCATATTCTCACACGAGGCAACAGAATGAAAGAATGAAAGTGCTTATATAGAACTAAGGGGAAGATGGAAGGGCTTAGATAAATGGCAGGCAAAACGTTTATTGGTAAGTTCTTTCAGATATCAGCTCTGGAGCCCAGGAATTAGTTCTTATTGGGGCTAAGGTTTCCCACCAGCGAGATTTCAAATTGGCGCCAGCAAGAGAGTTCACACGGGTGGAAACATTTCGCACCACTGCAGAAAAAACAAGGTAGGAAGAAGAAGTCCTTAGGCACCATGTTGGGGTTTTTTTCTGGGGTATGGCTGCCGTTTATACTTTTCCCAACAATGAGTATACCAGACAGTGCCTTGATTGACTGGTTTTCATGAAAATGGTGTTTAACAGAGATGCCAGAAAGTTGGGTCCTGCTGAGTAGTGGGCCTAGAGCAATGGTGGGCAGGTGTGTGATAAAACATCTGTGGTGGGGCCATGTAGATCTGTCATTGGATTCCAAATGGCTTGTGACTGACATGGTGAAGCCAGCAGACCCTTATATGTAAAGGCACCTTGTTACATAGAAAGGTTTCAGGACATTGTTCAGAATCAGGTTGCTATGGTCAAGGGGGCAAGCTATGTGGGATAGAAGCCTGGTTCTTGTATTCTTCTGCAGACCCTGACCCACCACACGTGACAGAAATCCCTCCCGCACTGTGTCCCCGTTGAACTCCTTGTATTTTGTGAAGCAAATACCCAACTCCGAGTACAGCAGCAAGAAACACCACGAAAATAGAGGATGACCATATGGATTCAATGTCCACACAGGGAGACATTTAGCCCCCAGGGGCCACAGTTTACCTACAATGGAAAATTCAGCACTGCTGTCTCATGTTCATTGGAAAATAAGAAACCATGTCCTCCAGGTCACATTGATGCAGACCCAGCTTTTATGGTCTCACTATAAAGGAAGCTAAAGCTCCTGACAACAACATATATTTCAAGTGCCCAACCTCACAGGCAGTTTCTCAAGAAGTCTCTAGGCCAGCAGACCTTCATGTTTGTGGAGGGTTTACCCTGTCCCTTACTTTTGGAAACTCCTCTACCACTTCCAAGGTTGTGAACTCCTGATCATATTCCATTCTATATATGTATTCACGGATTTTCTAACTCTTCTCCTCTGATTGTGTCATACTTGGGCCGTAGGTGTTGTCAAGGCATTGTTCTGAATGAGAGTGGGAAGATTTTTGTGTAGCACATATTTACATACACATTGGATTCATTTTTCAGTTTTCCATTCAAAATACTGAATCCCTGACACTAACACATACCCTACTAGACTCTGACTACTAATCCTAATATGACGGAGAAATATAACCCAAACAGAATAGAAATACAAGCAGTTGAGAGGAGGCATGGCGTATAGTTGGTCTTGCCTTTTGCATGATATAGGGTAGGAGTTATAAATCTTGTTAATTTTTTGTTGAAATAGTCCTCCATGTGTTTTTAAAGTTAACACACATGTGAATTTCTGTCTCCCTTTTTCTGTAGCCAATTTAGCACATGTATTTTTATATGCACATATAAAATCCTACCTGGTATCACACGTACATTTTTGTGAGGTGGCTAACTTGGGAGATACAAAGTATGAGAAGAGATCACTCCTCCTAAATATTTTTGTAACTGAAAATTCAAACTATGAGTGAGCTTCTTAGTTGAAAAACATTATACATAAATCCATGTTTAGTAAAATTAATATTTTTGGATCTGTGAATGATATATATTTCATGATGAATTTTGATTGGCATATATATTGCTAATTTCTAATGTATCTGTGATATATATATATATATATATATATATATATATATATATATATATATAATTTTCAAAATATGAAATATATGTGTCTTATTATACACTCCCTAAATAATTCACTCATGTTCATGTATGTGGTTTTATAATCAACTTTTCATAAGATTGTTTTTAGAAATATTCATCCACCTGAAATACATATTTGTTTCCTAGAACTGAAAACTCACTTCAGTGAATGGTGCAAACAAAGCCTTATATTTCTACAGTAACTGACCCAATTTAACATCAATGAAAGTAGATTTCTATGGGACATGATGTGTATTTTGATGTTCATTTTAATTCAACACTGGTACATTACTATTTCTTCAGTTTTTATACATCGTAGAATATACATTTCATCCACAAGTTCACAAATTTAAAGACATTTGTAACACATTCAATCACTTCCTGCTTCAGAACACATGTATTCCTCCTTGTTTTTGACTGGTTATTTCATGAGACTTCTTTCCAAACACATTATTTTCGATTTCCATAATCAATTTGGAAGCAAAACTCACACACATTTTATGATAAACTACAACCCTAATATTACCATTAGATGTATAACTGGTTGGAAAGAATGTATGTATATCAATGTAAGATTTCCTGCGTATTTTGGGATATCAATTTATTCCAATTTCTAAATTTGGAAACAATTATATTATTTATTCACAGTATGGTCTATTCACGCATTCTCTCTATATTCATACACACATGGTACACCTATTTGTGCCCCCAATACTAATTTATATCTCTTCAAAATATTGCTCTCAGAAATGGTGCAACAAATACTCATGTCACCTGATCTACATATACATTTTATCACAGTAATATTCTGGCCACAAAATTCAAAGTCACACTTACGACTGTACCAAAGCCTAAATGGAATGTGAGTATTGATTATGAACATCACCCATGTCCAGGTTGCCTAATGCTCTCAAATGTCAATCCTATTGGTGACTACATATTTGTTTCTTCCTAATATTATTTATTTAAACTCAAGCCTGTTGAAAATGTCTAATCCTATCGATCACTTTATCATTTGCCTGATTTTCTAATGTCTCTATTGATATATGCTTTCCTACATATTTTCCCCAGTTCATCATTGTGACTGAGTCTTCACATCTGCTGACATTTACATTTTCTCTCTACCCGAAACCCTATTGCTAAAGAACTTTTTGTCCAAATACTATACTCACTCTTTTTCCTAATCCTACCAACTATCTTCCTAATCCTACCAACTATCCTTTTTTGACTGGATGTTTTCTTTGACATTCAATCATCCAAGGTACAAGGTCCTATGCCATTGTGTATAGATTTATCTGAGACACATGTGCAGAACATAATTCAAACCTAAGTATCCCAATCAAGGATCCAATTCCCTTCTGGGCTTCAAATCTTACCTAGATTTCTGTTTTCATACATATATTTCCCCTCTATATATTCTTATAAATATCGCAGGTTCCCAATAACATTATTCATCCAGCAGAATGATTCCTAAGCCAAATCAAACATGTTATTAACCCTAACCATACTTTGTTCCCTCAATCTAACTTTACAGAAAAGCAGGGACAGAGTTGGTCTTACAATACAGGAATGTAAGAAATCTTCCACCTGCTGAGAAATGAAAAGGTCCATGCAGAAATGAACCCTGGGGAAGATATAGGAAGCTATGATGGACCTGAGAGAGCAAAAGTCATCTTCCACGACAAACAACCTGGTCAGGATGAAGGGGTGTGTCTGAAGCAGTCTCTCTTTTCTTAATGTAGAGAAGATGGACAATACCAGGCCTGTGTGGAGGGCTGTTCCCGGGTGCCTATGTTTGATATACCATTCAAACTTGTGAAAGTGTCAGAGGAAGTAGGGGCAGACTCCATCAATTGGGACACTTGGAAGCAACTGTTAGGACAAAGTGGTTGCCAAGGCAGTGACCTCATTCAGTTTCTGAAGGAAGTGACCTACATCACTTTCTTGGTGATGGAACTCTCTGAACTAGGGATCCAGGAAGCCAGGCACCCAGAGGCAGTCCCAGTCCCAGTCCCAGTGGCCTCACATGTTTGGATTTACCAAGGACAGCATCAGTCTTTCTTGGTAACTACTGATGTGAGGATGGCCAAATGCCAGGAAGGTCTGAAGAGGGGCCTTTCCTGAGTAAGCAGGTAGTGTCTCACCACTGGCACCTGACAACATCACAGTGTTGGCCAAGGAGTCCAGATCTGACATAGGACAGTCCATTTTGGAGTAACATACTATGGCCCATCAGTCAGAGGACACTCCGGATAGTCATAGACCTACTTGGGGGAAGGAGGTGACTTTGTGGGTGTGTGTGTGAGTTTGTGGTTTTGTCTAATGATCTGAGAATAGGTAGGAAAGTCGGTTTGTTAGGATTGGAGTGGACTGTTTCTAGTAAGTCTTTTGACAATGTGAGTGTTTCTATGTCTGTTTATCCCACTGTGTCCGTGGTTGTAGACATTAGAAAAGAGAATGCATCAATGGATGTGTCCTGAATAGTAGAAAGCTTCACAACATTCATCCTGCCCAATTTATGAATGGATTTTGGCTTGCCTAATGGATGGGCAAAAACCACTGTCTTCCTAAATTCCTGATTTCTTCTTGAATTCTGGCCACTCTCCAGAATAGGCTCATGGTTTTGTTTCCAAGACATGTACCACCTCCAAGCTCTGTGACATGGCTATGTACTGGATAGCTGAAGGGAATGGGATCATCTCGGAAAACTCAGATATCATTCCAGAAACCCTGCCTTGGGCCATTTGCTTACCTATTGTTCTGTTGCCCTGAATGTCAGAAAGGTCTTTGCCTCAGGCCACCCCTTTGTGAAGCCTGAAGAAAACGGTTTTCAATGGAAATTAATGGGCATCAGCTGTAGATCTTTGCTTAATTGCTTTGGAAAGGGATGTGTCTGCATCAGACTCTTGGCCATGTGTGAGGTTGTTGAATAGATTCTCAGCACCTGATGGATCTAACGAACAATTACATGTGTGCTTCCAAAACCAAAATGGCCAAAAAAGCAGTCATTGTGGACGAAGTCTCTCGCTTTCCTCTGTAAGATTCCTGATCTCCATCAAGTGAAAATAGGGATCCTTTTTGTCAAATGAGTTCTTCAATCCCTGCAGAGGATAGCCCATAGGTGCTTGGGTTTTCTCATGATTCCAATTCACATAAAGAATCTATACCCGAGAGTCAGGAGGCCTCAAATTGGAGAATCAGAGCAGTATTTACGGCAGGCTTATTTGATCACTCCTGGTTCTCAGGAAGGGTGTCCAGGCAACCCTGACTTTAGGCAAATGACGGGCAAGGGAGGTTATTTTGTACACTGTCTTGGGCTGAGTCCCTCATGGAAACCTCCAGCCACAGGTTATGATGAGTGTCTATATGGAAGAAGATGAGGGCCTTGTGGGTGTGTTTTGGTTTTAATTGTGGTCATTTGTTTGGCGGTTGGAAGTGATGACTGGGTCTATCTGGGCTTGAACTCTGGTGTGATTCCCCTTAGAGTCTGAGTTCTGGAACTGATCTCAGAGAAATATTGCCATAAACTGCATTCAGATTTTAGGAGGCCACGCATGGGATTCGCCCTTGGAAACTGAGATCAAATACCAGGATGGCTTTCCACAGAGCCTTGGAATATCAGCTAGGATATCACATGATTTTATTCTGAAAGATTTGGCAGCCATAGTTGACAGTCAGAACACCCATGGACGTCACATTAAAGACCTCAATGGGCCTGGCTTCATGTGACCTTTTGACCACTCTATGGGAAGACTTGCCTGTGAGATTTCTCCAGAGAATTTAATGAAAATAGCTTCCTCACATTTAATAGTTCCTGAATAAACTGAAACCCACAGTGCCTCCAACTTCATCCAAGAAAAATGGCTAGATAAATACAATGAAATCTTTGAAATTTCCTTAACCAGGTGGCACTAGAGAACCTTTAGATGTCTTGTTGCTGATCATGAGTGTACCAGAGAATGCCATGATTGACCGGGTTTCATGAAAATGGTGTAGAACAAAGATGCCAGTAAGTTGGAGCCTGCTGAGTAGTGGGCCTATTGCAGTGGTGGGTAGGTGTGTGATAATACATATGTGGTGTGGCCATGAGGATTTGCCATTGCTTTCCAAATGGTTTGTGACTGACATGGTGCAGCCAGCAGACCCTTCTATGTAAAGGCATCATGTTATATGGAGAGGTTTCTGGGCTAAGTTCAGAGTCAGATTTCTAAGGACAAGGGGGCAAGCTCTGTGAGATAAAAGCCTGGTTGGTGCATTCTCCTTCAGACCCTGACCCACCACAATTGACAGAACTCCCTCCAACACTGGGTTCCAGTTGAACTCGTTGTATTTCATAAAGCATATACCAAATTCCCAGTACAGCAGCAAGAAACACCACAAAAAGTGGAGGATGACCAAATGGCTTCACAGTCCACACGGGGAGACACTTAGCATCCAGTGGCCACAGTTTACCTACAAACAGAAAATTCAGCACTGCTGCCTCATGTTCATTAGAATACAAGAAACCATGTCCTCCAGGTCACATAGATGCAGACTCAGCTTTGATGGTATCACTAGAAAGGAAGCTAAAGCTCCTTACAACAACATATATTTCAAGTGCCCAAACTCAGAGGAAGTTTCTCAAGAAGTGTTTAGGCCATCAGAGCTCCATGTTTTTGGAGTGATTACCTGTTAGACCAGGACACAAGAAAAGACCACTGACTCTAATTAAAATCAAATTAAATTAAGCTTATTATTTCCACCGGCTGTGCTGCCTCTCCCTCACAAAATGACGGGAATAAGACAGCAACCCCAGCTTTCCTACAGGCAGCTTAATAGCCCAGAAAATTACACAAAAGGGGGTTTACAGATAACACAACTCTGACAAACATCACACTAATGGCAGTCTACATTTTTTTTGCTGTCCCTACATCAGAGTTCATGAAGACCATTAGAGCCTCAGAGAGGGTTGTTGTCTCGCCAGAGAAGGCAAATATTTATGATGTGTCACTAAAGTTTCAGAGAGGGCTGCTATCTGGTCAGAGAGCCGGGCATGGTTGAGTTCCAGGCGTGGGCAGGCATTCCAAGCAGGTTTAGAATTTGAAGTGATTTATGCTAAAGCCAAAATTATCTTTTCATGGCTTTTTGGCAAGATGGCTCCCAATTTTAATTAAAGATCAGGTTGGGTCTATCATCCCCCCCTTTTCTTTGTGTCCCTTTCAAATCTTTGATAGATTACGGGAAGAGCACTGAGGAAATTTTAATCCCTCAGGTAAGAGTCTCCAAAATTTTAGAACTCACCCAAAACCGATCTCCCTGATTTTACCTGACTTAATTAATTACTTATATTGATAGTCTATTTATCTTTCTCTCCATTGTTTTAAGAAGAGTGGTGTCACTCATTTTTTCTTCTTCTGACCTGAGACAGGGTGACATGAGTGGGCATGGCATGAGGGACATGAGTTGCCTTTTAGAAGTCAGTTGAGGGACATGAGTTGCCTTTTAGAAGTCAGTTCGGTTTGAAGTCTGATTGGGGAAGAACAGGTTGTAAAGTCATCTGGGGATGGGTTCTTCTATGAGAGAAACAAAAACCATGAGTACTGAAAAAATGTTGCAGCAGCTGGAACATGTCACTGTATAGAAGTTCCATCACCAGTCTTTAATATCCCCAGTTATCCGGACTGTCAACTTAACTTGTACTGTTACACTTGTTCCTCCCCATAAGATACAGGTTAATAATTTAATGTCATCTGATCTTGTAAAATCTTTTTACTAGTATGACCTCTGTGTCTCTTAGAGAAACCTTTAATTCTGTTACTCAGGGATGGATAATTGTACTAGCAAACACCAAGCCTACCTGTGTAGGTTAGGAATATCTGTAGGCCTTAAACTGAAAACTTATCCCTGTGGCAGGTCTTCTTGATAGTCTCTTTTTATAAGTATCAGGCATTCCTTTCTGAGAATTCTTCTTTGTAGCCACCAGTCTTACTTATTTTGGGAGGCAAACATAAAGTGCATACCTTAAAATTATATTATTATTATTATAATTTAAAATGCCCAGGAATGGATGTATTTTGTTCTTAACTGTCTTTGCTAAGTGTTTAAGATGAAGCAGTCAAACTGACTTTTGTTTCCATCTATTGTTAACAGTCAGCTGACCTTTTATGGGAGTCAATTCTGGGGAAACTTGAGAGCAGATTCTCAGTTCTGCCAGTGCCATTTGCGCTAGGTGGGTCCAGATCTTGCTTGACCATTTGGCTTCCCTTGGAAGCATCAGGGATGTCTCCTTTCTTTGATGACTCTCCTCTTCGTAACAAATACCCTGATTGGCTTTCTGTTCTCCAGTGGTCTCATTAATCTCCCTGATCAGGAGGAGGTTATGTGGCTCAGAGTTTCAAAGCTCTTTAGAGAAGTTCCCTGTTCCCTGGATTCAGACTGACTCAGAGGGCAAAAGCCAAATATTGGTTTTCTTGGCGCTTTTCATTTAACTTTAATTTTAAATCCTAATCTTAAACATCCAGCAAATAAATTTTAACAGCCTTATATTAAGAGTACTGGGCTTTAATGTCTATAACTATATCATTATCTTTTTATTAATTGGGATCTGTATTTTTCTGTCTGTATTGTAAGTAATGACTTATTATCTTGAATAAACCCATGTTGTGTTCTTAAAGCAACACGTTTGTAAAACAGTAACAGAGAATCTTTAGATCACTTATAAAATAATTTCAAAATAAAATTAACAAAAGTAAAAATACTTAGCTTGTGTAATAGCTACCCTGAATTTTTTGGCTGAGTTATACATTATATCCCCTGTTTGAGATCCTAGGAATATTGACCTTAAAAAAACCAACTTTTTAAGATAACTTTAAAGAAATATTATCTGACCTACTGGTTTTGTAGTCATTCTCACATGTAGTAAGATGGGACACAGAGCCTTATCTCAGGTAAGGCAGGGCTCTTTATAAATCTTAAGTATTTTAGTTCTAAAGATAATCTTTATTTATAAATATCATTTGACAAAGTTTACATAAATTCTTTGAGGTCACATGAACATTAGTTAACACCATATGATATCACATTTAAAGAAAGTCTGAAAGTTTTTAACCTTTACATCGATTAGGCTCTCATTAACTAAAAAATACATTTAAATTTTTCCCCAATGTAAAAAGTAACATAAAAGTTTACATATCTTATTGATAACAGGTAAATAAATCCCCAATATATTTTTTTACCATAAAACTTCAGAGCACCAGCTTGATATATTGCTCTTTTAAAGTTTCTACCTTACAGACTTGAATACATATAAGATATGAAAACATTGATAGCATCACAATTACATTGATGTTTCTACATTAACCAAGTTTAGCTTTTAAAGCAATGGCAGTACAGTGCTCTAAAATAACAGTTCTTATTTAATCAGTTGTTTAATTTTTATGGTTGCTTGCTCTAGAGAAAATAAAACTTACTAAACACAACGTTATGGGTAAACTTATGTTTTAAGAAATTTCTGTCTCATTAACACATGACTGATTTTTATATTCTTATACAGACTTTAATAAAAACTTATTCAGACCTTAGTAAATCAATCAGATATCTAACAAAAGTACTCATGAATGAGTAATCCCAATCAAATTTACTTTATTTATTTATCAAAATATTAGAGAAATGTATTGACAGTGTAAACCATTTTTATGTTGAAGGAAAGGTCCTAGTACCAAGGCATATTAGACAATTTGTAGATATTAATATTTTATTAGATTTTTGAACACCTAGAAAAATTTGTAAGCTTAAATTTAAAGACATTGATTTTTATCTGTTTATCCAATTTAAATTGAAACATTTAAATCACGTGAATTAAAGATCTTTGGATCTCCTATTTAAATTTGTTTTAATGAGCGCTTTTTTATGAGCGCTCCTTGTATATGTTAGTTTGTGTATCATATATATGATATACGGACATATGTATATATAGACATACAACACATAACAAAAGTGTGCACACATAATAATAGTAAAGGCCTTGTAGCTTTTCTCAGGTGAAATCTCTATTGCAATGTTTCAAAATGTCTACAGTTGGTCAAAGATAGAACTGATCTGAAAAACATTAACCTAGGTCTGTATGCTCAAAATCATGAGCTCAAAAAAAAAAGTATCTAAGGAAAAAAAAAGAGTCCTAGAAAAAGTGACTGGCTAGTAATTAGTAAATACCATACAATTTACCTTTTTTTTCACCCTTAGGCCTCAAATCAGTCTCCTACTAAGATTGCAGGCTTCTTTCATTTACATTTCAACATAAGTCATGGCTGAGGTCTGGAAGGAGCAGGAAAAACTGCTATTCTGAGCAGACACCTCAGGCCTAAGGCATTTTAACCATAATTTTGAGGTTCGGATGTTGAAAATTATGATATAAATTTAAGATACAATTCACAAAATTTTATATCTTTACATCTTGTTTTGTCAACAGATACCATTCTATGATTTACTATCCTTGTCCAAATTAATGCACTGGTACACACAGTGATATTTTCCCAGGCTATCCAATTCAAAATTGGTGAAAAAAAGACTGTATGATTGGGAAGTTACTTGCCAACTTGGAAGTAGAGTTCTTCAGTTTTCCATCCTAAGTATTTAAGTTCTCTGGCATGAATTATCTGAAATCATAAACTAAACAATTACCTAAACCCGACTTTTAACTGCAAGATTGTGCAATGCTTCAAAAACCCATTCAGATACCAGATTGTTAAAATAAAACATCATCATTTAGACACACATTCAGCTAAGATCATTCCCAAGAAACAATTTATAATATCAACACATTATTGCACATGTCTTAAAGGGCCAGATACAAAGACACAAGACAGACAGAAAGGAGGTCCAGACTATGGCTGTCAGAGAGAACCCATTAAACCAGAGCAGATAACAGAAAAATCTCCTACACCAGTGTGCACCATAGATATCCACAGGGGGGGGGGACCACATGTTTTAACAGAGGGGCAACCTGAAATGTAAAATAAAGTGTCTCCATGATGACTTCACTGCATTTAGTGTCCCGTTTTTCTTTTTCTCTTTTTTAACAAGACAGAGGTGGCATAATTCTTACAGTGCGGAAAGGAAGGAGGTAATTCCCTGAATCAACAGGGCTTTGGCAGCTGCTGGGAGTCCCTCAGTCCTTCCTTTTACTTACAGGATCAGCTCCTCTTGTTCAGTTCCACACCAAGCATGCTTCATCTCCTAATATTCCAGTAGACAGCTCTCACAAAGTTCCGGGGAGGAGGGGGGATAACCAATTTGGAAATTAAAGTTCGATTCCTGAACTTGAAGCCAATTAATACCAATTTAATAATGAGGACTGAGTTTTGAGAAAAAGAAAAAGGGAGGTTTATTGCTTTACGAACAAAGGAGAAACACAGGGGACTCTGCCAAATGTTGTGACTCTCTTGATCTGGAGCGACAAGGGGTTTTAAAGGAGTTTCACTTGTTAACCTGGGAGATGCTCAGTTCTTAGGTCCCCAGCAAGCATTGCCCTCTGCAATGGGTGTGCTCCAGGCAGCCAGCTAGGAGCTTCTGTCATCCTGCTTAACAAAGGGGGGTAAAGTTCATCGCAGTTCCCTAAAACACAGTCCAAAGGGGTGTCAGGCTTACTCTCTTTATTACCCATTTTTACGTCCAAAATACTTAAGTTTTTAACCACTGAAATCACACAACAAAACAAACAAAAACAAACAAACAATCAAAAAAATAGAAGACAAAACAAAACACAAAAAACAGAAAACCAGCGCCTAAACAGAAAAAGAGTGGAACAGTGCAACATCTTGCTATAGCTCCAGGGTAGGAGCGTGTGCGTGCCTGTCGGCCCCTCTCTACAGTTCCAGAGGAATTCCCTACAGAACAGAACAGATTACAGAAAGATTCTCGTTACTCTCCTGGAAAGGAGTATATGTGAGCCTCCCCAGGCCACATCTCTGTCATCAGAAAAGATCTCCCTTAACCGGATATCAGATGTTATAAAGGTGCCACTTACCTATGGAGGACTCCTCCACCAGGTGCTTGCTAATAGTTTTAGTGCAGAGGTTCACTGCAGTGCTCCCCGGACTAAAGGCTCTCTTCCTAATATAGAGAAGATGGACCAAATCAGGCCTGTGTGGAGAGCTGTTTCTTGGTGCCTATGGTTGATATACCATTCTAATTTGTGAAAGTGCCACAGAAAGTAGGGTAAGCCTCCTTCTCATGGTACGCTTGAAAGCAACTGTTTGGACAAAGTGGTTGCCAAGGCAGTGACCTCATTCAGTTCCTGAAGGATGCAACCTCACCTCACTTCCTTGGTAATGGAACTCTCTGAACTTGGGATGCAGGAAGCCAGGCACACAGAGTCAGTCCCAGTCCCAGTCCTAGTGGTCTCACTTGATTCAATTTAGCAAGGACAGAGTCAGTCTTTCTTGGTACCTACTGATGTGAGGATGGCCAAATGCCAGGAGTACTCTGAAGAGGGGCCTTTCCTAAAAAAGCAGGTACTGGCTCACAGCTGGCTCCTGACCACTTCACAGAGTTGGACATGGAGTCCAGATCTGAGACAGGATAGGCCATATCGGGGGAACATAGTATGGCCCAGCAGTCAGAGGACACTCCGGATAGTGAGAGACCTATTTGGGGGAAGGAGGTGCCTTTGTGGGTGTGGATGTGTGTTTGTGGTTTTGTCCCATGTTCTGAGAATAGGTAGGAAAGTCGGTTTGTTTGGTTTGGAGTGAACTGTTTCTAGTAAGATGTTTAACAAGGCGAGTGTTTCTATTTCTGTGTATCTCACTGTGTCCATGGTTGTAGACATTAGAAAAAGAGAATGCATCAATGGATGTTTCCTGTCTAGTAGAAAGTTTCCCAGCATTCATCCTGCCCAATTTATGAATGCACTAGGGATTGCCATATCGATGGGCAACACATGCTATCTTCCTAAGTTCCTGTTTTCTTCCTGAAATCTAGCCACTCTCCAAAATAGGCTCATGCTTTTGAGTTCACGATATGTACCACCTCCAAGCACTGTGACATGGACATGTACTGGATAGCTGAAGGGAATGACAAGCATCTCAGAAAACTCAGATATCGATGTGACCAGGAAAGTCTCAGTGGAGAAACCCTGCAATGGGCCTTTTGATTGCCTATTTTTCTGTTGCCCTGAATGTCAGTAAGTTCTTTGCCTGAGGCCACGCCTTTGTGAATCCTGAAGAAAACAGTTTTCAAACGGAAATGAATGGGCATCACCTATGGCTCTTTGCTTAATTGCTTTGTAAAGGGATGTGTCTGAATCAGCCTCTTGGTCCTGTGTGAGCCTGTGGCTTAGATTCTCAGCACCTGATGGATCTAAAGAACGATCCCATGTGTGGATCCAAAATCAAAATGGCCAAAAATCAGTCACTGTGGATGAAGTCCCTCACATTCCTCTGTAAGGTTCCTTACCTACATCAAGTGAGAATAGGGATCCTTTGGGTCAAATGAGTTCTTCAAAGCCCTGCAGATGCTAGCCCATAGGTTCTTGGGTTTTCTTATGAATCCAATTCAAATAAAGAATCTAAACCCCACAGTCAGTAGGCCTCAAATTGGAGAACAGAGCTGTATTAATGCCAGACCTGTTTGATAACTCCTGGTTCACAGGGAGGGTGTCCAGGCCACCCTGACTATTGGCAAATGAGGGGAAAGGGAGCTTATTTGGAACACTGTCTTGTGCTGCCCCTCTCATGGAATCCTCTTTCCAGAGTTATGGTGAGTGTCTATATGGAAGAAGATGAGTGGCATGTGGGAGTGTCTTGGTTTTAATTGTGGTCATTTGTGTGGCGGTTGGAAGAGATAATTGGGTCCACCTTGGCTTGAACTTTGGTGTGATTCCCCTTAGAGTCTGTGTTTTGGAATTGACCTCCGAGAATGTATAAGGTCCTATGCCATTGTATATCCATATTTCTGGGACATCACTACAGAATGTAATTCAACGCTAAGTATACCAATCAAGAGCCCAATGAACTTCTGGGCTTCAAATCTTACCTATATTTCTGTTTTCATACTTATATTGAAAGGTTAATAAAATAGGTACTTGTCACTTCTTGATTTTCTGTATCCTTAACAAAACACTGTTGAAATCTTGAGAACTGTTTGCTATTCTTGTTCCCAGAATGTGCTGTCCCCAACTGCCAAACTGCAGAATGTACTCGGTCAACCAGTTGCGCGCAAACCGCCCACTCGCCCTTACCCATCAATAAACTTCCCTCCCTGCCCTCTCCAAGGAAAATATATAAGCACTTCTTAAGCTGTTCTCAGGGCTCTCTGCTCTATTCAAGAGAGCTCTGAGCCCTTGCATGCCGGACTCCCAATAAAGCCTTTGCTGTTGCATGAGACAGTCTCTTGGTGGTCTCTTCAACCGACCCTCGCCCGATCTTTACATCTCGTGGCCCCAGTGAGATCCGGCAGCCGCAGATGAAAGACCCCCAACGGGCTCCTCTGGGGGTAAATAAGGCCCCTGTTTCTGGTTTCAGGATTCAGGTTAGGGTTTCACAAAATGGCTATTGGTAAAGAGCGTGAGCTCTCTCCCACGGTGACTGACACACATGTCACAGAGCCACAGGCCATGTCCCTGGGGGATGAACTCATGAAATCGAGGAACAATAGTCTCCTTGATTCAGTGATATTTTGTTTCAGATTCGGTATTGCCAGCCCATCATGTTTTGCCGGCTACTCAGTCCTGGTCTCAGTACTGGACGTCCATTGCCTGTCTTTATTGTCTTGTCTTGTCTGTGTCATGTGTCATTGCTTTTATTGTCTGTGTATATTTCATTATGGGACAGAGCACTTCAATGCCTCTGTTCCTGACCCTTGATCACTAGACCAAAGTCTGCTTAAGGGCTCAGAATCTTTCTTTTTCAGTAAAATGCCGGATCTGGCAGATTCTGTGTCTCAGAATGACCCACCTTTGTAGTCGGATGGCCCCTAGAAGGATCTTTCTACTTCGCACTAATTTGAAAAGTTCGAGATATTGTCTTTTAGCAGGGGCCACGTAGACATCCAAATCAACAGCCATATATCTTAACTTGTCAGGACCTCTACAAATCTCCTCCTCCAAGGATGAAGCCTTTCCTTGTCCCTGCACCCGCTCCTACTCCTTCCCCCACGATTCTATCTCTTTAACTCTCTGCTCCTCCTCTTGCACCCTCTGTTCTCCATGAGTCTCAAGACTCTACTGGACTCTCCTCCCCCTCCTTATCCTCTGCCTTCATCCCCCAACTCCCAACACCCTCTAAGTGATTCCCCTGCTGCTGACTCAGCCTCTCCACCATTCAAAGAAGCTAGGATGGCCCAACACCATCCAGATGACTGTCCCGTGGCACACAGAGCCCCTCCTTTCCTGGAGGAAGCTGGCCCGGCTAAAAGAACTCAGAGAACTCGCCAACGTTTTTACACCTGCCTACTTGGGATAACTGCCAACAATTCCTAGGGACTTTCTTTATGACAGAGGAATAAGAGAAAAACCTCCAAGAAACTAAAAAAAAAATCCTCGGACCTGATTGGCGACCAACACAACTTCCCAACATAATCAAAGCCAGCTTACCCTTAAACCAAACCAACTGGAACCCCAACACCTTTGAAGATAAAGAGCATCTGTCCAATTATTGCCTGGCTCTAATAGCGGGTCTCCAAGGGGCTACTAGGTGACCAACTAATTTGGCCATGGTAAGAGAAATTATTCAAAGGCCTGATGAATCTCCCTCTTTGTTTCTAGAAAGAATTATGGAGGCATATAAGAGATATACTCCTTTCGATCCTCAGGCAGCAGATCAAAATTCATCTGTAACGATGGCCTTAATAGGGCAAGCTGCCATGGATATTAAAAAAATTTAAAAGAGAGATTTAGTCAGAGAAGCTGAGAAAATATACTATAAGAGAGAAATAGGGAGAAAGAAAGGGAGCAAAGGAAGGATGAGAGAAGCAAAAGACAGACTAAGGGATTGACCAAGATCCTGGTCACAACAAGAAAGAGGCCAGAAATTAAGACGTAAGGTGACAGGAAGGGATACCTGGGGCCATGCCAGAGGCCACCCCTGGCCTCAGATCAATGTTCCTACTGTAAAAAAAAAAGGATACTGGGCCAAAGAGTGCCCTATAAAGAGACAGCCACGCCAGCCAGCCATTCTGACTCTGGAGCATGACTAAAAAAGTTGGGGCTCAGATCACTTCCCCTAGCTCAGGGTAACTTTTGAAGTGTAGCGGACCCCAGTAAACTTTGAAATGAAAACAGGAGCAGTATACTCAGCCCTTAAGGCCCCGTTGGGCCCTCTATCAAATAAAAGGTCTGTAGTTCAAAGAACTAATGGCAGTAAATATCGGGCTTAGACTACTAAGAGGACCATGGACCTTGGGAAAGGAAAAATCTATCACTCCTTCCTAGTAATCCAGGAATGCCTGGACCCATTGATGGGCAGAGATCTGCTCACCAAGCTCTTGGCCTAAATAACTTTTAACCCTGAAGGCCCCCAAATGAAATTTCTAAATTCTTCAGTAAAAACTCCTATAGTCACGGCTTTAACTATATTAGTAGAAGATGAACATCCACTCTTCACACCCCCCAAGAGTGATCAAACAGGCAAGCTACACCAGAAATGGATAACAGATTATGCAGATGCCTGGGCAAAAACTGCTGGGTTAGGCCTGGCCGTGAAACAACCTCCAATAACAGTGGAGTTAAAAACCTCAGCCTCCCCAATCAATGTCAAATAATATCCTCTAAGCAAAAAAAGCTAAAGATGAGATAAGGCCCCATATTCAGAAATATCTGGACTTAGGGCTCCTAAGGCCCTGTCAATTGGCCTGGAACACTCCCCTGCTACTAGAAAAAAAAAGCCAGGAACCGGGGACTATTGTCCTGTTAAAGACCTAAGAGAGATCAACAACAGAGTGCAGGACATTCACCACACGGTACCTAATCCGTACAATCTGCTTAGCACTCTGAACCCTGAGCGGAAATGGTATACTGTTCTGGACTTAAAAGATGCTTTCTTTTGCTTGCCTCTGCATAAAGATAGTTAGTTTCTGTTTGCTTTTGGGTGGGTAGACCCAGAAACCTGAACGTCTGGTCAACTAACTTTGACTAGACTCCCACTGGGGTTCAAAAACTCCCCCACTCTCTTTGATGAAGCCCTCCACAGAGATCTCAGCAATTTCAGAACTATGCACCCCAAATCACCCAGCTTCAATACGTGAATGACCTGCTACTGGCAGCCAACACCAAGGAAAACTGTGAGTCTGGGACCCAAGCACTATTATATGAGCTTGCTCAACTTGGGTATAGAGTTTCGGCCAAAAAAGCCCAAATTTGCTAGCATGAAGTAATCTTCCTGGGCTGTTACCTTAGGGGCAGTAAACGATGGCTCACTGAGCCCAGAAAACAAACCATTGTGTAGATACCACCCCCATCTAACAGGAGACAACTCAGAGAGTTTCTTGGGACTGCTGGCTTTTGCAGGTTATGGATACCTGGGTTTGCGTCTTTAGCTGCTCCTTTCTACCCGGTTTTAATGGGAGATGCCCAATTCCAATGGACCCCTGATCACCAGGAAGTTTTTGATAACATCTATGGACACTGACACTGAATGCCTCAACTTCACTGAGCTCAGGCTGCAATTACAGAAAGCCCTACACTACGTTAAAAATGTACACCAACTCACTCACCTTGGTTCAATGAAACTGCAGGCATTCCTGTAGGATTAAGAACAGAGTTTTCCACTAACCGAATCACAGCGAAAGGAAATAACTGAACGGGTAACAAAAGCCTGTCGAGTCTGTCAATTGGTTAATGCTTACCCTTCCAGTTTCCTAGAGGAAAGCACCTACGAGGAACCAGAAAACGACAATTTTGGGAAGTGGACAATAGTGAAATTAAGCCAGCAACGTATGGACTTAAATATCTCCTAGTCTTTGTAGATACATTTTCAGGATGGACTGAAGCCTTACACACAAACACACACACACACACAAAAACAACCAAACTGCACAAATGGTTTTCAAGAAGATCCTGAAAGATATTTCTCCAAGATACGGTCTGCCGAAGGCAATAGGGTCTGATAATGGACTGGTGTTCATGGCTCAGGTAAGTCAGGTGTTCACTGGGACCCTGTGGATTAATTTGAAGTTACATTATGCTTATATACCCCAGAGCTCAGGACAGGTAGAAAAAATAAATAGAACCATTAAAGAGACCTTAACGAAATTAAGCTTAGAGCCCAGCATAAAAGATTGGATTATGCTCCTGCCTTATGCACTGTTTCATGCGAGAAATACTCCCTCTCTTTCTTTGTGTAACCTCACCCCCTATGAAATTCTCTATGATGCCCATCATCCAGTAAGGAACCTAACCCCAACTCTAAGGCCTAACGATCACTTCCACACCCCCTTGCTTGACAGACTTAAAGTCATTGAAAGAACTCAGCGATACCTGTGGAAACAGCTGGCCACTGCCTACCAACCTTGGTTGGAGGGGACTCTAAGTCAATATCAAGTAAGAGACTTCGTCTACATAAGACAACATCAGGTGTCATCCCTGGAACCCCACTGGAAAGGAACATACCAGGTGCTACTTATAAAACCTAAAGCGGTAAAAGTAGACAGAATCACTTTTTGGATCCATGCCTCTCATCTCAAGCGTTTGCTGTGTCCAGACTCTTGTTGGAAACTGGAAAAGCCTGCTAACCATTTCAAATTGCGTATTCGCTATGTGGATAAGACTATAGACTCTCCCCTTGGCCACCAGTAGTTCTAACCCTCATCATTCCGTTCAGCAGCAATGGCTGATCACAAATCCTACTAGACAAGAAGTATGGTCTATCTCACATACAGCCCCCTTAGAGACCTGGTGGCCATCTATCCACCCAGACATTTGTCAGCTCGGTATAGGTCTTTCGTATTGAGATATCCCTGATGAAGAGGATCCCACTAAAATTCCATTAAATCTCTTCTGTACCATAGATAATGGAAACAAACATTATGGATGCAGGGACACGCGAGACAGATTCAGGTTGGCTAGCCTAGATTACTATGTTTGCCTAGCGGACTATCAAAGGCACAAACAGCCACGGCTGTGTCGGGGAGAAGCCGACTTCTTGTGTAAGTCAAGTGAATGTGAGCATACAGGGGCTGCCTGGTGGAACCCAAACTCCTCATCAAATTCAGTACACAGCATTGGCCATATTACCAATTAGACAACCAAATACTATGGCCCCCAGAGGGTTCTCTAGATCCTCAAATTCTGCGTGACATTTTTAACTTTGGCAAGTTCTCAAAAGGGGGAAATTTCCCTATGTGGAATCCTTTTCCCTCCTTTGCTCACATCCTGTACTATGCTTCTCCAATAGTTCCTCACCCTCAGCCTTCTGCTCTAGACTCTCTGCTATCACTCCCATCTTAGCAACCTGATTTCTCCTCTCCAATTACTAAATCAAAAACCCAAACCTCCAATGGTTCTCAGAACATTGCCCCCTTGCTGAGGTAGCAGGTACCAAGGTACCCCTTCACCCACTCACTCCTCTCTTTTCCTGTCAGTGCCTGCACTAGGTCCCAGCAAGTCCTCTAGCAAGCTAACCCAAAGCTCAAACCAGCTGATAAGAGGCCTCAGACCCCTATACAAGATGTAATAAAAATGGCCTTTAAAGTTGCTTTGTCATCACTGAAAACAGGTTTCTAAGAATTTAAAGTCCCTCAAAGGCTTTTTGGAATATTTACTCCCATCTTCCCCTCTGCTCTACCTGTTCTACTGCTCAAGTTTTGTTTTAGGAAAATCCCAAACCCCTTTCCCATTTTTCTTTTACATCTCTCTTTCCTCATTCTTAGATCCACGGAGCTGCTCTCAGCCTCGACTACCCCGTCTTCCCCCTCTGTACTAGGTCCATAGAAATGTCTTAAATGACCTTCTCCAGAAGTCTTCACCAAGGCTTACTTTAGGTCTTTCAGCAAAAGAGTCCCTCTGAAAGAGTTCAATGTACATAAACTTGCACTTTTCGTGTTGCCCTGTTCTACTTGACCACTGGCTGGAAAAATCACCACCCCTAAGCTAGACACCTCCTTACCAGTTTTTCACAAAATATGTGAACAAGGCCTCTGGCCTTGAGCTGGGGCTTCACCGAGATGGCTACATTTCTAAGATAAAAATGTTAGCAACTGGGCTCCATGGTGACAGCTGGCAGGGAGAAAAAAAAGAGACAAAAAAGCTCTCCCCTTCCAAGGTGTCCTTGAAAAGTTAACTTGCCCAGAACAGAGGAAAAAAAAAACAGAAACAAAAACTAATTTTTGTGAATTTCTGCAGACTGTGAACTTCTGAGCCCCTTCCCTTACATGTTGGGTACAAACTCTAAAACTACCAATACTTGGGTTTCAGGGGATTAATTGATTACAAAAGAAGCAATGCCCTCTAAATCCGGATGCAACCAAATAAGAATGTTTTCCTCACTTTGGTGCTATCTTAGGTGCATTTTCTTGTCCATCCATAAAACAGTATAATTCTATACACTTTAACATTATTTATGTTTTCATAAAATGGTCAATAGATGTGATTAATTATGTAATGATGTAGATGTTTTTCAGAGTGCTCTATCATGACGCAGGTTCATTTAAAGTTCAAATAGGGGGGCATACAACCCGGTTCCACCGGGAACCTGTATCCCTCACTTTAGCCATCCTATTAGGAATAATAATTGCTGAAGGCTTGGGCACAGGAAGAACTGCCCTAGTCCATGAGACACAACAAAGACACAATTAGAAGCAGAAATAGACCAAAGCTTAAAGACATTAAAAACCGATATCACAGCTTTACAGGAATTTTAACCTCTCTCTCTCTGAAGTTGTTTTATAGAGCAGGCGAGTGTTGGACCTCCTCTTCATGAGAGAAAGGTGCCTTTTTGCTTGCATTGAGGGAAGAATGTTGTTTTTATGCCGACAATTCTGGAGTTGTAAAGGAATCAATGAGTAAATTAAGAAAATGACTTGAAGAGCGTCAAAGAGAGACAGAGGCCCCAGAAGGAAGGTTTGAGTCTTTGTTCACATAGTCAACCTGGTTAACTACGCTTTTATCTGCCAGGGCCGTTCCATTAATAATCCTCATATTATTGCTAACGGTAGGACCCTGTTTGCTCAACCGTGTAGTTTCCTTTCTAAACCAAATCGAACATGTTATTAAACCTAACCATACACTGTTCTCTCAATCTAATTTTACAGAAAAGTGGGGACAGAGTTGGTCTTAATATACAGGAATATAGAGGATCTTCCACCTGCTGAGAAACTCAAGGGTCCATGCAGAAATGATCCCTGGAGAAGATGTAGGCAACTATGAAGGACCTGAGAGAGCAGAAGTCTTCCATGGCAAACAACCTGCTCAGGATGAAGGGATGTGTCTGAATCAGCCACTCTCTTCTTAATGTATAGAAGATGGACCAAAGCAGGCATGTGTTGAGCTGCTCCTGCATGCCTATGGTTGACATACCACTCTAACTGGTGAAAGTGTCACAGGAAGTAGGGGCAGCCTCCATCTCATGGGAACCTTGGAAGCAACTGTTAGGACAAAGTTGTTGCCAAGGCAGTGACCTCATTCAGTTGCTAAAGGAAGTGACCTCACCTAACTTCCTTGGTGATGGAACTCTCTGAACTTGGAATCCAGGAATCCAGGCACCAAGAGCCAGTCCCAGTCCCAGTCCCAGTGGTCAAACTTATTTTGATTTACCAAGGACAGACTCAGTCTTTCTTGGAACCTACTGATGTGAGGATGGCCAAATGCAAGTAAAGCTATGAATAGGGGCCTTTCCTCAGAAAGCAGGCAGTGGCTCACCGCTGGCTCCTGACAACTTCACAGAGTTGGCCAAGGAGACCAGATTTGAGACAGAACAGGCCATTTCCAGAGAACATAGTATGGCCCACCAGTCAGAGGACACTCCGGATAGTCACAGACCTACATGGGGGAAGGAGGTGCCTTTGTGGTGTGGGTGTGGGTTTGTGGTTTTGTCTCATGTTCTGAGAATAGGTATGAAAGGCGGTTTGTTTTGTTTGGAGTGAACTGTTTCTAGTAAGTCGTTTGACAAGGTGAGTGTTTCTATGTCTATGTATCCCACTATGTCCGTGGTTGTAGACATTAGAAAAGAGAATGCATCAATGAATATGTCCTATCTAGTAGAAAGCTTCCCAGCATTCATCCTGCCCTATTTATGAATGGACTGCAGCTTGCCTTATTGATGTGAAACACCTGCTATCTACCTAAGTTCCTGTTTTCTTCCTGAATTCTCGCCACTCTCCAGAATAGGCTCATGGTTTTGTGTTTAAGATATGTACAACCTTGAAGCTCTGTGACATGACCATGTACTGAATAGCTGAAGGGAATGGCGAGCATCTAAGAAAACTCAGATATCAGTTTGACCAAGAAAGTCTCAGTGAAGAAACCCTGCTTGGGGCGTTTTGTTTACCAATTCTTCTGTTGCCCTGAATGTCAGGAAGGTCTTTTCCTCAGTCCACCACTTTGTGAAGCCTGAAGAAAGCAGTTTTCAAATGGAAATGAATGGGCATTACCTGTGGCTCTTTGCTTAATTGCTTTGGAAAGGATGTGTCTGAATCAGCCTATTTGCCTTGTGTGAGGGTGTGGCTTAGATTTTCAGCTCCTGATGGATCTAAAGAAAGATCCCATGTGTACATCCAAAACCAAAATGGCCAAAAGAGCAGTCCTTGTGGATGAAGTCTCTCGCCTCTTCTGTAACTTTCCTGACCTCCATCAAGCCAGAATAGGGATCCTTTGGGTCAAATGAGTTCTTCAAAGCCCTGCAGAGGCTAGCCCATAGTTTCTTGGGTTTTCTCAAGACTCCAATTCACATAAGGAATCCAAACTCCACAGTCAGTTGGCCTCAAATTGAAAAAGCAAAGCAGTATTAATGGGAGGCCTATTTGATCTCTCCTGGTTCACAAGAAGGGTGTCCAGGCCACCCTGACTTTAGGCAAATTAGGTGCAAGAGAGCTTATTTTGGACACGGTCTTGGGCTGTGCCCGTCATGGAAAACTTTTGCCAGAGGTCATTATGAGTGTTTATATGGAAAAAGATGAGCGCCACATTGGAGTGTTTTGTTTTAAATTGAGGTCATTTGGGTGGCGGTTGAAAGAGATGACTTGGTCCACATGTTCTTGAACTCTGGTGTGATTCCCTTAGAAACTGAGTTCTCAAACTGACCTCAGAGAAGTATTGCCATGAATAGTGATGAGATTTTATGAAGCCAGGCATGAGTGTCACCCTTGGAAACTAAGTTCTAGGCCCAGGATGGCTTTCCACAGAGCACTAGGCCTCTCAGCCAGGATACCACATGATTTTATTCTGAAAGATTTGGCACTCATAGTTGAGAGTCAAAACTCATATGGACCTCACATTGTAGACCTCAATGGGCATAATATCATGTGATCGTTTGGCCACTCTTTGGGAAGCCTTACCTGTGACTGTTCTCCAGAACTTTCATTGAAATGAGCTTCCTAACCATTTAATGGTTCCTGAAAAAATTGAAACTCACAGTGCCTCCAACTTCATCCTTGAAAAATGGCTAGAAAAATACCATAAAATTTTTGAAATTCCCATCACCAGGTGGCACTGGAGAACCTTTGGATGTCCTGTTACTGATCATGAATATACCAGACAGTGCCTTGATTGACTGGGTTTCATGTAAATGGTGTAGAAAAGAGATGCCAGTAAGTTGGACTCTGTTGAGTAGTTGTACTAGAGCAGTGGTGGGCAGGTATGTGATAAAACATCTGTGGTGGGGCCATGTGGATCTTCCATTGGCTTCAAAATGGCTTGTGACTGACATGGTGCAGCCAACAGAACCTTCCATGTAAAGGCAACTTGTTATATGGAGAGTTTTCAGGACACTGTTCAGAATCAGGTTGCTATGGTCAAGGGGGCAAGCTATGTGGGATAGAATCCTGGTTCTTGTATCCTCCTGCAGAACCTGACCCACCACACATGACAGAACTCCCTCTTGCACTGAGACCCAATTGAACTCCTTGTATTTTGTGAAGCAAATACCAAACTCCCAGTGCAGCAGGAAGAAACAAAACGAAAATGGAGGATGACCATATGGCTTCAAAGTGCACATGGAAAGACCTTTAGCCCCCAGTGGCCACAGTTTACCTAAAAAGAGAATTTAGCACTGCTGCCTCATGTTCATTGGGAAATAAGAAAGCATGTCCTCCAGGTCTCATAGATGCAGACCAAGATTTTATGGTCTCACTAGAAAGGAAGCTAAAGCTCCTGACAACAACATATTTTTCAAGTGCCCAACCTCACAGGCAGTTTCTCAAGAACTGTCTATGCCAGCAGACCTCCATGTTTGTGGAGGGTTTACCCTGTCCCTTACCTTTGGAAACTCCTCTGCCACTTCCAAGGTGTGGGCTCCTGAGCATATTCCATTCCAGATATTTGTTCACAGATTTTCTAAATCTTCTCCTCTAATTGTGTCTTACTTGGGGCGAAGGTATTGTCACGGCATTGTTCTGGATGAGAGTGGGAAGATTTTTGTGTAGCACATATTTACATACACATTGGATTCATTTTTCAATTTTCCATTTGAAATACTGAATCCTTGACACTAACCTATACCCTACTAGATTCTGACAACTAATTCTAATATAATGGAGAAAAATAACCCAAACAGAATAGAAATACTAGCACTTCAGAGGAGCCATGGTGTATAGTTGGTCTTCCCTTTTGCATGATATAGGGTAGGAGTTATAAATCTTGTCAATTTTTTGTTGAAAGAGTTCTGCATGTGTTTTTAAAGTTAACACATATGTGAATTCCTGTCTCCCTTTTTCTGTAGCCAATTCAGCACATGTATTTTTATATGAACATATAGAATCCTACCTGGTATAACACCTATATTCTTGAGAGGTGGCTAACTTGGCAGAGACAAAGTGTGAGAAGAAATCACTCCTCCTAAATGCTTTTGGAACTGATAATTCAAATTATGAGTGAGCTTCTTAGTTGAAAAACATTATACATAAATCCATGTTCAGTAAAATTAATATTTTTGGATCTGTGGATGATATATATTTCACGATGAATTTTAATTGGCATATATATTGCTACTTTTTAATGTCTCTGTGTGTGTTTTGTGTATATATATATATATATATATATATATATATATATATATATATACTCTCTAGATTTTTCAAAATATGAAATATATGTGTCTTATTATACACTCCCTAAATTCATTCTTGTTCATGTATGTGGTTTTATATTCAAAATTTCATAAGATTATTTTCAGAAATATTCATCCACCTGAAATACATATTTGTTTTATAGTATTGAAAACTCACTTCAGTAAATGGTGCAAACAAATCCTTATATTTTTACAGTAACTGACCCACTTTAACATCAATGCAAGTAGAATCCTATGGGACATGATGTGTATTTTGACGTTCATTTTTATACAACACTGGTACATTACTATTTCTTCAGTTTTTGTACATCATAGAATATACATTTCATCCACAACTTCATAAATTTAAAGAAATTTGTAACACATTCTATCACTTCCTGCTTCAGAACATATGTATTCCTCTTTGTTTTTGACTGGTCATTTCATGAGACTTCTTTCCAAACACATTATTTTCGATTTCCATAATCAATTTTGAAGCAAAATTCACACACTCTTTATGATGAACCACACCCGTAATATTTCCATTGGATGTATAAATGGTTGGAATGAATGTATGTATATCAACATATGATTCCCTGTGTATATTCAGATATCAATTTATTCCAATTTCTAATGTTTGAACCAGTTATATTATTTATTCGCACTATGGTCTATTCATGCATTATCTCTATATTCATACACACATGGTACACCTATATGTACCCCCAATACTAATTTATACCTCTTCAAAATATTGCTCCAAGAAATGGTGGTAGAAATACTCATGTCACCTGATCTACATATACATTTTATCACATTAATATTCTGGCCACAAAATGCAAAGTCACACTTACGATTGTACAAAAGCCTAAATGGAATGTGAGTATGGATTATGAAAATCACCCATGTCCAGGTTGCCTAATGCTCTCAAATGTCAATCCTATTGGTGACTACATATTTGTTTCTTCCTAAGATTATATATTCAATCTCAAGCCTGTTGAAAATATCTATTGCTATCACTCATTTTATACTTTGCCTGATTTCCTTATGTCTCTATTGATATCTGCTTTCCTACATATTTTCCCCAGTTCATCATTGTGACTGACTCTTCACATGTGCTGACATTTACATTTTTTTGTGTACCTGAAACCCTATTGCTAAAGAACTTTTTGTCCAAATCCTATACTCACACGTTTTTCTAATCTTACCAACTATCTTCGTAATCTTACCAACTCTCCCTTTTTGAATGGATGTTCTCCTCAACATTCAATCATCTAAGGTACAAGATCCTATGCCATTGTGTATAGATTTATCTGAGACATCTGGGCAGAACATAATTCAAAGCTAACTATTCCAATCAAGGACCCAATGACCTTCTGGGCTTTAAATCTTTCTGAGATTTCTGTTTTCATACATATATTTCACCTCTATAATCTTATAAATATCGCAGGTTCCCAATACCATTATTCATCCAGCAGAATGATCCTAACCCAAATCAAAAATGTTATTAACCCTAACCATACACGATTCCCTCAATCTACCTTTATAGAAGAGCAGGGACAGAGTTGGTCTTACAATACAAGAATGTAGGAGATCTTCAACCTGCAGAGAACCTCAAAGGTCCATGCAGAAATGATCCCTGGAGAAGATATAGGCAGCTATGAAGGACCTGAGAGAGCAAAAGTCATCTTCCATGACAAACAACCAGGTAAGGATGAAGGGATGTGTCTGAAGCAGTCTCTCTCTTCTTAATCTAGAGAAGATGGACCAAACCAGGCCTGTGTGGAGAGCTGTTCCCGGGTGCCTATGGTTGATATTCCATTTTAACTTGTAAAAGTGTCATAGGAAGTAGGGGCACGCTCTATTTCATGGACCCTTGGATGCAACTGTTAGGACAAAGTGGTTGCCAAGGCAGTGACCTCATTCAGTTCTAGAGGAAGTGACCTACGTCACTTTCTTGTTGATGTAACACTCTGAACTTTGGATCCAGGGAGACAGGCACCCTGAGGCAGGCCCAGTCCCAGTCCCAGTGGTCTCACATGTTTGGATTAACCAAGGACAGAGTCAGTCTTTCTTGGCAAATACTGAATTGAAGATGGACAAATGCCAGGAAAGCTCTGAAGAGGGGCTTTTTTTTTATTGATAAAGCAGGCAGTGGCTCACCGCTGGCTCCTGACAACATCACAGTGTTGGCCAAGGAGACCAGATCTGACATACAGCAGCCCATTTCAGGGGAACATAGTATGGCCCACCAGTCAGAGGATGCTCTGGATAGTCACAGACCTACTTGGGGAAAGAAGGTGCCTTTGTGGGTGTGTTTGTGTGTTAGTGATTTTGTCTCATGTTTTAAGAATATGTAGGAAAGTCGGTTTGTTTAATTTGGAGTGGCCTGTTTCTAGTAAGTCCTTTGAGAAGGTGAGTGTTTCTGTGTATCCCACTGTGTCCGTGGTTGTAGACAATAGAAAAGAGAATGCATCAAAGGATGTGTCCTGTCTAGTAGAAATCTTTGCAGCATTCATCTTGTCCAATTTATGAATGGACTGCAGCTTACCTTATAGATGGGCAACACCTACTACCTTTCTACATTCCTGATTTCTTCCTGAATTCTGGCCACTCTCCCATAGGCTCATGGTTTTGTGTTCAAGATATGTATCTCCTCCACAATCTGGGACATGGCCATGTACTGGATAGCTGAAGGGAATGGTGAGTATCTCAGAAAACTCAGATATCAGTGTGACCAGAAAAGTCTCAGTGGAGAAACTCTGCTTTGGGAATTTGCTTTCCTATTGTTCTGTTGCCCTGAATGTAAGGAAGGTCTTTGCCTAAGGCCACACCTTTCGAAAGCCTGAAAAAATCAATTTTCAAATGGAAATAAATGGGCATCACCTGAGGATCTTTGCTTAATTGCTTTGCAAAGGGATATGTCTGAATCCGCCTCTTAGTGCAGTTTGAGTCCATGGCTCAGATTCTCAGCACCTGATGGATCTAAAGAAAGATCCCATGTGTGCATCCAATTCCAAAATGGCCAAAAGAGCAATCATTGTTGATGAAGTCTCTTGCTTTCCTCTGTAAGGTTCCTGATCTCCATCAAGTCAGAAGAGGGATCCTTTGGGTCAACTGAGTTCTTCAAGCCCTGCAGAGGCTAGCCCATAGGTGCTTGGGTTTTCTCATGACTCCAAATCACATAAAGAAACTATACCTGACAGTCAGTATGCCTCAAATTGGAGAAGCGGAACAGTATTAATGGCAGGCATCTTTGATCAGCCCTGGTTCACAGGAACGGTGTCCAGAAACACTGACTTTAGACAAATGAAGGGCAAGGGAGCTTATTTTGGCATTGTCTTGTGCTGTGTGCCTCATGGAAACTTCCAGCCAAGGTTATGATTAGTGTCTATATGAAAGAAGATGAGGGGCATGTGTGAGTGTTTTGTTTTTAATTCTGGTCATTTGTGTGGCGGTTGGAAGAGATGACTGGGTCACCAGGGATTGAACTCTGGTGTGTTTCCCCTTAGAGACTGAGTTCTGAAACTGACCTCAGAGAAGTATTGCCATGAATTGTGTTGGGATTTTAGGAGGCCACGCATGAGAGTCGCCCTTGGAACCTGAGATCTAGGACCAGGGTGGCTTTCCACAAAGAACTGGGAATCTCAGCCAGGATATCACATGATTTTATTCTGAAAGACTTTGCAGCCATAGTAGAGAGTCAAAACACATAGGACCTCACATTGTAGACCTCAATGGTCCTGGCTTCAAGTGACCTTTTGTCCACTTTTTGGAAAGCCTTGCCTGTGAGAGTTCTCCAGAAATTTCTTTGAATCGAGCTTTCTCAACATTTAATGGTTTCTGAATAACTGAAATTCACAGTGCATCCAATGTCATCCTTGAAAAATGGCTAGATAAATACCATGAAATTTTTGAAATTCCCATGACCCGGTGGCACTCAAGAAACATTGGATCTCCTATTGCTTATCATGAGTGTACCAGAGAGTGCCTTGATTGACAGGGTTTTCTGAAAATTGTTTAGAACAGACATGCCAGTAATTTGTAGCCTGCTGAGTAGTGGGCGTAGAGCAGTGGTGGGCAGGTGTGTGATAAAGTATCATGGTGGGTCCATGTGGATCTGCCATTTACTTCCAAATGGCTTGTGACTGACATAGTGCAGACTTCAGACCCTTATATGTAATGGCATCTTGTTATATGGCGAGGTTTCAGGGCAATGTTCAGAATCAGGTTGCTATGAACAAGGGGGCAATCTTTGAGAGATAGAAACCTGGTTTGTGCATTTTCTTGCAGACCATAACCCACCACACGTGACAGAACTCTCTCCAGCACTGTTTCCCAGTTGAACTCCTTGTATTTCGTGAAGCATGTACCAAACTCCAAGTGCAGCAGCAAGAAACACCACGAAAATTGGAGGATGACCAAATGGTTTCACAGTCCACACGGGGAGAAAATAAACCCCCAGGGGCCACAGTTTATCTACAAAGAGAGAATTCAGCACTGCTGCCTCGTGTTCATTGGAAAATAAGAAACTTTGTCCTCCAGGTCACATAGATCCAGACCCAGCTTTGAGGGTATCACTACAAAGGAAGCTTAACTCCTGACAAAAACCTATATATCAGTGCCCAACCTCTGTGGCAGTTTCTCAAAAAGATTTAGGCATGCAGAGCTCCATGCTTGTGGAGTGTGTACCCTGTCCTTACTTTTGAAAACTCCTATACCACCTCCAAGTTTGTGCACTCCTGAGCATTTTCCATTACAGAAATGTAATCACAGATTTTGCAACTTTTCTTCTCTAATTGTGTCTTACTTGGGGCGAAGATAATTTCAAGGCATTGTTCTGGATGAGAGTCGGAAGATTTGTTTTAGCACATATTTGCATACACATTGGATTAATTTTCCTATTTGTCCATTCGCAATTCTGAATCCCTGACACTAACCCATATTCTAATAGACTCCGACTACTAATCCTAATATGATGGAGAAAAATAACCCAAACAGTACGTAAATACATGCAGTTCAGGGTTGGTCTTGACTTTTGCATGATAAAGGGTAGGTATTATGAATCTAGTCAATTTTTAATTGAAATAGTTCTCCATGTGTTTTTAAAGTTAACAAATATGTGAATTACTGTCTCTCATTTTCTGGAGCCTATTCAGCACATGTATTTTTATATGCACAAATAGAATCCTACATGGTATCAAACGTACATTCTTTTGAGTTACATGACTTGGCAGATACAAATTGTGAGAAGTGATCACTCGTCCTAAACGCTGTTAGAACTGAAAATTCAACCTATGGGTGAGCTTCCCAGTGGAACAACATTATACATAAACCCATGTTCAGTAAAATGAATGTTTTTGCATCTTTATGATATATATTTCATGATGAATTTCGATTGGCATATATATATATATTGCTACTTTTTAATTTCTGTGTTTGTGTGTGTGTGTGTGTCCATATATGTGTGTGTATATATATATATATATATATATATATATATATATATATATATATATATATATATACTGTCCAGATTTTTAAAAATATGAAAAATATGTGTCTTACATACACTCCCTAAATTCATTCATGTTCATGGATGTGGATTAATAATCAACTTTTCACAAGATTATTCTTAGAAATACTCATACACATGAAATACATAGTTGTTTCCTAGTACTGAGAACTAACTTCAGTGAAAGGTGCATACAAATTCTAATATGTCTGCATTAACTGACCCAGTTTAACATCAATGCATGTTGGTTCCTATGGGACATGATGTGTATTTTGACGTTAATTTTTATTCCACACTGGTACATTACTATTTCTTCAGTTTATGCACATCATAGGATATATATTTCATTCACTAGTTAGCAAATTTATAGGCATTTGTTTCACTTTTAGTCACTTCCTGCTCCAGAACACATGTACTTCTCTATGTTTCTTGACTGGTCTATTCATGAGACTTTTTTTTCCAAATATATTGTTTTCGATTTCCATAATCAATTTTGAAGAAAAACTCACACACCCTTCATGATTAACCATAACCATAAGATAATCATTAGATATATAACTGGTTGGAATTAATGATTGTATATCAATATAACATTTCTTATATATTTTCAGATATCCATTCAATCCATTATTTAAAGTGGATCCAGTTATATTATTTATTCACAGTATGGTCTATTCATGCATTATGTCTATATTAATAGAAGCAGGGTACACCTATTTCTACCCCCATACTAATTTATAAATCTTCAAAATATTGCCCTCAGAAATGGTGGAAGAAATACTCATGTCACCTGATCTACATACACATTTTATCACAGAAATATTCCGGACACAAAAAGCAAAGGTCACACTTACAATTGTACCAAAGCCTAAATGGAAAGATAGCATGCATTACTAAAAACATCCATGTGCAGGTTGCCTAATGCTCTCAAATATCAATCCTATTGGTGACTACATATTTGTTTCTTCCTAAGATTATATATTCAACTTCAAACCTGTTGAAAATGTCTAACCCTATCACACACTTTATACTTTGCTTGATTTCCTAATATCTCTATTGATATCTGCTTTCCTACATGTTTTCCCCAGTTCATCATTGTGACTGACTCTTCACATGTGCTGACATACACTCTCTACCCGAAACCCTATTGCTGAAGAACTTTTGGTCCAAATCCTATACTCACTCTTCTTTCTAAACCTACCAACTTCCTTCCTAATCCTACCGAATATCGGTTTTTGACTGCATGTTCTCTTCAGCATTCAATCATCCAAGGTACAAGGTCCGATGTATCTTGATTTATCTGAGACATCTGTGCAGCACATTACTCAAAGTTAGGTATCCCACTCAAGTCCCCAATGCCCTTCTGGGCTTCAAATCTTACCTAGATTTCTGCTTTCATACTTATATTTCACATGTATACTCTTGTAAATATCACAGGTTGCCAATACCATTATTCATCCTGCAGAATGATTCGTAACCCAAATCGAACATGTTATTAACCCTAACCATACACTGTTCCCTCAATATAACTAACTTAAGAGCAGCAACAGAGTGGGTCTTACAATATAGGAATGTAGAAGATCTTCCACCTGCTGAGAACCTCAAAGATCCATGAAGAAATGATCCTTGGAGAATATGTAGGCAGCTATGTAGGACCTGAGAGAGCAATAGTCATCTTCCATGGCAAACAACCTGGTCAGGATGAATTGATGTGTCTGAGTCAGCCTCTCTCTTCTTAATGTAGAGAAGATGGACCAAACCAGGCCTCTGTGGAGAGCTGTTCCAGGGTGCCTATGGTTGATATATCATTCTAACTTCTGAATGTGTCACAGGATGTTGGGGCAGCCTCTATCTCATGGGAACCTTGGAAGCAACTGTTAGGACAAAGTGGTTACCAAGGCAGTGACCATATTCAGTTCCTGAAAGAAGTGACCTCACTTCACTTCCTTGGTGATGGAATTCTCTGAACTTGGGATCCAGGAAGCCAGGCACCAAGAGCCAGTCCCACTCCAGACCCAGTGGGCTAACTTGTTTGCTTTTCCCAAAGACATAGTCAGTCTTTCTTGGTACCTGCTGATATGAGGATGGCCAAATGCCAGCAGAGCTCTGAAGAGGGGCCTTTCCTGAGAAAGCAGGTAGTGGCTCACCGCTGGCTCCTTACAACTTCACAGAGTTGGACAAGGAGACCAGATGTGAAAAAGGACAGGCCATTTTGGGGGAACATAATATGGCCCACCAGTCAGAAGACACTTCGGATAGTCACAGACCTATTTAGGGGAAGAAAGTGCCTTTGCCGTTGTAGGTGTGAGTTTGTGGTTTTTTCTCATGTTCTGAGAATAGGTAGGAAAGGTGGTTTGTTTGGTTTGGAGTGGACTGTTTCTAGTAAGTCGTTTGACATTGTGAGTGTTTCTATGTCTGTGTATCCCACTGTATCCATGGTTGTAGACATTAGAAAACAGAATGCATCAATGGATGTGTTGTCTCTAGTTGAAAGCTTCCGCGATTCATACTGCGCAATTGATGAATGGACTGCAGCTTGCCTTATGGATGGGCAACATCTATTATCTTCTAAAGTTCCACTTTTCTTCGTGAATTCTGGCCACTCTCCAGAATAGACTCATGGTTGTGTTTCCCAGATATGTAACACCACAAGGCTCTGTGACATGGCCATGTTCTGGATAGCTGAAGGGAATGAGAGCATCTCAGAAAACTCAGATATCAGTGTGACCAGTAAAGTCTCAGTGGAGAAACCCTTCTTTGGGCCATTTGCTTAATTCTATTTCTATTACCCTGAATGTCAGAAAGGTCTTTGCCTCAGGCCACCCCTTTGTGTAGCCTGAAGAACATTGTTTTCATATGGAAATGAATGGACACCACCTGTGGCTCTTTGCTTAATTGCTTTGGAATGGGATGTGTCTGAATCAGCCTCTTGTCCTTGTATGAGGTTGTGGCTTAGATTCTCAGCACCTGATGGATTGAAAGAAAGATCCCATGTGCTTTCAAAACTAAAATGTCCAAAAGAGCAGTCATTGTGGATGAATATTTTTGCCTTCTTGATTTAGGTTCCTGAACTCCATCAAGTGAGAATAGGGATCATTTGGGTCAAATGAGTTCTTGAAATCCGTGCAGAGGCTACCCCATATGTGCTGGGGTTTTTCTCATGACTCCAAATCACATAAAGAATTATACCCTACAGCCAGTAGGCTGAAATTGGAGAAGTGGAACACTTTAACAGCAGGAATATTTGATCACTCCTGGTTCACAGGAAGAGTGTCCAGGCCACCATGATTTTAGGCAAATAAGGGGCAAGTGAGCTTATTTTGGACACTACCTTCGGCTCATAGAAACCTCCAGCTAGAGGTTATGAGGAGTGTCTACATGGAAGAAGATGATGGGCCTGTGGGAGTGTTTTGATTTTAATTGTGGTAATTTTTGTGGCGGTTGGAAGGGATGACTGGATCCACCTGGGCTTGAACTCTGGTGTGATTCCCCTTAGAGACTGCATTCTGGAATTGACCTCAGAGAAGTATTGCCATGAATTGTGTTGGGATTTTAGGAGGACACACATAAGACTCACTCTTGGAAACTGAGATCTATCCCCAGGGTGGCTTTCCACAGAGGCCTGGGAATCTCAGCCAGGATATCACATGATTTTATTACGAAAGACATGGCAGCCATAGATGAGAGTCAAAACACACATGGACCTTACATTGTAGACGTCAATTGGCCTGGCTTTATGTGACCATTTGGTAATTCTTTAAGAAGCCTTGACTGTGAGAGTTCTCTAGAGCTTTCATTGAAATGAACTTTCTCAACACTTAATGGTTCCTGAATGAATTGAGACGCACAGTGCCTCTAACTTCATTTTTGAAAAATTGCTAAATAAATACCATGAAATTTTTGAAATTCCCATGACCAGGTGGAATTGCAGAAAATTTGATGTCCTGTTGCTTATCATGTGTATACCAGACAGTGCCTTGTTTGACTGGGTTTCATGAAAATGATGTAGAACACGAGATGCCAGTAATTTGGAGCCTTCTGAGTAGTGCGCCTAGAACAGTGGTGGGAAGGAGTGTGATAAAACATCATGGAGGGGCTATGTGGATCTGCCATTGGCTTCCAAATGGCTTGTGACTGATATAGTGCAGACATGAGACCCTTATATGTAAAGGCATCCTGTTATATCGAGAGTTTTAAGGGCAATGTTCAGAATAAGGTTGCTATGGTTATTGGGGCAAGCTCTGTGCGATAGAAGCCTGGTTGGTGCATTCTCCTGCAGACCCTGACCCACCACAAGTGACAGAACTCCCTCCAGCACTGTATCCCAGATGAACTTCTTATATTTTGTGAAGCAAATACCAAATTCCCAGTGCAGCAGCAAAAAACACCATGAAAAGTGGAGGATGACCAAATGTCTTCACAGTCCCCACTGGGAGACACTTAGCCTCCAGTGGCCACAGTTTACCTACAAAGAGAGAATTGAGCACTGCTGCCTCATGTTCATTGGAATATAAGAAACCATTTCTTCCCGGTAACATAGATGCAGACCCAGCTTTGATGGTCTCACTACAAAGGAAGCTAAAGCTCATGACAGCAACATATATTTCAGGATCCCAACCTCAGAGGCCATTTCCCAAGAATTCTTAGGCCAGCAGAGCTCCTTGTTTGTGGAGTGTTTACCCTTTCCTTTACTTTTGGAAACTCCTCTACCACCTCCAAGGTTGTGAACTCCCGAGCATATTCCATTCCATATATGTATTCCTAGATTTTTACACTTTTCTACTCTAATTGTGTCTTACTTGGGGCAAAGGTATTGTCAAGGCATTGCTCTGGATGTGAGTGGGAAGATTTTTGTGTAGCACATATTTACATACACATTGGATTCATTTTCCAATTTTCCATTTGAAATACTTAACCCCTGACACTAACCCGTACCCTACTAGTCTCTGACTAATAATCCTAAAATGATGGTGAAAAATAACCCAAAAAGAATAGAAATACAAGCAGTTCAGAGGAGGCATGGTGTATAGTTGGAATTGCCTTTTGCATTATATAATGTAGGAGTTTTAAATCTAGTCAATTTTTTTGTTGAAATAGATCTACATGTGTTTTTAAAATTAACAAATATGTGAATCCCTGTCTCCCTTTCTCTGTAGCCTATTCAGCACATGCATTTTTATATGCACATATAGAATCCTACCTGATATCACTTGTACACACATGTGAGGTGGCTGAATTGGCAGATGCAAATTGTGAGAAGAGATCACTCCTCCTAAACGCTGTTGGAACTGAAAATTCAACCTACGGGTGAGCTTCCTAGTTGAATAACATTATACATAAATCCATGTTCAGTAAAATGAATATTTTTCGATCTTTGGATTATATATATTTCATGATGAATTTCGATTGGCATATATATTGCTACTTTTTTTTCTTTTATTGGTTGCTCAAAACATTACAAAGCTCTTGACATATCATAATTCATACATTAAATTCAAGTGGGTTTTGAACTCCAATTTTTACTCCAAATACAGAATGCAGAATCACATCAGTTACACATCCATATTTTTACATAATGTCTTATTAGTTACTTTTGTATTCTGCTACCTTTCTTATGCTCTACTATCCCCCCTCCCCTCTCTTCCCATCTTCTCTCTCTACCCTACCTACTGTAATTCATTTCTCTTATTGTTTATTTTCCCATTACACTCACAACCTCTTATATGTAATTTTTTTGTAACAATAAGGGTCTCCCTCCATTACCATGCAATTTCTCTTTTCTCTCCCTTTCCCTGCCACCTCATGACTCTGCTTAATGTTCATCTTTTCTTCATGCTCTTCCTCTCTGCTCTGTTCTTAGTTGCTCTCATTATGTCAAATAAGTCATTTGGTATTGTTTTTTTGGGATTGGCTAGCTTCACTAAGCATTATCTGCTCTAGTGCCATGCATTTCCCTGCAAATTCCATGATTTTGTCATTTTTTAGTGCTGCGTAATCCTCCATAGTATATAAAAAAAAACATTTTTTTTTATCCATTCATCTATTGAAGGGAATCTGGGTTGGTTCCACAGTGTAGCAATTGTGAATTGTGCTGCTATGAACATCGATGTGGCAGTATCCCTGTAGTACGCTCTTTTAAGGTCTTCAGGGAATAGTCCGAGAAGGGCAATAGCTGGTTCAAATGGTGCTTCCATTCCCGGCTTTCCCAGGAATCTCCATACTGCTTTCCAAATTGGCTGCACCAGTTTCAGTCCCATCAGCAATGTACAAGACTACCCTTTTCCCCACATCGTCGCCAGCACTTGTTGTTGTTTGACTTCATAATTGCTACCAATCTCACTGGATTGAGATGGTATTTTAGGGTGGTTTTGATTTGCATTTCTCTGACTGCAAGAAATGGAGAGCATTTTTTCATGTACTTATTGATTGATTCTATGTCCTCCTCTGAGAAGTGTCTGTTCAGGTCCTTGGCCCATTGGGTTATTTGTTATCTTATTGTCTAATTATTTGAGTTCTTTGTATACTTTGTATACTCTGGATATTAGGGCTCCATCTGAAGGGTGAGGAGTAAAAATTTGTTCCCATGATCTAGGCTCCATATTTACCTCTCTTATTGTTTCTCTTTCTGAGAAAAAAAATTTTCAGTTTAAGTAACTCCCATTTGTTGATTCTTGTTATTAACTCTTGTGCTATGGGTGTCCTATTAAGGAATTTGGAGCCTGACCATACAATATGTAGATCGGAACCAACTTTTTCTTCTATCAAATGCAGAGTCTCTGATTTGAATCTAGCTCCTTGATCCACTTTGAGTTAACTTTTGTGCATGGCGAGAGAAAGGGATTCAGTTTCATTTTGTTGCATGTGGATTTCCAGTTTTCCCAACACGATTGGTTGAAGATGGTATCCTTCCTCAATTGCATGCTTATAGCTCCTTTATCAAATATAAGATAGTTGTAGCTTTTTGGATTAGTCTCTGTGTCCTCCATTCTGTACCATTGGTCCACCCGCCTGTTTTGGTACCAGTACCATCCTGTTTTTGTTATTATTGCTCTGTAATATAGTTTGAAATCTGGTATCGCTATACCGCCTGATTCACACTTCCTGGTTAGAATTGCTTTTGCTATTCTGGGTCGTTTATTTTTCCATATGAATTTCATGATTGGTTTATTTATTTCTACAAAAAATTCCTTTGGGATTTAGATTGGCATTTCATTAAACCTATGGAGAACTTTTTAGTAATATCGCCATTTTGATGATGTTCATTCTGCCTATCCATGAACAGGGTATATTTTTCCATCTTCTAAGATCTTATTCTACTTCTCTTTTTAGGGTTCTGTAGTTTGCATTGTATAAATCTTTCACCTCTTTTGTTAGGTTGATTCCCAAGTATTTAATTTTTTATGAGGATATTGTGAATGCAATGTTTTTCCTCATTTTCTTTTCAGAAGTTTTGTCGCTGATATACAGAAATGCCTTTGATTTATGCATGTTGATTTCATTTCCTGCCACATTGCTGAATTCATTTATTAGTTCTAGTAGTTTTTTCTGTAGACCCTTTTGGGTCTTCTATGTATAGAATTATGTCATCTTCAAATAGTGATAATTTAAGTTCTTTTTTTCCTATTTTTATGCCTCTAATGTCTTTCATCTGTCTAATTGCTCTGGCCAGTTTTTCGAGAACTATATTGAATAGAAGTGGTGAGATAGAGGACATTCCTGTCTTGTTCCAGATTTTAGAGGGAATGCCTTCATTTTTTCTCCATTCAGAATGATGCTAGCCTGAGGCTTAACATAGATAGCTTTTACAATGTCGAGGTATGTTCCTGTTATCCCTAGTTTTTCTAATGTTTTGAACATAAAGGAATGCTCTACTTTGTCTAATAGTTTTTCTGCATCTATCAAGATGATCTTATGGTTCTTATTTTTAAGTCTAGTGATGTTGTGAATAACATTTATTGATTTCCATATATTGAACCCTCCTTGCATCCCAGGGATGAATCCTAGTTGATCATGGTGCACAATTTTTTTGATGTGCCTTTGTATCCAAACCACCAGAATTTTAATGAAAATTTTTGCATCTAGGTTCATCAGAGATATTGGTCTGTAGTTTTCTTTCATTGAGGTGTCTTTGTCTGGTTTCAGAATCAGTGTGATGTTGGCCTCATAGAATGAACTTGGCAGAGCTCCCTGTTTTTCTATTTCCTGAATAACTTGAAAAGTATTGGTATTAAATCTTCTTTAAAGGTTTTGTAAAACTCCGCTGTATACCCATCCGGTCCTGGGCTTTTCTTGGTTGGTAGTCGTTTGATTGCTTCTTCTATTTCATCGATTGATATTGGTCTGTTTAAATTGTGTGTATCCTCCTGACTCCGTCTAGGCAAATCATATGACTTAACAAATGTATCGATGTCTTCACTATTTTCTATTTTATTGGAATATAGGTTTTCAAAATAATTTCTAATTGTCTTTCATATTTATGTAGCTTCTGTTGTGATATTGCCTTTTTCATCCCGTATGTTAGTAATTTGAGTTCTCTCTCTTCTTCTCCTCGTTAGCATGGCTAAGGGTCTGTCCATCTTATTTATTTTTTCGAAGAACCAACTTTTAGTTTTGTTAATTTTTTAATAGTTTCTTTTGTTTCAATTTCGTGATTTACGCTCTGATTTTAATTATTTCTTGCCTTCTGCTACATTTGCTGTTGTTTTGCTCTTCCTTTTCTAGGGCTTTGAGATGAAGTGAGAGCTCATTTATTTGTTGTTTTTGTTTTTTTTTTTTTCTTTTTTTGAGGAATGACCTCCAGGCGATGAATTTGCCTCTTGAATCTTGTTTCATTGTGTCCCATTGAATCTGATATGTTGTGTCTGTATTTTCATTTATCTCTAAGAATTTTTTGATTTCCTCTTTTATGTCTTCTGTAACCCATTGATCATTCAGTAATATATTGTTCATTTTCCATGTGATGTAGGATTTTTCCTTCCTTGTTTTACCATTGGTTTCCAGTTTCATTCCATTGTGATCAGAAAAAAATTCATGGTATTATCTCCACCCCTTTATATTTACTGAGTGTTGCCCTACGGCATAATATATGGTCTATTTTTGAGAAGGACCCATGTGCTGGTGAGAAAAAAGTATATCCACTTGATGATGGTTGATATATTCTATATATGTCAGTTAAGTCTAGGGTATTGATTGTGATATTGAATTCTATATTTTTTTTATTCAACTTTTGTTTGGAGGATCTGTCCAATGGTGAGAGAGGTGAGTTGAAGTCTCCCATAATTATTGTGTTGTGGTCTATTTGATTCTTGAAATTGAGGAGAATTTGTTTTATAAATGTCGCAGCACCATTACTTTCTGCGTAAATATTGATAATTTTTATGTCTTGTTGGTGAATGGTTTCTTTTAACAGTATATAATGTCCTTCCTTATCCCTTTTGATTAAATTAGTCTTGAAGTCGATTTTATTCCGTATGAGGATGGCCACCCCTGCTTGCTTACAAGGACCGTGTGCATGGTATAAATTTTCCCAACCTTTCACCTTCAGCCTGTGTATGTCTTTTCCATTCAGATGTGTCTCCTGGAAGCAACATATTGTTGGATTTGTTTTTTTTTAATCCACGTTACAAGCCTATGTCACTTTATTGGAGAGTTTAAGCCATTAACGATTAGAGTTACTATTGATATATGGTTTGTATTGCCACCCGTCTTTGATTATTTATCTTTTTTTTAAAATTTAGTTTGTTTATCCATGATTAGCTTTTCCCCCTCCCTCTGTCATTACTGAGGCAATTCCCACTGATGGTTTTCGTTGTTGATATTCATTTTTTCCTCGTGTAGTGTTTTCCTTAAGATGCTTTGCAATGCTGGTTTTCTGGCTGCAAATTCTTTTAGCTTTTGTTTATCACAAAATATTTTTATTTAGTTGTCTTACCTGAAACTTAATTTTTCTGAATACAGATTTCTTGGTTGTCATTCATTGTTTTTAAGTGTTTGAAATACGTTGTTCCAGGATCTTCTCACTTTCAGCGTCTGTGATGAAAAATCTGTTGTTAACATTTTTGGTTTACCCCTGATTGTAATCTGCCTCCTTTCTCTTGTAGCTTTTAATATTTTCTCTTTGTTTTGTACATTGGATATCTTCATAACAATGTTTCTTGGCATTGGTCTACTGTGATTTTTTTGTGCTCGGTGTCTTGTAAGTATCTACAATTTTTTTTATCCGTTTCCATTTTTATTTCTGGAAAGTTTTCTGTAATTATTTCATTCAGCAGGTTAATCATTCCCTTGGTTTGAATCTCTGTACCTTACTCTATCCAGATGACTCATAAGTTTTTTTTTTTTTATGATATCCCATATCTCTTGGATGTTTTTCTCATGTCTTTTTACCAGCATTTCTTTGTTGGCTAGACTTTTTTCAAGATGATATATTTTGTCTTCATTATCTGACATTCTGTCTTCTACTCGCTCCACTCTGTTAGTGATACTCTCAATTGAGTTTTTAATTTGGTTTATCATTTCCTTCATTTCTAGAATTATTGTTTGATTTTTTTATAATCTCTATCTCCTAATAAAGATGCTTAATTTCTTTTTATATCTGTTTATGTAATTCATTTTCAATGTGTTCTTTCACTGTTTGGTTTTGATGTCTCGTATCCTCTTTAAGGTTCCGTTCCATCTGTCTAAGGTATTCCTTGAGTTCTTTATATGACCATTTTTCTGATGATTCCTTCTGAATATTTAGGCTGTCCATTGTTGTTTTTACTCCTTTTCTTCCTTGTTTTTTTATGCTGCTCATGTTACTTCTTGTTTTGTTTGACTGCTGAGTTACTGCTTACTCTTATAAATTTATTTGATGCTTCGGAGGAAAGATATTAGAAGGGAAGGGAAGAAGTCACTAAAGAGAATGAGAGTAGGCAGGTAGAATTCAAGGAAGGGGGAATAAGAAAATTGAAAAGAAATGAAAAGACAAAAGAAAAATAGAAAATAAATAAAGAAAAAAAATTTAAATAATAATTATAATTAAAAGATGAAAATTAAAATTTAAAATAATATTAATAATAATAATGATAAAATAAAAAAAAATAAAAACATTAAAAAAAGTTAAAGAACAACAACAACAAAAATGAAAATGAAAGAAATAGAAAAAATATAAATTAAAAAAATAATAATAATAAATGCAGTCATAGAGTTCAATTAACTTCTCTTTCAGTAGGTGGAGCTGTGTGCACTGGGCCAAGCTTCTCCTCTGAATAAGTGGGAACCAATCACTGTGCAGCAGCTCTTCCTCCCAGACTTGGCGGATCTCCAATCCTGAGTGCCTAGGGCCTTCTCCTGTGCTTCCTCAAGCCATGCCTTGCTCACCTGTGACGCTCACCACAATAGTGGTTACAAGCCAGAACTCTACTCCTGGCAGCCCTGTTTTCATGAATGCCTGGGCACACTCTCCCTGTTTGCCTCCCTCAGACCCTAGTTTTGTAGAGCTTGGGGCTGAGGACCCCCAGCGAATTTTCTTGCCCTCTGGGAGCCATGCCCCCGGTACGTGGTGTAAGAGACCTCAATTGTCAGCACTTGTGGGATCAGGAGCCGGGAATTCCACGCGCTAGTCCCGAGCCAATCCTGATTCCCTAGGTCTGGCTATCGTGCTCACGGGAGAGCTGGGAGAGGCCCTTAAGGCAGAGCTGGGAGGGGCCCTTAAGGTTTCCCTGCTGTGTTGAGAGAGATGGCTAGGGGATTACACACCTGTCACGCTGGTTTTAATGAAGTTATCTCCTCTGCCCGTGACGTCATTTCTATGCTATGGTGGTATCCCATGCAAATGGTGACCGTTTGTTCCCTTTGCAAGGTAACCAACGCAACGGGTGGGTCCTGACTGTCTCTCCCAAGCGCCGTTTTAATCCTGTGGCCACTGCTTTTGAAGGCTTGGTTGGCTTTTACCTCTGAAAGTTCAGAAGGGCCGAACAGTTATTTCAGTGGGATCTTAGTGCTGAGTCATGAGAACCAGGCAAACCGGAGGTTGAATGCAACCCATCCAGGCTCGGTGTGTGTTCTCAGGGGCCCAGAATGTTCGCCCCAGATCCACATCAGGTCAACATTGCCTACTGATTCTGAGCAAACAGCATTTAGACAGTTTACGACTCCTTATGCCCGCTCAGCTGAAGAGGTCAGAGACTTGATTTTTCCATGCCTGCCTTCATGATGGATCTCCTGTATTGCTAATTTTTATATCTGTGCATGTGAGTGTGTATGTATGAGAGTGTATATATATATATATATATATATATATATATATATATATATATATATACTCTCCAGATTTTTTAAAATATGAAATATATGTGTCTTATTATACACTCCCTAAATTCATTCATATTCATATATGTGTATTTATAATCAACTTTCCACAAGATTATTCTCAGAAATAATCATCCACCTGAAATACATATTTGTTTTCTAGTACTGAAAACTAAATTCAGTGAAAGGTGCAAACAAAACCTAATATTTCTACAGTTACTGAGCTAGTTTAACATCAATGCAAGTATATTCTTAGGGGACATGATGTGTATTTTGACTTTCATTTTTATTCAACACTGGTACATTACTACTCCTTCAGTTAATGCACATCATAGGATATATATTTCGTTCACAAGTTAGAAAATTTATAGGCATTTGTTTCACAATCAATCACTTCCTGATTCAGAACACATGATTCTTCTATGTTTCTTGACTGGTCTTTTCATGAGACTTCTTTCCAAACACATTATTTTCGTTTAACATCATCACTTATAAAGCAAAACTCAAACACACTTCATGATAAACCATAATCCTAATATTACCATTAGATATATAACTGGTTGGAATGAATGATTATATATCAATATAAGATTTCTTATATATTTTCAGATTTCAATTCAATCCATTATTTAAAGTGGAACCAGTTACATTATTTATTCATATTATCGTCTATTCATGCATTATCTCTATATTCATATACACAGGGTACACCTCTTTGTACCCCTAATACTAATGTATATGTCTTCAAAATATTGCTCCCAGACATAGTGAAAGAAATACTCATGTTACCTGATCTACATATACATTTTACCACAGTAATATTCTGAACAAAAAAAAATGTAAAGGTCACACTTATGATTGTACCAAAGCCTAAAAGGAAAGTGAATATGGATAACTAATAACATCCGTGTCCAGGTTGCCTAATGCTCTCAAATGTAAATCCCATTGGTGACAACATATTTGTTTTTACCTATGATTATATATTCAAACTCAACCCTGTTGAAAATGTCTAATCCTATCACTCATTTATACTTTGCCTGATTTCGTTATGTCGCTATTGATACTTGCTTTTCTACATAATTTCCCCAGTTCATTATTGTGAATGACTCTTCACATGTACTGACATTTACATTCACTCTCTAAACGAAACCCTATTGCTAAATAAGCTTTTTATTCCAAATCATATTCTCACTCTTCTTCCTAGACCTACCGACTATCTTTCTAATCCTACCGACTATCACTTTTTGACTGGATGTTCTCTTCTACATTCAATCATCCAAGGTACACGGTCCTATGCCATTGTATATTGATTTAACGGAGACAATTGTACAGAACGTAATTCAACACTATGTATCCCAATCAAGGGCCCAATGCCCTTCTGGGCTTCAAATCTTTCTTATATTTCCGTTTTCATACATATATTTCACTTATATATTCTTATAAATATCACAGGTACCCAATCCCTTTATTCATCCTGCAGAATGATTCCTAACCCAAATCGAACATATAATTAACCCTAACCATACACTAACTTTACCGAAGAGCAGGGACAGAGTTGGTATTAAAATACAGGAATGTAGGGTATCTTCACCTGCTGAGAACCTCAAATGTTCATTTAGAAATGATCCCTGGTGAAGATGAAGGCAGCTATGAAAGACCTCAGAAAGCAAAAGTCATCTTCCATGGCAATCATCCTGGTCGGGTTGAAGGGTTGTGTCTGAATCATTCTCTCTCTTCTTAATGTATACAAGATGGACCAAACCAGTTCTGTGTGGAGAGCTGTTCCGGGGTGCTTTTGATTGATATGACATTCTAACTTGTGAAAGTGTTACAGGAAAACTGGGGCAGCCTCCACCTCATGGGACTTTTGGAAGCAACTGTTAGGGCAAAGTGGTTGTCAAGGCAGTGACATAATTCAGATCCTGAAGAAAGTGACCTCACCTCACTTCCTTGGTGATAAAACTCTCTGAACTTGGGATCCAGGAAGCCAGGCACTCAGAGACAGTCCCTGTCCCAGTCCCAGTGGTCTCACATGTTTGGATTTACCAAGGACAGAGTCAGTCTTTCTTGGAACCTACAGATGTGAGGATGACGAAATGCCAGGAAACCTTTGTAGAAGGGCTTTTCCTGAGAAAGCAGGTAGTGTCTCACCACTGGCTCTTGACAACTTCACAGAGTTGGCCATGCAGACCAGAACTGAGACAGGAGAGGTCATTTTGGGGAAACATAGTATGGCCCACCAGTCAGAGGACACTCCGGAGAGTCACAGACCTACTTGGGGGAAGGAGGTGCCTTTTTGGGTGTGGGTGTGATTTTGTGGTTTTGGCTCATGTTCTCAGAATAGGTAGGAAAGGCGGTTTGTTTGGTTTAGAGTGGACTATTTTTAGTAAGTCCTTTGACAATGCGAGTGTCTGTGTATCCCACTGTGTTCATGATTGTAGACATTAGAAGAGATAATGGATCAATGGATGTTTCCTGTCTACTAGAAAGCTTGCCAGCATTCATTGTGCCCAATATATGAGTGGACTCAGGCTTGCCTTATAGATGGGCAACACCTACTAGCTTCATAATTTCCTGTTTTCTCCTTCAATTCTGGCAACACTCCAGAATAGTATCATGGTTTTGTGTCCAAGATATGTACCACCTCCAATATCTGTGACATGGCCATGTACTAGATAGTTGAAGGGAATGGCTAGCATCTCAGAAATCTCAGATTTCAGTTGACCAGGAAAGTCTCAGTGGAGAAACCCTGCTTTGGTCCTTTTGCTTACCTATTGTTCTGTTGCCCTGAATGTCAGGAAGATCTTTGCCTCAAGCCACCACTTTGTGAAGCCTGAAGAAAATAGTTTTCAAATGCAAATAAATGGGCATCACCTGTGGATCCATGCTTAATTGCTTTGAAAAGGGATATGTCTGAATCAGTCTCTTGGCCTTGTGTGAGGCTGTGGCTTAGATTCTCAGCACCTGATGGATCTAAAGATAGATCCCATGCATGCATCCAAAACCAAAATGGCAAAAAGATCAGATATTGTTGATTAACTCTCTTGCCTTCCTCTGGTAGGTTCCTGAAATCCATCAAGTGAGAACAGGGATACTTTGGGTCAAATAAGTTCTTCAAAACCCAGCAGAGGCTAGCCCATAGATGCTTGTTTTTTCTCATGACTCCAATTCACTTAAAGAATCTAAACCTCAAAGTCAGTAGTCCTCAAGTTGGAGAAGCCAAACAGTATTAAAGGAAGGCCTATTTGATCACTCCAGGTTTACAGGAAGGGTGTCCACGCCACCCTGACTTTAGGCAAATGAGGGGCAGGAAGCTTATTTTGGACACTGACGTGGGCTGCTCCCCTCATGGAAACCTCCAGCCACAGGTTATGATGAGTGTCTATATGGAAGAAGATTTGGGCCATGTGGGAGTGTTTTGGTTTTAATTGTGGACATTTGAATGGTGGTTGGAAGAGATGACTGGGTCCACCTGGGCTTGCACTCTGGTGTGATTCCCCTTAGAGACAGTTCTGGTACTGATCTCAGAGAAGTATTGCCATGAATTGTGTTGGGATTTTAGATGGCCATGCATGAGAGTTGCCCTTGGAAAGTGACATCTAGGCCCAAGTTGACTTTCCAAAGATCACAGGAAATCTCATCCAGGATATCACATGATTCTATTCTTAAAGACTTGGCAGCCATTTTTGAGAGTCAAAACACACATGGACCTCACATTGTAGACCCAAATGGGCCTGGCTTAATCTGACATTTTGGCCACTCTTTGGGAAGCCTTGCCTGTGAGAATTCTCCAGAGTTTTCATTGAAATGAGCTCAGTCACCATTTAATGGTTCCTGAATAAATTGAAACCCACAGTACCTCCAACTTCTTTCTTAAAAATTGGCTAGATAAATACCATAAAAATTTTTGAAATTCCCATGACCGGGTGGCAGGAGAACATTTGGATGTCCTGTTGCTGATCATGAGTATGTAAGACAGTGCCCTGATTGACTTGGTTTTATGAAAATGGTGTAGAACAGAGATGCCAGTAAGTTGGATCCTGCTGAGTAGTTGTCCTAGACCAGTGGTTGGCAGGTGGGTGATAAAACATCTGTGGTGGGCCATGTGGATCTGCCATTGGCTTGCAAATTGATTGTGACTGACATTTTGCAGCCAGTAGACTCTTATATGTAAAAGCATATTGTTATATGGAGAGGTTTCAGGGCAATGTTCAAAATCAGGTTGCTATGGTCAATGGGGCAAGCAATGTGGGATAGAAGCCTGGTTGGTGCATTCTCCTGTAGAACCCGACCCACCACAATTGACAGAACTCACTTCAGCACTGTGTCCCTGTTGAACTCTTTGTAATTCATGAAGCAAATTCCAAACTCCCAGTGCAGCAGCAAGAAACACCATGAATAGTGGAGGATGACCAAATGGATTTACAGTGCACACGGGGAGACACTTAGACCCCAGTGGCCACAAGTTACATACAAATAGAAAATTCAGCACTGCTGCCTCATGTTCATTGGAAAATAAGAAACAATGTCATCCATGTCACATAGATGAAGACCCAGCTTTGATGGTGTCACTCCAAATGAAGCTAATGCTCCTGACAACAGCATATATTTCATTGCCAAACCTTAGAGGCAGTTTCTCCAGATGTCAGGCTGGCAGAACTTCATGTTTGTGGAGTGTTTACCCTGTCCCTTACTTTTGGAACCTCTTCTACCACCTCCAAATTTGTGAACTCCTGAGCATTTTCCATTCCACATATGTATTCACAGATTTTCTAACTCCTCTCCTCTAATTGTGTCTTATGTGGGGCGAAGGAAATGTCAAGGCATTGTTCTGAATGAGAGTGGGAAGTTTTTTGTGTAGCACATATTTGCATACACATTGGATACATTTTCAAATTTTCCATTCGAAATACTGAATCCCTGACACTAACACATACCCTAATAGACTTTGACTTTTAATGCTAATATTATGGAGAAAAATAACCCAAACAGAATAGAAATACAAGAGGTTCACAGGAGGCATGGTGTATAGTTGGACTTGCCTTTCGTATGATAAAAGGTAGGTGTTATAAATCTAGCAAATTTTAATTGAAATAGTTCTCCATGTGTTTTAAAAGTTAACAAATATGTGAATAACTGTCTCCCTTTCTCTGTAGCCTATTCATCACATGTATTTTTATATGCACATATCGAATTCTACCTGGTATCACTCGTACATTTTGTGAGGTGGCTGGCTTGGCAGATACAAATTGTGAGAAGAGATCACTCCTACTTAATGCTGTTGGAACTGAAAATTCAACATACGGGTGAGCTTCTTAGTTGAACGACATAAATCCATGTTCATTAAAATGAATATTTTTGGATCTGTGGATGATATATATTTCATGGTGAATTTCGATTGGCATACATAATGCTACTTTTTAATGTCTCTGTGTGTATGTATATATATATATATATATATATATATATATATATATATATATATACACATATATATATATTTTTTTTTCACTCTGCAGATTTTTCAAAATATGAAGTATAATTTTCTTATTATACACTCCCTAAATTCATTCATATTCATGTATGTGGATTTATAATCAACTTTTCAAAAGATTATTCTCAGAAATATTCATCCACTTGAAATACTTATTTGTTTCCTAGTACTGAAAACTAACTTCAGGGGATCATATGATGGCTGCGAAGGGAGTGCATCACCCCCATGTACTGCGTCACTGTGAGGGAGAATGACGAGTTAGAATGGCTAAAACCTATCTTGTTAGGAATTTCCAGCAAAATTGTGGTTCTCCAAAACCAAGTGTACATATTTCCATCTCAGGAGGATCAGCTACGGGGGCTCAAACGCGAGTGATTTGTCCTCACAGAAGGTCATGCGACTTATTCAGGAAATCGCTCTGTGGCTAGAGTCTGTGGCGCGTGCTGGGAAACGACGAGATAGCAAGGCAAATATACAGCGGTGCAGGTACTGTGGGCTCTTGCCAGGTATGCAATCACTGTGCTCAGTGCTGAATTCTGGGTTTGAGACGGGAAAGCATGCAGTCCAACTCGTTTCTCCAGACCCGTCAGACCACAGAGGAACCCAGCGGCCACCATCATGGAGAGGTGAATTCATCATCCCTGTTTTCCACTGATCGCAGCTTATTCAGCTATAGAACAGGTAATTTCAGGATGCCATTCACCTTTGTGTTGCAGACAAATTACTCAGGCTCAGTGCTAAAGAACCCGCAGAAACTGCGTCTTGGAGCCTGCTTCTATTAGAACATACAGCGAGCCCAGAGCGGCCGAATTCCGCCTCCAGGAACTGATCTGGCCCAGGGCTAAAGAACCGCCGGAAACTGCTTCTCGGTCCGGGTCTTGCTGAATATCAGTAAATATCAACCGAGCCTTCATAGGCAGTGGCAACAGGATTCAGACGGGGCTTGTGAATGCCGGTCAGGACTCACCGATTGCTTTAGTCACCCAGCAAAGGGAACGAAATGCTGCCTTTTGCATGGGATACCAACATGGCAGAGATCTGATGTCATCAGAAAGCAGCAGAGGAGATAACCTCATTGATACCAGCGGTGACAGAAACAGTTGGTCTCCTGGTAAAGAAAGTGAGTCACAAACACCGGGTCTCTCTCACTTTGTCATCAAGCCAGAGGGGCAGAGCAGAGCCGCCGCCCACGCCCGGAACAGGCCCAGCGACACACCTGCATGGTAGTCACGTCACCCCAATTGGAATAGAGGCAGAGCAGAGCCGCCGCCCTTGCCCAGAACAGGCCCAGCGACCCGCAGGCGTGGTAGTCACATCAACCGAATTGGAGTAGTTGCAGAGCAGAGCCTTCTCCCACACCTAGTACAATCCCAGTGGCCCACAGGCATGGTAGTCAGGTCACCCCAATATTAGTAGGGGAAGAGCAGAGCCTTCGCCCGCACCCAGAACAGGCCCAGCAACCTGCCGGCATGGTAGTCACGACCCCCCAATTGGAGTAGGGGCAGAGCAGAGCCATCACCCGCGCCCGCAAGGTAGGCACACCTGCACCTGACTGGCAGAAGAGGCCCATCGCCCTGCCGGCACGGCAGACACTTCACCCCATTTGGAATAGGAGCAGAGCAGATCCATTGCCCGTGCCCGCAAGGCAGGCAGACCTGCGACAAACTGGCGGAACAGGCCCAGCAACACACCTGCATGGTAGTCACATCACCCCAATGGGAATAGGGGCAGAGCAGAGCCACCGCCAGCACCTACAAGGTAGGCAGACCTGCGACCGATCGGCAGAACACCCCAGGGGTCCACGGGTAATAGCTGCAGCAGATGGAATGTCAGATAAAGAACTCAGGATATACATGCTTCAGATGATCTGGAGTCTCAAGGAAGACATTAGACAGCAAAATCAGACAATGAAAGATCACTTCGACAATGAATTACATAAACAAATCCAAGAAGCAAAAGATCAGCTATACAGAGAGATAGAGGTTGTAAAAAATAACAAACAGAAATCCTAGAAATGCAGAAAGCAATAAACCAACTAAAAAACTCAATTGAGAAGACTACCAGCAGAGTAGAACACTTAGAAGATAGAACATCAGACAATGAAGACAAAGTATTCCAACTTGAAAAGAACATAGATAGCTCAGCAAGACTGTTAAGAAACCATGAACAGAATATCCAAGAAATACGGGATAACATAAAGGGACCAAACATAAGAGTCATTGGAATACAGGAAGGTATAGAGGTTAAAACCAAAGCAATGAGGAATGTATTCAATGAAATAATACGAGAAAACTTCCCAGACTTGAAGAATCAGACTGACTCCCAAGTCCTAGAAGCCTACAGGAGGCCAAATGTGCAAAATTATAAGAGATCCACACCTAGACACATTATAATGAAGATGCCCAACATACACAATAAGGAGAGAATTTTAAATGCTACAAGAGAAAAAAAGCAGATTACATTTAGGGGTAAAACAATCAGGATAACAGCTGATCTTTCAACACAGACTCTGAAAGCTAGAAAATCCTTGAATAACATTTTTCAAACACTGAAAGAAAATGGATTCCAACCAAGAATTGTGTATCCAGTGAAATTAAGCTTCAGGATGGAAGATAAAATTATAACCTTCCATGATAAAAAAAAGTTAAAATAATTTGTAGCTAGAAAACCATCTCTTCAATACATCCTCGGAAAATATTACAGGAAGAAGAAAGGGAAATAACAATAAAAACCAACAGTGGGATGTAGTACAGTAAAAGTGGAAAATAATCAAAGAAGAAAACAATCCATGTTTAATAACATAAATAAACAAATAGGGCTAGAAGAACAACCATTATCTCAATAATAACTGTAAATGTTAATGCCTTAAACTCACCAATTAAGAGACAGAGGCTAGTAGAATGGATCACAAAACAAGACCCAATAATATGCTGCCTACAGGAGACGCATTTGATAGGAAAAGACATACATAGACTGAAGGGGAAAGATTGGGAAAAATCATATCACTTATATGGATTTCGGAAACAAGTAGGAGTGTCCATACTCATATCAAATAAAAGAGATTTCAAGCCAAAGTTAATCAAAAGGGATAAAGAGGGACACTATATACTGCTCAAGAGAACCATACAGCAACAAGACATAACCATTATAAATATATATATGCCCCAAAACAATGGTGCAGCTATGTCCATCAAACAAACTTTTCTCAAGATCAAGAGTCTAATAGACCACCATACAATAATCATGGGAGACTTCAACACACCTCTCTCACCACTGGACAGGTCTTCCAAACAAAAGTTGAAATAGAAAACTATAGAACTCAATAACACAATTAATAACCTAGACTCAATTGACATATATAGAATATACTCCACAACATCAAGCAGTTACATTTTTCCTCAGCAGCACATGGATCCTTCTCAAAAATAGATCATATATTATGTCACAGGGCAATTCTTAGACAATATAAAGCAGTAGAGATAATACCATGCATCTTATCTGATCATAATGGAATATAAACTAAAAATCAATGATAAAAGAAGGAAGGAAAAATCATGCATCACTTGGAGAATGAACAACAGGTTACTGAATGAACAATGGGTTATAGAAGACATAAAGGAGGAAATTAAAAAAATTCTTAGAGATAAATGAAAACACAGGCACAACATATCAGAATCTATGGGACACATTGAAATACGTTCTAAGAGGAAAATTCATTGCTTGAATTTCATTCCTTAAAAAAAGAAAAAAACAACAGCAAATAAATGATCTCATACTTCATCTCAGAATCCTAGAAAAAGAAGAGGAAAACAACAGCAAAATAAGTAGAAGGTAAGATTTAATTAAAATCAAAGCTGAAATTAATGAAATCGAAACAAAAGAAACAATTGAAAAAATTGAGGAAACTAAAAGTTGGTTCTTTGAAAAAATAAATAAAATCGACAGACCCTTAGCCATGCTAATGAAAGAAGAAGAGAGAAAACTCAAATTACTAGCATACGGGATGAAAAAGTCAATATCACATGTTAAGGTCTATAAACAAGTCAGCATGGCACCTGGTATTTTGCCAGAGAAATGTTAGGGTCTGTAAACAAGTCTGGATGGCGCCTGGCCAAATGCCATAGGGAGTGGTTTTTGAAGTAACAAAAGCAAGCCATTAAGTGTGGAGATTCCTTATTGGTTGACTGCTGTATCTATTTTATGCTAATTAGATAAGCTTTATAAAATGTATAAATATCGCTCGGATTCTACAATAAACGGCTTCCACTCCTGCTGTATCAATCTACACAAGTTATTTGTCACCCCCTGGCAATCACAGCAGATATTTCTGAAATACAGAAGATAATAAGAAATTAATTTGATTCGTTATACTCCAATATAATAGAAGATAGTGAAGGCATCGAAAAATTTCTTAAGTCATATGATCTGTCCAGATTGAGTCAGGAGGATATAGACAACCTAAACAGACCAATATCAATTGAGGAAATAGAAGAAACCATCCAAAGATTACCAACTAAGAAAAGACCAGGACAGTATGGGTATACAGCAGAGTTTTACAAACCCTTAAATATGAACTAATACCAATACTTATTAAGCTATTTCAGGAAATTGAAAAAGAGGGAGATCTTCCAAATTCATTCTACCAGGCCAATATCACCCTAATTTCTACACCAGACATAAACACTTCAAACAAAGAAAACTACAGACCAATATCCCTAAAGAACCTAAATGCAAAAATCCCTAATTAAATTCTGGCGAATCAGATACAAAAACATATTAAAAAAATTGTGCACCATGATCAAGTAGGATTCATCCGTGGAATGCAAGGCTTGTTCAATATACGAAAATCAATAAATGTTATTCACCACATCAATAGACTTAAAAATAAGAACCATATGATCATCTCGATAGATGCACAAAAAGCATTCGACAAAGTACAGCATCCCTTTATCTTCAAAACTCTAGAAAAACTAGGAATAACAGGAACATACCTCAATATTGTAAAAGCAATCTATGCTAAGCCTCAAGCTAGCATCATTCTGAATCTAGAAAAATTGAAGGCATTCCCTCTAAAATCTGGAACAAGAATGGGATGCCCTCTCTCACCACTTCTGTTCAATACAGTTCTCGAAACACTGGCCAGAGCAATTAGACAGACGGAAGAAATTAAAGGCATAAAAATAGGAAAAGAAGAACTTAAATTATTACTATTGCAGAAGACATGATTCTATACCTAGCAGACCCAAAAGGGTCTACAAAGAAACTAATAGAGCTAATAAATGAATTCAGCAAAGTGGCAGGATATAAAATCAACACACATAAATCAAAGGCATTCCTCTATATCAGCGACAAATCCTCTGAAATGGAAATGAGAACAACCACTCCATTCACAATATCCTAAAAAAAAAAAAAAAGATGGGAATCAACCTAACAAAAGAGGTGAAAGTCTTATACAATGAAAACTACAGAACCCTAAAGAGAGAAATATAAGAAAATCTTAGAAGATGTAAAAATATATCCTGTTCATGGATAGGCAGAACTAACATCATCAAAATGGCGATATTACCAAAATTTCTCTATAGGTTTAATGCAATGCCAATCAAAATCCCAAAGGCATTTCTTGTAGAAATAAAGAAAGCAATCATGAAATACATATGGAAAAATAAAAGTCCCAGAATAGCAAAAACAATGCTAGGCAGGAAGTGTGAATCAGGCGGTAGAGCGATACCAGACTTCAAACTATACTACAGAGCAATAGTAACAACAATAGCATGGTACTGGTACCAATATAGGCCGGTGGACCAATGGTACAGAATAGAAGACACAGAAACCAATCCACAAAACTACAACTATCTTATATTTGATAAAGGGGCTAAAAGCATGCAATGGAGGAAGGATAGCATCTTCAACAAATGGTGTTTGGAAAACTGGAAATCCATATGTAACAAATTGAAACTGAATCCCTTTCTCTTGCCATGCACAAAAGTTAACTCAAAATGGATCAATGAGCTTGATATCAAATCAGAGACACAGTGTCTGATAGAAGAAAAATTCGCTTACGATGTGCATACTGTGGGGTCGGGCTCCAAATTCCTCAATAGGACACCCATAGCACAAGAGTTAATAACTAGAATCAACAAATGGGACATAAACTAAAAAGTTTTTTCGCAGCAAAAGAAGCAATAAGAGAGGTAAATAGGGAGCCTACATCCTGGGAAGAAATCTTTACTCCTCACACTTCAGATAGAGCCCTAATATCCAGAGTATACAAAAAACTCAAAAAATTAGACAATAAGATAACAAATAACCCAATCAACAAATGGGCTGAGGACCTCAACAGACACTTATCAGATGAGGACTTACAATCAATCAACAAGTACATGAAAAAATGCTCACCATCTCCAGCAGTCAGAGAAATGCAAATCAAAACCACCCTAAGATACCATCTCACTCCAGTAAGATTGGCAGACATTATGAAGTCAAACAACAACAAGTTCTGGCAAGGATGTGGGGAAAGAGGTACACTTGTTCATTGCTGGTGGGACTGCAAATTGGTGCAGCCAATTTGGAAAGCAGTATGGAGATTTCTTGGAAAGCTGGGAATGGAACCACCATTTAACCCAGCTATTCCCCTACTCAGTCTATTCACTAAAGACCTAAAAAGAGCATGCTACAGGGACACTGCTACATCGATGTTCATAGCAGAACAATTCACAACAGGAAGACTGTGAAACCAACTTAGATGCCCTTCAATGAAAGAATGGAGAAAATACTGTGGCATTTATACACAATGGAGTATTACTCTGCATTGAAAAATGAAAAAAATCATAGAATTTGGAGGGAAATGGATGGCATTAGAGCAGATTATGCTAAGTGAAGCTACCCAATCCTTAAAAAACAAATGCCAAATGTCATCTTTGATATACGGAGAGTAACTAAGAACAGAGGAGAGACAAAGAGCATGACAAGATGATTAACATTAAACCGGGATGAGAGGTGGAAAGGAAAGGGAGAGAGAAGGAAAATTGCATGGAATTGGAAGGAGACCCTCAGGGTTATATAAAATTACATACAAGAGAAAGTGAGGGGAAAGGGAAAAATAATACAAGGGGGACAAATTTATTACAGTAGAGGGGGTAGAGAGAGATGAGGGGAGGGGCAGGGAGGGGAGGGGGATAGTAGAGGATAGGAAAGGCAGCAGAATTCAATAGACACTAGTATGGCAATATGTGAATCAATAGATGTGTAAATGATGTGATTCTGTAATCTGTACATGGGGTAAAAATGGGAGTTCATAATGCACTTGAATCAAAGTGTGAAATATGATTTAACAACAACTATGTAATGTTTTGAACAATTATAAATAAAAATGAAAAAAAATAAAACTAACTACGGTGAATAATGCATGAAATCCTAATATTTCTACAGTAACTGAACCAGTTTAACATCAATGCAAGTAGATTCCTATGGGACATGATGTGTACTTTGACCTTCATTTTTATTCAACACTGGTACATTACTATTTCATCAGTTTATGCACATCACAGGATATATATTTCATCCACAATTTAGCAAAGTTATAGGCATTTGTTTCACTTTCAATCAATTCCTGCTTTGAACACATGGATTCCTCCATATTTCTTGACTGGTCTTTTCATGAGACTTCCTTCCAAACACATTATTTTCGATTTCCATAAACACTTTTGAAACAAAACTCACACACACTTCATCATAAACAATAACCCTAAGATTACCATTATATGTGTAACTGGTTGGAGTGAATGATTGTATGTCAATATATGATTTCCTATATATTTTAAGATATCAATTCAATCCATTATTTAAAGTGAAAAATGTTATATTATTTATTCACACTAAGGTCTATTCATGCATTATCTCTATATTCGTAGACACAGGGTACACCACTTGGTACCCACAATACTAATTTATGTGTCCTCAAATATTGCTCCCAGAAATGGTGGAAGAAATACACATATCATATGATCTACATATATATTTGATCACAATAATTTTCTGGGCACAAAATGCAAAGGTCACACTTATGATTGTACCAAATCCTAAATGGAAAGTGAACAGGGCTTACTAAAAACATCCATATGCAGGTTGCCTAATGCTTTCAAATGTCATTCCTATTGGTGACTACATATTTGTTTCTTCCTAAGATTATGTACTCAATCTCAACCCTGTTGAAAATGTCTAATCCTATCACTCACTATATAATTGCCTCATTTCATAATGTCTCTATTGATATTTTCCTTCCTACATATTTTCCCCAGTTAATCATTGTGACTGACTCTTCACACGTGCTGACATTTACATTCACTCTATAACCGAAACCCTATTGCTACAGAAATTTTTGTCCAAATTTTATACTCACTCTTTTTTATAAACCTACCGACTATCTTCCTAATCCCACCGACTATCTCAATTTGAGTGGATGTTCTCTTCTAAAATCAAACATCCAAGGTACAAGGTCCTATGCCATTGATTATCAATTTATCTGAGACATCTGTGTAGAACGTAATTAAAAGCTAAGTATCCCAATCAAGGGCCTAATGCCCTTCTGGGCTTCAAATCTTACCAACATTTCTGTTTTCATACTTATATTTCACCTCTATAATCTTATAAATATCGCAGGTTCCCAATACTATTAATCATCCTGCAGGATGATTCGTAATCCAAATCGAACATGTTAATAACCCTAACCATACACTCTTCCCTCAATCTAACTTTACAGAAGACCAGCGAGAGAGTTCATCTTACAATACAGGAATGTAGGGGATCTGCCTCCTGCTGAGAACCTCAAAGGTCCATGCAGATTTGATCCCTGGAGAAGATTAGGCAGCTATGAAGGACCTGAGAGAGCAAAAGTCATCTTCCATCGCAAACAACCTTTCCAGAATGAAGGGTTTTGTCTGAATAAGCCTCTCTTCTTAATGTAGAGAAGATGGACCATACCAGGCATGTGTGGAGAGCTGTTCCTGGGTGCCTATGGTTGATATACCACTCTAACATATGAAAGTGTCACAGGAAGTAAGGGCTGCCTCCATCTCATAGGACTATTGGAAGCTACTGTTAGGACAAAGTGGTTGCCAAGGCAGTGACCTCATTAAATTCCTGAAGGAAGTAATCTCACCTCACTTCCTTGGTGATGAAACTCTCTGAACTTGGGATCCGGGAAGCCAGGCACGCAGAGCCAGTCCCATTCCCAGTCCCAGTGGTCTCACTTGTTTGGATTTAACAAGGACAGAGTCAGTCTTTCTTGGTACCTACTGATGTGAGGATGGACAAATGTCAGGAAAGCTCTGAAGAGAGGCCTTTCCTGAGAAAGCAGGTAGTGGCTCACAGCTGGCTAGTGACAACTTCACAGATTGGGCCAATGAGACCATATCTGACACAGGACAGGCGATTTCATCAGAACATAGTATGGCCCACCTGTCAGAGGACATTCCTGATAGTCACAGACCTACTTGGGGGAAGGAGCTGCCTTTGTGTGTGTGGGTGTGGGTTTGAGGTTTTGTCTCATGTTCTGAGAATAGGTAGGAAAGGCGGTTTGTTTGTTTTGGAGTGAACTGTTTCTGGTAAGTCGTTTGACAAGGCCAGTGTCTCTTTGTCTGTGTATCCCACTGTGTCCGTGGTTTTAGACATTAGAAAAGAGAATGAATCATTGTATGTGTCCTGACTAGTAGAAAGCTTCCCAAGATTCATCTTGCCCAATTTATGAATGGACTGTGGCTTGACTTATGGGTGGGCAACTCCTACAATCTTGCTAAGGTCCTGTTTTCTTCCTGAATTCTGGCCAATTTCCAGAATAGTCTCATTGTTTTGTGTCCAAAATATGTACCACCTCCAAGCTCTGAGACTTGGCCATGTACTGGATTGCTGAAAGGAATGGGAGCATCTAAGAAAACTCAGATATGAGTGTGACCAGAAAATTCTAATGGGGAAACCCTGCTTTGGACCTTTTGCTTACCAATTGTTCTGTTGCCCTGAATGTCAGAACGTCTTTGCCTCAGGCCACACCTTTGTAGAGTCAAAAGAAATAGTTTTCAAATAGAAATGAATGGGCATCACCTGTGGCTCTTTGCTTAATTGCTTTGGAAAGGGATGTGTCTGAATCAGCTTTTTGGCCCTGTGTGAGGCTGTGGCTTAGATTCTTAGCACCTGATGGATCTAAAGAAAGATCCCATGTGTGCATCCAAAACCAAAATGGACAAAAGAGCATTCATTTTGGATGAAGTCTCTCGCATTCCTCTGTAAGGTTCCTGACCTTCATCAAGTGAGAATAGTGATCATTTGGTTTAAATGTGTTCCTCAAAACCATGCAGAGGATAGCCCATAAGTGCTTGATTTTACTCATGACTCCAAATCACATAAAGACTCTAAACCCCACAGTCAGTAGGCCTCAAATTGGAGAAGCAGTGCCATCTTAATGGCCGGCCAATTTGATCACTCCTGGTTCACTGGAAGGATGTCCAGGCCACCCTGATTTTAGGCAAATGAGGGGCAAGGGTGGTTATTTTGGACACTGTCTTGGGCAGCACCCCTCATGGAAACCGCCAGCCAGAGGTTATGATGAGCGGGTATATAGAAAAGATGAGTGACATGTGGGAGTGTTTTGGATTTAATTGTGGATATTTGTGTGGCAGTTGGAAGACATAACTGGGTCTACCTGGGCTTGAATTTTGGTGTGATTCCCCTTAGAGACTGAGTTCAGAAACTGACCTCAGAAAAGTATTGCCATGTATTGTGTTGGGATTAAAGAGGCCATGTATGAGAGTCACCCTTGGAAACTGAGATCTAGCCCCAGAGTGGCTTTGCACAGAGCACTGGGAATCTCAGCCAAGGTATCACATGATTTCATTCGAAAGACTTGGCAGCCATATTTGAGAGTCAAAACACACATGGAACTCACATTGTAGATCTCAATGGGCCTGGCTTAATGTGACCTTTTGTCCACTCTTTGAGAAGCCTTGCCTGTGAGGGTTCTTCAGAGCTTTCATTGAAATAATCTTCCTCACCATTTAATGGTTCCTGAAAAAATTGAAACCCACAGTGCTTCCAACTTCATCCTTGTAAAATGTCTAGATAAATACCATGAAATTTTTGAAATTCCCATGACTAGGTTGCACTAGAGAACCTTTGGATGTCCTGCTGCTGATCATGGATGTACCTGACAGTGCCTTGCTTGACTGGGTTTTATGAAAATGGTGTACAACAGAGGTCCCAGTAAGTTTCAGGCTCCTAAGAAGTGGGCCTAGAGTTGTGATGGGCAGGAGTGTGATAAAACTTCTGTGTTGGAGCAATTTGGATCTTCCATTGGCTTAAAAATGGCTTGTGGCTTACATGGTGCAGCCAGCAGACCCTTATAAGTAAAGGCATCTTGTTATATGGAGAGGATTCAGGGCAATGTTCAGAATCAGGTTGCTATGTACAAGGATGCAATGGGGCAAGCTTTGAGGGATAGAAGATTGGTTGGTGCATTTTCCTGCAGACCCTGACCCACCACACGTGACAGAACTCCCTCCAGCACTGTGTCCCAGTTGAACTCCTTCTATTTTATGAAGCAAATACCAAACTAACAGTGCAACAGCAAAAACCCCACAAAAAGTGTAGGAGGGCCAAATGGCTTCACAGTTCAACGGGGAGACACTTAGACCCCAGAGGCCACAGTTTACCTAAAAAGAAAAATATCAGCACTGCTGCCTCATGTTCATTGAAACATCAGAAACAGTGTCCTCCAGGTCTCATAGATGCAGACCCAGCTTTGATGGTCTCACTACAAAGGAAGCCAAATCTCCTGACAACAACATATATTTAAGTGCTCTATCTCAAGGCAGTTTCTCAAAAAGTTTTTAGGCCAGCAGAGCTCCATGTTTGTGGAGTGTTTACCCTGTCCCTTGCTTTTGGAAACTCCTCTACCACCTCCAAGGTTGTGAACTCCTGAGCATTTTCCATTCCAGATATGTGTTCACTGATTTTCTAACTCTTCTCCTCTAATTGTGTCTTACTTGGGGTGAAGGTAATGTCAAGGCATTGTTCTGGATGAGAGTGGGAGGATATTTGTGCAGCATATATATGCATACAATTTGGTTTCATTTTCCAATTTTCATTTTGAAATATTGAATCCCTGACACTAACCCATACCTACTAGACTCAAACAACTCATCCTAATATGATAGAGAAAAATAACCCAAACCTATAGAAATACAAGCAGTTCATTGGAGGCATGTTGTATAGTTGGACTTGCCTTTTGCATTATATAAGGTAAAAGTTATAAATTTAGTCAATTTTTAATCGAAGAAGTTCTCCATAAGTTTTTAAACTTAAAAAATAGGAGAATTCTTGTTTCCCTTTCTCTTTAGCCTATTCACACTTGTATATTTATATGAATATATAGAATCCTACCAGGTATCACACGTACATTTTGAGGTGGCTGACTTGGCATATACAAACTGTGAGAAGAGTTCAAACCTCCTAAACGCTGTTGGAACTAAAAATTCAACCTATAGGGGAGCTTCCTAGTAGAAGAACATTATACATAAATTCATGTTCAGTAAAATAAATATTTTTGCATCTGTGGGTGATATATGTTTACTGATGAATTTCTATTGCCATTTATATTGCTTCTTTTAAATGTCTGTCAGTGTTTTGTGTGTTTGTGTGTGTGTGTGTGTGTGTGTGTGTGTAATATATCTGTACACTCTGCAGATTTTTCAAAATATGAAATATATGTGTCTAATGTAAACTCTCTAAATTCATTCATGTTCATGTATGTGGATTTATAATAAACATTTCACAAGATTATAATCAGAAATATTCATCCACCTGAAATACATATTTATTTCCTAGTACTGAAAACTAACTTCAGTGAATGGTGCATACAAATCCTAATTATTCTACAGTAACTGACCCAGTCTAACATCAATGCAAGTAGATTCCTATGGGACATGATATGTAATTTGACGTTCATATGTACTCAACACTGGTACATTATTATTTCTTCAGTTTTTGCACATTTTAAGTTATACACTTCATCCACAAGTTCACAAATTTATAGGCATTTGTTTCAACTTTAATCACTTCTTGCTTCAGAACACATGTATTGGCAGGGTTTCTTGACTGCTCTTTTCATGAGACTTCTTTCCAAACACATTATTTTTGATTTCCATAATAATCACTTTTGAAGCAAAACTCACACACTCTTCATGATAAACCAAACAATAATATTTCCATTAGATATATAACTGGTTGGAATGAATGATTGTATATCAATATACGATTTCCTGTAATTTTTCAGATATCAATTCAATTCATTATATAAAGTTCAAAAAAGTTATATTATTTATTCACAGTATGGTCTATTCATGCTTTATCTCTGTCTTAATAGACACAGGGTACACCTTTTTGTACCCCCAATTCTAATTTTAAATCTTCAATATATTGCTCCCAGAAATGGTGAAGGAAATACTCATGTCACCTCATTAACACAGTAATATTCTGGACAAAAAATGGAAAGGTCACACTTATGATTGTACCAAAGCCTAAATGGAAAGTGAACATGGATTACTAAAAACATCCATGTCCAGGTTGTCTAATGCTGTCAATTGTCAATCCTATTGGTGACTACATATTTGTTTTTTCCTAATTTATATATTCAAACTCAACCCTGTTGAAAATGTCTAATGCTATCCCTCACTTTATACTTTGCTTGATTTCGTAATGTTTCCATTGATATCTGCTTTTCTACACATTTTCCCCAGTTCATCATAGTGACTGACTCTTCATATGTGCTGATATTTACATTCACTCCTTAACCGAAAGTCTATTGCTAAAGAACTTTTGGTCCAAATCCTATACTCACTCTTCTTCCTAAACCTACCGACTATCTTCCTAATCCTACTGAATATCCCTTTTTGACCTGATGTTCTCTTCTAAATTCAATCATCCAATGTACAAGGTCCTATGCCATTGTATATCGAATTATCTGAGACATCTTTGCAGAACATAATTCAAAGCTAAGTATCCCAATCAAGGGCAAAACCCTTCTGGGCTTCAAATCATAACTGGTTTCTCTTTTCATAATTATATTTCACCTCTATATTCTTGTAAATATTTCAGGTTCCCAATACCATTATTAATCGCACAGAATCATTCGTAACCCAAATCAAACCTGTTTTTAACCCCAAGTATACACTGTTCCCTCAATCATTTTACAGAAGAGCAGGGACAGAGTGGTTCTTACAATACAGGAAAGTTGGAGACCTTCCTCCTGATGAGAACCTCAAATATCCATGCACAAATGATACCTGGAGAAGCTGTAGGCAGGTATGAAGCACCTAAGAGAGAAAAAGTCATCTTCCATGGCAAACAACCTGGTCAGGATGAAGCGATGTGTCTGAATCTGCCTCTCTATTCTTATTGTAGAGAAGGTGGACCAAACCAGGCCTGAGTGGAGAGCTGTTCCCAGGTGCCAATGGTTGATATACATTCTACCTAATAAAATTGTCAAAGGAAGTAGGGGCAACCTCCATCTTATGTTACCCTTGGAAGCAACTGTTAGGACAAAGTGGTTGCCAAGGCAGTGTCCTCATTCAGTTTCAAAGAATGTGACATCCCTCATTTCCTTGGTGATGGAAATCTCTGAACTTGGTATCCAAGAAGGCAGGCACCCAGAGGCAGTCCCAGTCCCAGTCCCAGTGGGCTCACTTGTTTGGATTTTCCAAGGACAGAGTCAGTTTTCTTGGTACCTAATGATGTGAGGATGGCCAAATGCCAGGAGAGCTCTGAAGATGGACCTTTCCTGAGAAAACAGGTAGTGGCTAACCACTTTTTTCTGACATCTTCATAGAGTTGGTCAAGGAAACAAGATCTGAGAGAAGACAGGCCATTTTGGGGGAACATAGTATGGCCCACCAGTCAGATGTCACTCCGGATAGTCACAGACCTACCTGGGGGAAGGAGGTGCCTTTGTGGGAGTGGGTGTGGGTTTGTTGTTTTGTCTCATGTTCTGAGAATAGATAGGAAAGGCAGTTTGTTTGGTTTGAAGTGGACAGTTTCTAGTAAGTCATTTGACAAGGCGAGTGTTTCTGTTTCTGTGTATCCCACTGTGTCCGTTGTTGTAGACATTAGAAAAGAGAATGCATTAATGGATGTGTCCTGTCTAGTATAAAACTTCCCATAATTCATCCTGCCCAATATATGAATGGACTGCAGCTTGTCTTATCGATGTGCAACACCTGCTATCTTTCTAAGTTGTTGTTTTCTTCCTGAATTCTGGCCACTCTCCATAATAGGCTCATGGATTTGTGTCCAAAATATGTACCACCTCCAAGCTCTGTGATATGGCCATGTACAGGATAGCTGAAGAGAATGGCGAGCATCTCAGAAAACTCAGATATCAGTGTGACCAGGAAAGTCTCAGTGCAGAAACCCCACTTTGGGCCTTTTGCTTACTTATTGTTGTGTTGCACTGAATGTCAGGAAGGTCTTTGCCTCAGGCCACCCCTTTGTGAAGCCTGAAGAAAACAGTTTTCAAATGGAAATGAATGGGCCTCACCTGTGGCTCTTTGCTTAATTGCTTTGGAAAGGGATGTGTCTTTATCAGCCTCTTGGACCTGTGTGGGGCTGTGACTTAGGTTCTCAGCACCTGATGGATCTTAAGAATGATCCCATGTGAGCTTCCAAAACCAAAATAGCTAAAATATCATTCATTGTGGATGAAGTCTCTTGCCTTCCTCTGTTAGGTTCCTGCACTCCATCAAATGAGAATAGGAATTCTTTGGGTCAAATGAGTTCTTCAAAGCCCTGCAGAGGTGCTTGTGTTTTCGCATGACTCTAAATCACCTAAAGAATCGATACCTAAAATCAGTATGCCTCAAATTGGAGAAACACAGAAGTATTAAAGGCAGGCTTATTTGTTCACTCCTGGTTCACAGCAACGGTGTCCAGGCTACCCTGACTTTAGGCAAATGAGGGGCAAAGGAGCTGATTTTGGACACTGTCTTGGACTGCGCCCCTCATGGAAATCTCCAGCCAGAAGTAAAGATGATTGACTATATGGAATAAGATGAGGGTCATGTGGGAGTGTTTTGGTTTTAATGTTGCTCATTTGTGTGTCATTGGAATAAATGATTGGGTCCACGTGGGCTTGAACTCTGGTGTGATTCCCCTTAGAGACTGGGTTTTGGAAGTGAACTCAGGGAAGCATTGCCATGAATTTTGTTGGGATTTTAAGAGGCCAAGCATGAAAGTCACTCTTGGAAACTGAGACCTAGACAACGGGTGGATTTCCACAGAGGTCTGGGAATCTCAGCAAGGATATTACATTATTTTATTCTTAAAGAAATGGCAGCCATAGTTGAGAGTCAAAACACACATGGACATCACATTGTAGACCTCAATGGGCCTGGCCTAATGTGACCTTTTGTCCACTCTTTGGGAAGCCTTGCCTGTGAGAGTTCTCCAGAGATTTCATTGAAATGAGCTTCCTCAACATTTAATGTTTGCTGAATGAATTGAAACCCACAGTGCCTCCAACTTCATGCTTGAAAAATGGCTAGATAAATACCATGAAATTTTTGAAATTCCTATGACCAGGTGGCACTGGAGAAACATTGGATGTCCTGTTGCTGATCATGAGTATACCAGACAGTGCCTTGATTTACTGAGTTTCATGAAAATGGTATAGAACAGAGATGCCAGTATGTTGGAGCCTGCTGAGTAGTGGGTCTAGAGCAGTGGTGGGGAGGTGTTTGATAAAACATCCGTGGTAGGGCCATGTGGATCTACCATTGGATTCCAAATGGCTTGTAACTGACATGGTGCTGCCAGCAGACCCTTATATGTAAAGGCATCTTGTTATATGGAGAGTTAGCAGAGGAAAATTAAGAATCAGGTTGATATGGACAAGGGGACAATGGGGCAAGCTGTGAGAGATAGAAGCATAGTTGGTGGATTCTCTTGCAGACCCTGACCCACCACACGTGACAGAACTCCCTCCAGCACTGTGTCCCAGTTTAGCTCCTAGTATTTCGTGAAACAAATACCAAACTCACAGTGCAGCAGCAAAAACACCACAAAAAGAGGAGAAGGAACAAATGGCTTCACAGTCCACACGGGGAGACACTTAGTCCCCAGTGGCCTGAGTTTACCTACAAAAAGAGGATCCGCACTGCTTCATCTTGTTCATTGGAAAATAAGAAACCATGTCCTCCAGGTCACATAGATGCAGACCCAGCTTTGATGGTCTCACTACAAAGGAAGCCAAATCTCCTGAATACAACATATATTTCAAGTGCGGAAGCTCAGAGGCAGTTTCTCAAAAAGTTTTTAGGCCAGCAGAGCTCCATGTTTGTGGAGTGTTGACCCTGTCCCCTAGTTTTGGAAACTCCTCTACCACCTCCAAGGTTGTGAACTCCTGAGCATTTTCCATTCCAGATATGTATTCACTGATTTTGTAACTCTTCTCTAATTTTGTCTTACTTGGGGTGAAGGTAATGTCAAGGCATTGTTCTGGATGAGAGCGGGAGGATATTTGTGCAGCATATATTTACATACACATTGGATTCATTTTCCAATTTTCCATTCGAAGTACTGAATCCCTGACACTAACCCATACCTTGTAGACTCAGACTATTCATCCTAATATAATGGGGGAAATTAACACAACACAATAGAAATACAAGCACTTCAGAGGAGACATGTTGTATAGTTGGACTCGACATTTGCATTATATAAGGTAGGGGTTATAAATCTAGTCAAATTTTAATTGAAATATTCTCCATGTGTTTTTAAACTTAACAAATATGTGATTTCTTGTTTCCCTCTTCTGTAGCCTCTTCACACGTGTATATTTATATGCATATATAGAATCCTACCAGGTATCACACGTACATTTTTGTGAGGTGGCAGTCTTGGCAGATACAAATTGTGAGAGGTGTTCACTCTTCCTAAATGCTATTGGAAATGAAAATTCAACCTATAAAAGAGCGTCCTAGTAGAACAACTTTATACATAAACTCATGTTCAGTAAAATAAATATTTTTGCCTCTGTGGATGATATATATTTACTGATGAATTCAGATTGGCATTTATATTGGTACTTTTTAATGTCTGTGAGTGTTGTGTGTGTGTATGTGTTTGTGTGTGTGTGTGTGTGTATATATATATATATATATATATATATATATAGATAGATAGATAGATATAGATAGATAGATAGATATAGGTATAGATATAGATATAGATATACTCTCCAAATTTTTCAAAATATAAAATATATGTGTCTAATATACACTCTCTATATCATTCATGTTCATGTATGTGGATTTGTAATCAACTTTTCACAAGATTATAATCAGAAATATTCATCCACCTGAAATACATATTCGTTTTGTAGTACTGAAAACTAACTTCAGTGAAAGGTGCATACAAATCCTAATTAACAACAGTAACTGACCCAGTCTAACATCAATGCAAGTAGACTCCTATGGGACATGATATGTAATTTGTCATTCATTTGTATTCGACACTGGAACATTATTTTTTCTTCAGTTTTTGCACATCATAGGATATACATTTCATCCACAAGTTCACAAATTAATAGGCATTTGTTTCAACTTTAATCACTTCTTGCTTCAGAACACATGTATTGTCAGGGTTTCTTGACTGGTCTTTTCATGAGACTTCTTTCCAAACACATTATTTTGAATTTCCATAATCATTTTGAAGCAAAACTCACACACTCTTCATGATAAACCAAAACACTAATATTTCCATTAGATATATAACTGGTTGGAATGAATGATTGTATATCAATATACGATTTCCTTTAATTTTTCAGATATCAGTTCAATTCATTATTTAAAGTTCAATAAAGTTATATTATTTATTCACGGTATGGTCTATTCATGCTTTTTCTCTATTTTCATAGTAACAGGGTACACCTCTTTGTAACCACTATTCTAATTTTACATCTTCAATATATTGCTCGCAGAAATGGTAAAAGAAATACTCATGTCACCTCATTATCACAGTAATATTCTGGACAAAAAATGGAAAGGTCACACTTATGATTGTACCAAAGCCTAAATGGAAAATGAACATGGATTTCTAAAAACATCCATGTCCAGGTTGCCTAATGCTGTCAAATGTTAATCCTATTGGTGACTACATATTTGTTTTTTCCTAATTTATATTTTCAAACTCAACCCTGTTGAAAATGTCTACTTCTATCACTCATTTTATACTTTGCCTGATTTCGTAATGTTTCTATTGATATCTGCTTTTCTACATATTTTCCAAAGTTCAACATAGTGACTGACTCTTCATATGTGCTGACATTTACATTCACTCTATAACCAAAAGTCTATTGCTAAAGAAATTTTGGTCCAAATCCTATACTCACTCTTCTTCCTAAACCTACCGACTATCTTCCTAATCCTACTGAATATCTCGTTGACTGGATGTTCTCTTCTAAATTCAATCAACCAATGTACAAGGTCCTATACCATTGTATATCGAATTATCTGAGACATCTTTGCAGAACATAATTCAAAGCTAAGTATCCCAATCAAGGACAAAACCCTTCTGGGCTCCAAATCATACGTAGATTTCTGTTTTCATACTTATATTTCACCTCTATATTCTTGTAAATATTGCAGGTTCCAAATACCATTATTCATCGCACAGAATCATTCGTCACCAAATCAAACCTGTTTTTAACCCCAAGTATACACTGTTTCCTCAATCATTTTACAGAAGTGCAGGGGCAGAGTGGTTCTGACAATACAGGAAAGTTGGGGACCTTCCACCTGATGAGAACCTCAAATGTCCATGCAAAAATGATACCTGGAGAAGTTGTAGGCAGGTATGAAGCACCTGAGAGAGCAAAAGTCATCTTTTATGGCAAACAACCTGGTCATGATGAAGGGATATGTCTGAATCTGCCTCTCTCTTCTTATTGTAGAGAAGGTGGACCAATCCAGGCCTGAGTGGAGAGCTGTTCCCGGGTGCCAATGGTTGATATACATTCTACCTTATGAAAGTGTCACAGGAAGTTGGGGCAACCTCCATCTTATGTTACCCTTGGAAGCAACTGTTAGGACAAAGTGGTTGCCAAGGCAGTGACCTCATTCAGTTCCAAAGAATGTGACATACCTCATTTCTTGGTGATGGAAATCTCTGAACTTGGTATCCAAGAAGGCAGGCACCCAGAGACAGTCCCAGTCCCAGTCCCAGTGGGCTCACTTGTTTGGATTTACCAAGGACAGAGTCATTTTTCTTGGTACCTAATGATGTGAGGATGGCCAAATGCCAGGAGAGCTCTGAAGATGGACCTTTCCTGAGAAAACAGGTAGTGGCTAACCACTTTTTCCTGACATCTTCACAGAGTTGGTCAAGGAAACAAGATCTGAGAGAGGACAGGCGATTTCGGGGGAACATAGTATGGCCCACCAGTCAGAGGACACTCCAGATAGTCACAGACCTACTTTGGGGAAGGAGGTGCCTTTGTGGGAGTGGGTTTGGGTTTGTTGTTTTGTCTCAGGTTCTGAGAATAGATAGAAATGGCGGTTTGTTTGGTTTGGAGCAGACAGTTTCTAGTAAGTCATTTGACAAGGCGAGTGTTTCTGTTTATGTGTATCCCACTGTGTCCGTTGTTGTAGACATTAGAAAAGAGAATGCATTAATGGATGTGTCCTGTCTAGTATAAATCTACCCATAATTCATCCTGCCCAACATATGAATGGACTGCAGCTTGTCTTATCAATGTGCAACACCTGCTATCTTTCTAAGTTGTTGTTTTCTTCCTGAATTCTGGCCACTCTCCAGAATAGGCTCAGGGATTTGTGTCCAAAATATTTACCACCTCCAAGCTCTGTGACATGGCCATGTACTGGATAGCTGAAGAGAATGGCGAGCATCTCAGAAAACTCAGATTTCAGTGTGACCAGGAAAGTCTCAGTGCAGAAACCCTGCTTTGGGCCTTTTGCTTACTTATTGTTGTGTTGCACTGAATGTCAGGAAGGTCTTTGCCTCAGGCCACCCCTTTGTGAAGCCTGAAGAAAACAGTTTTCAAATGGAAATGAATGGGCCTCACCTGTGGCTCTTTGTTTAATTGCTTTGGAAAGGGATGTGTCTTTATCAGCCTCTTGGACCTGTGTGTGGCTGTGACTTAGATTCTCAGCACCTGATGGATCTTAAGAATGATCCCATGTGAGCTTCCAAAACCAAAATGGCTAAAAAATATCATTCATTGTGGATTAAGTCTCTTGCCTTCCTCTGTTAGGTTCCTGCACTCCAACAAATGAGAACAGGGATTCTGTGAGTCAAATGAGTTCTTCAAATCCCTGCAGAGGTGCTTGTGTTTTCGCATGACTCTAAATCACCTAAATAATCCATACCTAAAATCAGTAGGCTTCAAATTGGAGAAACCCAGAAGTATTAACGGCAGGCTTATTTGTTCACTCCTGGTTCACAGCAACGGTGTCCAGGCTACCCTGACTTTAGGCAAATGAGGGGCAAACGAGCTGATTTTGGACACTGTCTTGGGCTGCGTCCCTCATGGAAACCTCCAGCCAGAGGTTAAGATGATTGACTATATGGAATAAGGTGAGGGCCATGTGGGAGTGTTTTGGTTTTAATATTGGTCATTTGTGTGGCATTGGAAAAAATGACTGGGTCCACGTGGGCTTGAACTCTGGTGTGATTCCCCTTAGACACTGGGTTTTGGAACTGAACTCAGAGAAGCATTGCCATGAATTTTGTTGGGATTTTAAGAGGCCACGCATGAAAGTCGCTCTTGGAAACTGAGACCTAGGCCCCGGGTAGATTTCCACTGAGGCCTGGGAATCTCAGCAAGGATATCACATGATTTTATTCTTAAAGAAATGGCAGCCATAATTGAGAGTCAAAACACACATGGACCTCACATTGTTGACCTCAATGGGCCTGGCCTAATGTGACGTTTTGTCCATTCTTTGGGAAGCCTTGCCTGTAACAGTTCTCCAGAGATTTCATTGAAATGAGCTTCCTAACCATTTAATGTTTGCCTAATGAATTGAAACCCACAGTGCCTCCAACTTCATGCTTGAAAAATGGCTAGATAAATACCATGAAATTTTTGATATTCCTATGACCAGGTGACACTGGAGAAACATTGGATGTCCTGTTGCTGATCATGAGTATACCAGACAGTGCCTTGATTTACTGAGTTTCATGAAAATGGTGTAGAACAGAGATGCCAGTAATTTGGAGCCTGCTGAGTAGTGGGTCTAGAGCAGTGGTGCGGAGGCGTTTGATAAAACATCCGTGGTAGGACCATGTGCATCTACCATTGGATTCCAAATGGCTTGTAACTGACATGGTGCTGCCAGCAGACCCTTATATGTAAAGGCATCTTGTTATATGGAGAGTTTTAAGAGGATAATTAAGAATCAGGTTGATATGGACAAGGGGGCAATGGGGCAAGCTGTGAGAGATAGAAGCCTAGTTGGTGCATTCTCTTGCAGACCGTGACCCACCACACGTGACAGAACTCCCTCCAGCACTGTGTCCCAGTTTAGCTGCTAGTATTTTGTGAAACAAATACCAAACTCACAGTGCAGCAGCCTAAACACCACAAAAAGTGGAGGAGGACCAAATGGCTTCACAGTCCACACGGGGAGACGGGGAGACACTTAGTCCCCAGTGGCCTCCGTTTACCTATAAAGAGAGGATTCAGCACTGCTTCATCTTGTTCATTGGAAAATAAGAAACCATGTCCTCTAGGTCACATAGATGCAGACCCAGCTTTGATGGTCTCACTACAAAGGAAGCCAAATCTCATGAAAACAACATATATTTCAAGTGCGGAAGCTCAGAGGCAGTTTCTCAAAAAGTTTTTAGGCCAGCAGAGTTACATGTTTGTGGAGTGTTTACCATGTCCCTTACTTTTGGAAAATCCTAAACCACCTCCAAGGTTGTGAACTCCTGAGCATTTTCCATTCCAGATATGTATTCACTGATTTTGTAACTCTTCTCCTCTAATTGTGTCTTACTTGGGGTGAAGGTAATGTCAAGGCATTGTTTTGGATGAGAGCGGGAGGATATTTGTGCAGCATATATTTACATACACATTGGATTCATTTTCCAATTTTTCATTCGAAGTACTGAATCCCTGACACTAACCCATACCTTGTAGACTCAGACTATTCATCCTAATATAATGGGGAAAATTAACCCAACACAATAGAAATACAAGCACTTCAGAGGAGACATGTTGTATAGTTGGACTCGACATTTGCATTATATAAGGTAGGGGTTATAAATCTAGTCAAATTTTAATTGAAATATTCTCCATGTGTTTTTAAACTTAACAAATATGTGAATACTTGTTTCCAATTTCTGTAGCCTATTCACACATGTATATTTATATGCATATATAGAATCCTACCAGGTATCACACCTACATTTTTGTAAGTTGGATGTCTTGGCAGATACAAATTGTGAGAAGTGTTCACTCCTCCTAAATGCTGTTGGAAATGAAAATTCAACCTATAAGAGAGCGTCCTAGAAGAACAACATTATACATAAACTCATGTTCAGTAACATAAATATTTTTGCATCTGTGGATGATATATATTTAGTGATGAATTTCGATTGGCATTTATATTGGTACTTTTTAATGTCTGTGAGTGTTGTGTGTGTGTGTGTGTGTGTGTGTGTGTGTATAGATATAGATATAGATATACTCTCCAAAGTTTTCCAAATATGAAATATATGTGTCTAGTATACACTCTCTAAATTCATTCATGTTCATGTATGTTGATTTATAATCAACTTTTCACAAGATTATAATCAGAAATATTCATCCACCTGAAATACATATTTGTTTTGTAGTACTGAAAACTAACTTCAGTGAAAGGTGCATACAAATCCTAATTAACAACAGTAACTGACCCAGTCTAACATCAATGTAAGTAGACTCCTATGGGACATGATATGTAATTTGTCATTCATTTGTATTCGACACTGGAACACTATTTTTTCTTCAGTTTTTGCACATCATAGGATATACATTTCATCCACAAGTTCACAAATTAATAGGCATTTGTTTCAACTTTAATCACTTCTTGCTTCAGAACACATGTATTGTCAGGGTTTCTTGACTGGTCTTTTCATGAGACTTCTTTCCAAACACATTATTTTGAATTTCCATAATCATTTTGAAGCAAAACTCACACACTCTTCATGATAAACCAAAACACTAATATTTCCATTAGATATATAACTGGTTGGAATGAATGATTGTATATCAATATACAATTTTCTTTAATTTTTCAGATATCAGTTCAATTCATTATTTAAAGTTCAAAAATGTTATATTATTTATTCATAGTATGGTCTATTCGTGGTTTTTCTCTATGTTCATAGAAACAGGGTACACCCATTTGTACCCCCGATTCTAATTTTACATCTTCAATATATTGCTCCCAGAAATGGTGAAAGAAATATTCATGTCACCTCATTATCACAGTAATATTCTGGACAAAAAATGGAAAGGTCACACTTATGATTGTACCAAAGCCTAAATGGAAAGTGAACATGGATTTCTAAAAACATCCATGTCCAGGTTGCCTAATGCTGTCAATTGTCACTCCTATTGGTGACTACATATTTGTTTTATCCTAATTTATATATTGAAACTCAACCCTGTTGAAAATGTCTAATTCTATCCCTCACTTTATACTTTGCCTGATTTCGTAATGTTTCCATTGATATCTGCTTTTCTACATATTTTCCCCAGTTCAACATAATGACTGACTCTTCATATGTGCTGACATTTACATTCACTCTATAACCAAAAGTCTATTGCTAAAGAACTTTTGGTCCAAATCCTATACTCACTCGTCTTCCTAAACCTACCGACTATCTTCCTAATCCTACTGAATATCCCTTTTTGACTGGATGTTCTCTTCTAAATTCAATCATCCAATGTACAAGGTCCTATGCCATTGTATATCAAATTATCTGAGACATCTTTGCAGAACATAATTCAAAGCTAAGTATCCCAATCAAGGGCAAAACCCTTCTGGGCTTCAAAGCATACCTAGATTTCTTTTTTCATACTTATATTTCACCTCTATATTCTTGTAAATATTGCAGGTTCCCAATCCCATTATTCATCACACAGAATCATTCGTCACCAAATCAAACCTGTTTTTAACCCCAAGTATACACTGTTCCCTCAATCATTTTACAGAAGAGCAGGGACAGAGGGGTTCTTACAATACAGGAAGGTTGGGGATCTTCCACCAGATGAGAACCTCAAATGTCCATGCACAAATGATACCTGGAGAAGTTGTAGGCAGGTATGAAGCACCTGAGAGAGCAAAAGTCATCTTCCATGGCAAACAACCTGGTCATGATGAAAGGATGTGTCTGAATCTGCCTCTCTCTTCTTATTGTAGACAAGGTGGAACAATCCAGGCCTGAGTGGAGAGCTGTTCCCAGGTGCCAATGGTTGATATACATTCTACCTTATGAAAGTGTCACAGGAAGTAGGGGAAACCTCCATCTTATGTAACCCTTGGAAGCAACTGTTAGGACAAAGTGGTTGCCAAGGCAGTGACCTCATTCAGTTCCAAAGAATGTGACATACCTCATTTCCTTGGTGATGGAACTCTCTGAACTTGGTATCCAAGAAGCCAGGCACCCAGAGGCAGTCCCAGTCCCAGGCCCAGTGGGCTCACTTGTTTGGATTTACCAAGGACAGAGTCAGTTTTCTTGGTACCTAATGATGTGAGGATGGCCAAATGCCAGGAGAGCTCTGAAGATGGACCTATCCTGAGAAAACAGGTAGTGGCTAACCACTTTTTCCTGACATCTTCACAGAGTTGGTCAAGGAAACAAGATCTGAGAGAAGACAGGCCATTTCGGGGGAACATAGTATGGCCCACCAGTCAGAGGACACTCCGGATAGTCACAGACCTACTTGGGGGAAGGAGGTGCCTTTGTGGGAGTGGGTGTGGGTTTGTTGTTTTGTCTCATGTTCTGAGAATAGATCGAAAAGGCGGTTTGTTTGGTTTGGAGCAGACAGTTTCTAGTAAGTCATTTGACAAGGTGAGTGTTTCTGTTTATGTGTATCCCACTGTTTCCGTTGTTGTAGACATTAGAAAAGAGAATGCATTAATGGATGTGTCCTGTCTAGTATAAATCTTCCCTATAATTCATCCTTCCCAATATATGAATGGACTGCAGCTTGTCTTATCGATGTGCAACACCTGCTATCTTTCTAAGTTGTTGTTTTCTTCCTGAATTCTGGCCACTCTCCAGAATCGGCTCAGGGATTTGTGTCCAAAATATTTACCACCTCCAAGCTCTGTGACATGGCCATGTAAAGGATAGTTGAAGAGAATGGCGAGCATCTCAGAAAACTCAGATATCAGTGTGACCAGGAAAGTCTCAGTGCAGAAACACTGCCTTGGGCTTTTTGCTTACTTATTGTTGTGTTGCACTGAATGTCAGGAAGGTCTTTGCATCAGGCCACCCCTTTGTGAAGCCTGAAGAAAACAGTTTTCAAATGGAAATGAATGGGCCTCACCTGTGGCTCTTTGCTTAATTGCTTTGGAATGGATGTGTCTTTATCAGCCTCTTGGACCTGTGTGTGGCTGTGACTTAGATTCTCAGCACCTGATGGATCTTAAGAATGATCCCATGTGAGCTTCCAAAACCAGAATGGCAAAAAATATCATTCATTGTGGATGAAGACTCTTGCCTTCCTCTGTTAGGTTCCTGCACTCCAACAAATGAGAATAGGGATTCTGTGAGTCAAATGAGTTCCTCAAACCCCTGCAGAGGTGCTTGTGTTTTCGCATGACTCTAAATCACCTAAAGAATCGATACCTAAAATCAGTAGCCCTCAAATTGGAGAAACATAGAAGTATTAATGGCAGGCTTATTTGTTCACTCCTGGTTCACAGCAACGGTGTCCAGGCTACCCTGACTTTAGGCAAATGAGGGGCAAACGAGCTGATTTTGGAACTGTCTTGGGCTGCACCCCTCATGGAAACCTCCAGCCAGAGGTTAAGATGATTGACTATATGGAATAAGGTGAGGGCCATGTGGGAGTGTTTTGGTTTTAATGTTGGTCATTTGTGTGGCATTGGAAAAAATGACTGGTTCCACGTTGGCTTGAACTCTGGTGTGATTCCCCTTAGACACTGGGTTTTGGAACTGAACTCAGAGAAGCATTGCTATGAATTTTGTTGCGATTTTAAGAGGCCACGCATGAAAGTCGCTCTTGGAAACAGAGACCTAGGCCCCGGGTAGATTTCCACAGAGGCCTGGGAATCTCAGCAAGGATATCACATGATTTTATTCTTAAAGAAATGGCATCCATAGTTGAGAGTCAAAACACACATGCACCTCACATTGTAGACCTCAATGGGCCTGGCCTAATGTGACCTTTTGTCCATTCTTTTGGAAGCCTTGCCTGTGAGATTTCTCCAGAGATTTCATTGAAATGAGCTTTCTCACCATTTAATGTTTGCTGAATGAATTGAAACCCACAGTGCCTCCAACTTCATGCTTGAAAAATGGCTAGATAAATACGATGAAATTTTTGAAATTCCTATGACCAGGTGGCATTGGAGAAACATTGGATGTCCTATTGCTGATCATGAGTATACCAGACAGTGCCTTGATTTACTGAGTTTCATGAAAATGGTGTAGAACAGAGATGCCAGTAAGTTGGAGCCTGCTGAGTAGTGGGTCTAGAGCAGTGGTGGGGAGGTGTTTGATAAAACATCCATAGTAGGGCCATGTGGATCTACCATTGGATTCCAAATGGCTTGTAACTGACATGGTGCAGCCAGCAGACCCTTATATGTAAAGGCATCTTGTTATATGGAGAGTTTTCAGAGGAAAATTAAGAATCAGGTTGATATGGACAAGGGGACAATGGGGCAAGCTGTGAGAGATAGAAGCCTAGTTGGTGCATTCTCTTGCAGACCCTGACCCACCACACGTGACAGAACTCCCTCCAGCACTGTGTCCCAGTTTAGCTCCTAGTATTTCGTGAAACAAATACCAAACTCACAGTGCAGCAGCCTAAAAACCACAAAAACTGGAGGAGGACCAAATGGCTTCACAGTCCCCACGGGGAGATACTTAGTCCCCAGTGGCTTCAGTTTACCTACAAAGAGAGGATTCAGCACTGCTTGTTCTTGTTCATTGTAAAATAAGAAACCATGTCCTCCAGGTCACATAGATGCAAACCCAGCTTTGATGGTCTCACTACAAAGGAAGCCAAATCTCCTGAAAACAACATATATTTCAAGTGCGGAAGCTCAGAGGCAGTTTCTCAAATAGTTTTTAGGCCAGCAGAGCTCCATGTTTGTGGAGTGTTTACCCTGTCCCTTACTTTTGGAAACTCCTCTACCACCTCCAAGGTTGTGAACTCCTGAGCATTTTCCATTCCAGATATGTATTCACTGATTTTGTAACTCTTCTCCTCTAATTTTGTCTTACTTGGGGTGAAGGTAATGTCAAGGCATTGTTCTGGATGAGAGCGGGAGGATATTTGTGCAGCATATATTTACATACACATTGGATTCATTTTCCAATTTTCCATTCGAAGTACTGAATCCCTGACACTAACCCTTACCTAGTAGACTCAGACTATTCATCCTAATATAATGGGGAAAATTAACCCAACACAATAGAAATACAAGCACTTCAGAGGAGACATGTTGTATAGTTGGACTTGACATTTGCATTATATAAGGTAGGAGTTATAAATCTTGTCAAATTTTAATTTAAATATTCTCCATCTGTTTTTAAACTTAATAAATATGTGAATTCTTGTTTCCTTTTTCTGTAGCCTATTCACACATGTATATTTATATGCATATATAGAATCCTACCAGGTATCACAAGTACATTTTTGTGAGGTGGTGGTCTTGGCTGATACAAATTGTGAGAAGAGTTCACTCGTCCTAAATGCTGTTGAAAATGAAAATTCAACCTATAGGAGAGCGTCCTAGTAGAACAACATTATGCATAAACTCATGTTCAGGAAAATAAATATTTTTGCATCTGTGGATGATATATGTTTACTGATGAATTTCGATTGGCATTTATATTGGTACTTTTCAATGTCTGTGAGTGTGTGTGTGTGTGTGTGTGTGTGTGTATATAGATATAGATATAGATATACTCTCCAAATTTTTCAAAATATGAAAAAATTTGTCTAATATATACTCTCTAAATTCATTCATGTTCATGTATGTGGATTTATAATCAACTTTTCACAAGATTATAATCAGAAATATTCATCCTTTTCAATGTCTTTTCAATACTTTTCAATGTCTGTGATTGTGTGTGTGTGTGTGTCTGTGTGTGTGTATAGACATAGATATATATATATACTCTCCAAATTTTTCAAAATCTGAAAAAATGTGTCTAATATATACTCTCTAAATTCATTCATGTACATGTATGTGGATTTATAATCAACTTTTCACAAGATTATAATCAGAAATATTCATCCACCTCAAATACATATTTGTTTCATAGTACTGAAACCTAACTAGAGTGAATGGTGCATACAAATCCTAATTACTCTACAGTAACTGACCCAGTCTAACATCAATTTAAGAAGACTCCTATGGGACATGATATGTAATTTGTCATTCATTTGTATTCGACACTGGTACATTATTGTTTCTTCAGTTTTTTCACATCATAGGATATACATTGCATGCACAAGTTCACAAACTAATAGGCATTTGTTTCAACTTTAATCACTTCTTGCTTCAGAACACATGTATTGTCAGGGTTTCTTGACTGGTCTTTTCAGCAGACTTCTTTCCAAACACATAATTTTGAATTTCCATAATCATTTTAAAGCAAAACTCACACACTCTTCATGATAAACCAAAACACTAATATTTCCAATAGATATATAACTAGTTGGAATGAATGATTGTATATCAATATAAGATTTCCTTTAATTTTTCAGATATCAGTTCAATTAATTATTTAAAGTTGAAAAAATTATATTATTTATTCACAGTATGGTCTATTCATGCTTTTTTTCTATGTTCATAGAAACACGGTGCACCTCTTTTTACCCCGATTCTAATATTACATCTTCAATATGTTTCTCCCAGAAATGGTGAAAGAAATACTCATGTCACCTCATTATCACAGTAATATTCTGGACCAAAAATGGAAAGGTCACACTTATGATTGTACCAAAGCCTAAATGGAAAGTGAACATAGATTTCTAAAAACATTCTTGTCCAGGTTGCCTAATGCTGTCAATTGTCAATCCTATTGGTGACTACATATTTGTTTTTTCCTAATTTATATATTCAAACTCAACACTGTTGAAAATGTCTAATTCTATCCCTCACTTTATACTTTGCCTGATTTCGTAATGTTTCTATTGATATCTGCTTTTCTACATATTTTCCCCAGTTCAACATAGTGACTAACTCTTCATATGTGCTGACATTTACATTCACTCTATAACCAAAAGTCTATTGCTAAAGAACTTTTGGTCCAAATCCTATACTCACTCTTCTTCCTAAACCTACCGACTATCTTCCTAATCCTACTGAATATCCCTTTTTGACCTGATGTTCTCTTCTAAATTCAATCATCCAATGTACAAGGTCCTATGCCATTGTAATTCGAATTATCTGAGACACCTTTGCAGAACATAATTCAAAGCTAAGTATCCCAATCAAGAGCAAAACCCTTCTGGGCTTCATATCATACCTAGATTTCTGTTTTCATACTTATATTTCCCCTCTATATTCTTGTAAATATTGCAGGTTCCCAATCCCATTATTCATCACACAGAATCATTCGTCACCAAATCAAACCTGTTTTTAACCCCAAGTATACACTGTTCCCTCAATCATTTTACAGAAGAGCAGGGACAGAGGGGTTCTTACAATACAGGAAGGTTGGGGATCTTCCACCAGATGAGAACCTCAAATGTCCATGCACAAATGATACCTGGAGAAGTTGTAGGCAGGTATGAAGCACCTGAGAGAGCAAAAGTCATCTTCCATGGCAAACAACCTGGTCAGGATGAAGGGATGTGTCTGAATCTGCCTCTCTCTTCTTATTGTAGACAAGGTGGAACAATCCAGGCCTGAGTGGAGAGCTGTTCCTGGGTGCCAATGGTTGATATACATTCTACCTTATGAAAGTGTCACAGAAAGTAGGGGAAACCTCCATCTTATGTAACCCTTGGAAGCAACTGTTAGGACAAAGTGGTTGCCAAGGCAGTGACCTCATTCAGTTCCAAAGAATGTGACATACCTCATTTCCTTAGTGATGGAACTCTCTGAACTTTGTATGCAAGAAGCCAGGCACCCAGAGGCAGTCCCAGTCCCAGGCCCAGTGGGCTCACTTGTTTGGATTTACCAAGGACAGAGTCAGTTTTCTTGGTACCTAATGATGTGAGGATGGCCAAATGCCAGGAGAGCTCTGAAGATGGACCTTTCCTGAGAAAACAGGTAGTGGCTAACCACTTTTTCCTGACATCTTCACAGAGTTGTTCAAAGAAACATGATCTGAGAGAAGACAGGCCATGTCGGGGGAACATAGTATGGCCCACCAGTCAGAGGATACTTCGGATAGTCAAAGACCTACTCGGGGGCAGGAGGTGCCTTTGTGGGAGTGGGTGTGGGTTTGTTCTTTTGTCTCATGTTCTGAGAATAGATAGGAAAGGCGTTTTGTTTGGTTTGGAGTGGACAGTTTCTAGTAAGTCATTTGACAAGGCGAGTGTTTCTGTTTCTGTGTATCCCACTGTGTCCGTTGTTGTAGACATTAGAAAAGAGAATGCATTAATGGATGTGTCCTGTCTAGTATAAATCTTCCCATAATTCATCCTGCCCAATATATGAATGGACTGCAGCTTGTCTTATCGATGTGCAACACCTGCTATCTTTCTAAGTTGTTGTTTTCTTCCTGAATTCTGGCCACTCTCCAGAATAGACTCATGGATTTGTGTCCAAAATATGTACCACATCCAAGCTCTGTGACATGGCCATGTACTGGATAGTTGAAGAGAATGGCGAGCATCTCAGAAAACTCAGATATCAGTGTGACCAGGAAAGTCTCAGTGCAGAAACACTGCTTTGGGCTTTTTGCTTACTTATTGTTGTGTTGCACTGAATGTCAGGAAGGTCTTTGCCTCAGGCCACCCCATTGTGAAGCCTGAAGAAAACAGTTTTCAAATGGAAATGAATGGGCCTCACCTGTGGCTCTTAGCTTAATTGCTTTGGAAAGGGATGTGTCTTTATCAGCCTCTTGGACCTGTGTGTGGCTGTGGCTTAGATTCTCAGCACCTGATGGATCTTAAGAATGATCCCATGTGAGCTTCCAAAACCACAATGGCAAAAAATATCATTCATTTTGGATGAAGTCTCTTGCCTTCCTCTGTTAGGTTGCTGCACTCTATCAAATGAGAATAGGGATTATTTGGGTCAAATGAGTTCTTCAAAGCCCTGCAGAGGTGCTTGTGTTTTCGCTTGACTCTAAATCACCTAAAGAATTGATACCTAAAATCAGTAGACCTCAAATTGGAGAAATACAGAAGTATTAACGGCAGGTTTATTTGTTCACTGCTGGTTCACAGAAACGGTGTCCAGCCTACCCTGACTTTAGGCAAATGAGGGGCAAACGAGCTGATTTTGGACACTGTCTTGGGCTGCGCCCCTCATGGAAACCTCCAGCCAGATGTTAAGATGATTGATTATATGGCATAAGATGAGGGCTATGTGGGAGTGTTTTGGTTTTAATGTTGCTCATTTGTGTGGCATTGGAATAAATGACTGTGTCCACGTGGGCTTGAACTCTGGTGTGATTCCCCTTAGAGACTGGGTTTTGGAACTGAACTCAGAGAAGCATTGCCATGAATTTTGTTGGGATTTTAAGAGGCCATGCATGAAAGTCGCTCTTGGAAACTGAGACCTAGGCCCCGGGTGGATTTCCACAGAGGCCTGGGAATCTCAGCAAGGATATCACATGATTTTATCCTTAAAGAAATGGCAGCCATAGTTGAGAGTCAAAACACACATGGACCTCACATTATAGACCTCAATGGGCCTCGCCTAATGTGACCTTTTGTCCACTCTTTGGGAAGCCTTGCCTGTGAGAGTTCTCCAGAGATTTTATTGAAATGAGCTTCCTCACCGTTTAATCTTTGCTGAATGAATTGAAACCCACAGTGCCTCCAACTTCATGCTTGAAAAATGGCTAGATAAATACCATGAAATTTTTGAAATACCTATGACCAGGTGGCACTGGAGAAACATTGGATGTCCTTTTGCTGATCATAATTATACCAGACAGTGCCTTGATTTACTGAGTTTCATGAAAATGGTGTAGAACAGAGATGCCAGTAGTTTGGAGCCTGCTGAGTAGTGGGTCTAGAGCAGTGGTGGAGAGGTGTTTGATAAAACATTCGTGGAAGGGCCTTGTAGATCTACCATTGGATTCCAAATGGCTTGTAACTGACATGGTGCTGCCAGCAGACCCTTATATGTAAAGGCATCTTGTTATATGGAGAGTTTTCAGAGGAAAATTAAGAATCAGGTTGATATGGACAAGGGGGCAATGGGGAAAGCTGTGAGAGATAGAAGCCTAGTTGGTGCATTCTCTTGCAGACCCTGACCCACCACACGTGACAGAACTCCCTCCAGCACTGTGTCCCAGTTTAGCTTCTAGTATTTCGTGAAACAAATACCAAACTCACAGTGCAGCAGCAAAAACTCCACAAAAGTGGAGGAGGACCAAATGGCTTCACAGTCCACATGGGGAGACACTTATTCCCCATTGGCCTCAGTTTACTTACAAAGAGAGGATTCAGCACTGCTTCATCTTGTTCATTGGAAAATAAGAAACCATGTCCTCCAGGTCACATAGATGTAGACCCAGCTTTGATGGTCTCACTACAAAGGAAGCCAAATCTCCTGAAAACAACATATATTTCAAGTGCAGAAGCTCAGAGGCAGTTTCTCAAAAAGTTTTTAGGCCAGCAGAGCTCCATGTTTGTGGAGTGTTTACCCTGTCCCTTACTTTTTGAAACTCCTCTACCACCTCCAGAATGTGAACTCCTGAGCATTTTCCATTCCAGATATGTATTCACTGATTTTGTAACTCTTCTCCTCTAGTTGTGTCTTACTTGTGGTGAAGGTAATGTCAAGGCATTGTTCTGGATGAGAGCGGGAGGATATTTGTGCAGCGTATATTTACATACACATTGGATTCATTTTCCAATTTTTCATTCGAAGTACTGAATCCCTGACACTAACCCATACCTAGTAGACTCAGACTATTCATCCTAATATAATCGGGAAAATTAACCCAACACAATAGAAATACAAGCACTTCAGAGGAGACATGTTGTATAGTTGGACTTGACATTTGCCTTATATAAGGTTGGAGTTATAAATCTAGTCAAATTTTAATTGAAATACTGTCCATATGTTTTTAAACTTAACAAATATGTGAATTCTTGTTTCCCTTTTCTGTAGCCTATTCACACATGTATATTTATATGCATATATAGAATCCTACCAGGTATCACACGTACATTTTTGTGAGGTGGCTGTCTTGGCAGATACAAATTGTGAGAAGAGTTCACTCCTCCTAAATGCTTTTGGAAATGAAAATTCAACCTATAGGAGAGCGTCCTATTAGAAAAACATTATATATAAACTCATGTTCAGTAAAATAAATATTTTTTGCATTTGTGGATGATATATATTTACTGATGAATTTCGATTGGCATTTATATTGGTACTTTTTAATGTCTGTGAGTGTTTTGTGTGTGTGTGTGTGTGTGTGTGTGTATATATATATATATATATAGATAGATAGATAGATATAGATATAGATATAGGTATATAGATATAAATATAGATATACTCTCCAAATTTTTCAAAATATGAAATATATGTGTCTTATTTTGCACTTCCTGAATTTTTCATATTCATATTCATATTCATGAATGTGGATTTATAATTATCTTTTCACAAGATTATTCTCAGAAACATTCATATACCCTACGAGACTCTTACCACTAATACTAATATAATGGAGAAAAAGAACCCAAACAGAATAGATACAAGCATTTCAGAAGAGACATGGTGTATAGTTGGACTTGCCTTTTGCATAATATAAGGTAGGAGTTATAAATCTATTCAATTTATTGAAATAATTTTCCATGTGTTATTTTTTTTGACACAACACAAAATTTAATCTTCGAAAAATAAATAAAATTGACACTTCCTTAACCAAGCTAATGAAGAAAAAAAAACCTCAAATTACTAAAATTAAGGATCATAAAGGAACTTTTACAGAGTACACAACTAAAATACAGAGAATAATTGAAAACTAATTTGAAAATTTATAGTCTAATAAATTAAAATACCATGATGACATCAATAAAATTTTAGAGATATACCCAAACTTAATTAGTAGGATGTGAACAATTTAAACAAATCAATTTCAAGCAATGAAATAGAAGTTGCTGTCAACAGCCTACCAATCAAGCAAAGCCCAGGAACAGACAGATTCTCAGCCATGTTCTACAAGACCTTCAAAGAAGCATTCATCACAATACTCCTCAAATTATTCCATAAATTAGAAAAGGATGGAACTCCTCCAAACTCATTCCATGAGGCTATTATCACTCACATACCAAAATCAGACAAAGACACATCAAGGAAAGAAATCTTCAGAGCAATATTCCTGACAAAGATATATACAAAAATTCTCAATAAAATTCTTTTTTTTAAGCCAAAGTTAATCAAAAGGGATAAAGAGGGACACTACACACTATTCCATGTGTTTTTAAAGTTAAGAAATATATGAATTCCTGTCTCCCTTTCTTTGTAGCCATTAAGCACATGTATTTTTATATGCACAAATAGAATCCTACCTGGTTTCACACGTACATTCTTGTAAGGTGGCTGACTTGGCAGATACTATTTGTGAGAAGAGATCACTCCTCCTAAACGCTGTTGGTACAGAAAATTCAACCCATGGGTGAGCTTCCTAGATGAACAACATTATACATACATCCATGTTCAGTAAAATGAATATTTTGGGATATGCGGATGAGTTATTTTTCATGATGAATTTCGATTGACATATATATTGCGACATTATAATGTGTGTGTGTTTGTCTCTCTCTCTCTCTCTCTCTCTGTATATATATATATATATATATATATATATATATAGTCTCCAGATTTTCCAAAATATGAAATATATGTCTTCTTATACACCACCTGAATTCATTCATATTCATATATGTGGATTTATAATCAACTTTTAACAAGTTTATTCTCAGAAATATACATCCACTGAAATACATATTTGTTTCCTAGTACTGAAAACTAAATTCAGGGAAGGGTTCTTACAAATCCTAATATTTCTAGACTAACTGACCAAGTTTAACATCAATGCAAATACATTCCTATTGGATATGATGTGTTTTTTAAAGTTCATTTTTATTCAAACTTGGTACGTTATTATTTATTCAGTTTATGGACATCATAAAATATATCCTTTCATTCACAAGTTCACAAATTTATAAATATTTGTTTTACTTTCAATCACTTCCTCCTTCGGAACACATATATTCCTCTATGTTTCTTGACTGGTCTTTTCACTAGACTTCTTTCTAAACACATTATTTTCGATTCCATTATCATTTTTGAAGCAAAACTCACACACTATTCATGATAAACGGTAACCCTAATAATACCATTAGATATATAACTTGTTGGAATGAATGTACATATATCAATATATGATTTCGTCTATATTTTCAGATATTAAAACAATCCATTATGTAAATTTGGAACCAGTCACATAATTTTTTCACAGTATGGTCTATTAATGCATCATCTCTATATTCATCAACACAGGGTAAACCTCTTAGTATCCCCAGTACTAATTTATATGTTTTCAAAATATTGCTCCCAGAAAAGGTGGAAGAAATACTCATGACACCTGATCTACATATACATATTATCACAGTAATATTCTGGACACAAAATGCAAAGGTCACCATTATGATTGCAATAAAGCCTCAATGGAAAGTGAACATAGATTACTAAAAACATCCATGTCCAGTTTGCCTAATGCTCTCAAATGTCAATCCAATTGGTGACTACATTTTTGTTTCTTTTTAAGATTATGTATTCAACCTCAACCCTGTTGAAAATGTCAAATCTTATCACTCACGTTATACATTGCCTGATTTCCTAATGTCTCTATTGATGTCTGCCTTCCTACATATTTTTCCCAGTTCATCATTGTGCCCAACTTTTCACATATGGTGCCATTTATATTCACTCTCTAACCGAAACCTATTGCTAAAGAACTTTTGGTCCAAATCCTAGACTCACTCTTCCTCCTAAACCTACTGACTATCATTCTAATCCTACACACTATCCCTTTTTCACTGGATGTTCTCTTCTACATTCAATCATCTGAGGTACAGGGTCTTATGCCATTGTATATCGATTTGCATCGACCTCGGTGCAAAACATTACTCAAGCTAAGGATCCCAATCAAGAGCCCAAATCCTTCTGGGCTTCAAATATTACCTTGATTTCTGTTTTCATACTTATATTTTACCTCTATATTCTTATTAATATTGCTGGTTCCCAATACCATTATTCATCCAGCAGAATGATTCCTAAGCCAAATGGAACATGCTATTAACCCTAACCATACAATGTTCCCTCAATCTCACTTTACAGAAGAGCAGGGATAAAGTTGATATTACAATACAGGAAGTTAGGAGATCTTCCACCTGCTGAGTACCTCAAAATCCATGCAGAAATAATCACTGGAGAAGATGTAGGCAGCTATGAAAGACCTGAGAGAACAAAAGTCATATTCCATGGCATACAACATGGTCAGGATGAAAGGATGTGTCTGAGTCAGCCTCTCTATTCTTAATGCAGGGAAGATGGACCAAAGCAGGCCTGTGTGGAGAGCTGTTCCCAGGTGACTATGGTTTCTATACCATTCTAACATGTGAAAGTATCACAGGAAGTAGGGCAGCCTCCATGTCAGGAGACACTAGGATGCAACTGTTAGGACAAAGTAGTGGCCAAGACAGGGACCTCATTTATTTCCTGAAGGTAGTGACCTCACCTCATTTCCTTGGTGATGGAACTCTCTGAATTTTGTGATCCAGGAAGCCAGGCACCAGAGCCAGTCCAAGTCCCAGTCGCAGTGGGCTCACTTGTGTGGATTTACTAAGGACAGAGTCAGTCTTTCTTGGTACCTACTGATGTAAGGGTTGCCAAATACTAAGAAAGCTCTGAAGAGGGGTCTTTCCTGAGAGGACAGGAATTGGCTCACCACTGCCTCCTGACAACTTCACAGAGTTGACCAAGGAGACCAGATCTGAGACAGAAAGGCCATTTGTGGGGAACATCGTATGGCCTACCAGTCAGAGGACACTCCAGATAGTGACAGACCTACTTGGGGGAAGGAGTTGCATTTGTGGGTGTTGGTTTGTGTTTGTGGTTTTTTTCCATGTTCTGAGAATAGGTAAAAAAGGAGGTTTGTTTGGATTGGAGTGGACTGTTTCCAGTAAGTCATTTGACAAGGAGACTGTTTCTATGTCTGTGTATCCCACTGTGTTTTTCTTTGTGGATATTAGAAAAAAATAGCTCATTGGGTGTGTCCTGTCTAGTAGAAAGCTTCCCAGCATGCATCCTTTCCAATTAATGAATGGACTGAGGCTTGCCTTATCCATGGGCAACACCTGCTATCTACCTAATTTTCCATTTTTTCATGAATTCTGGCCACTCTCAAGATTAGTATCATGTATTTTTGTACAAGATATGTACCACCTCCAAGCTCTGTGACATGGCCATGTACTGGATAGCTGAAGGGAATGGCGAGCAACTCAGAAAACTCACATATTAGAGTAACAAGGAAAGTCTCCGTGGAGAAACCCTGCTTGGGGCCTTTTGATTACCTATTGTTCTGTTGCTCTGAATGTCAGAAAGGTCTTTGCCTCAGGCCACCCCTTTGTGAAGCCTGAAGAAAACAGTTTTCAAATGGAAATGAATGGGCATCACCTGTGGCTCTTTGCTTCATTGCTTTGGAAATGGATGTGTCTGAATCAGCCTCTTGGCCCTGTGTGAGCCTGTGGTTTAGATTTTCAGCACCTGATGAATGTAAAGAAAGATCCCATGTGGGCATCCAAAACCTAAATGGAAAAAAGATCAGTCATTGTGGATGAAGCCTCTCGCCTTCAACTGTAAGATTCCTGACCTCCATCAAGTGAGAATAGGGATCATTTGTGTCAAATAAGTTCTTCAAAGGGCTGCAGAGGGGAGACAATAGGTGCTTGGGTTTTCTTATAACTCCAATTCACACTAAAAATCTATACCCCACAGTCAGTAGGCCTCAAATTTGAGAAGTGGAGTAGTATTAATGGCAGGCCTATTTGATCACTTCTGGTTCACACTAACGTTGTCCAGGCCACCCTGACTTTAGGCAAATGAGGGACAAGGGAGATTATTTTTGACACTGTCTTGGGCTGTGCCCCTCATGGAAACCTCCAGCTAGAGGTTATGATTAGTGTCTATATAAAAAGATGAAGAGGGCCATGTGAGAGTGTTTGGGTTTTAATTGTCATCATTTGTGTGGCAATTTGAAGAGATGCCTGGGTCCACCTGGGCTTGAACTCTGTTGTGATTCCCCTTAGAGACTGAGTTGTGTAACTGACCTCAGAGAAGTATTGCCATGAATTGTGTTGGGATTTCAGGAGGCCACACATGAGATTCACCATTGGAATCTGAGATCTTGGCCCAGGGTGACTTTACACAGAGCACCGGGAATCTAAGCCAGGATATCACAAGATTTTATTCTGAAAGATTCCAGCCATAGTTAAAACACCAACAGGGAATCTTTAGATCACTTATAAGCAAATTAAAAAACAAAATTTTTTAACAAGAGTAAAAATACTTAGTTAATGTAATGCTACCCTGAATTTTTTGGGTGAGTTATACTTTATATTCTCTGTTTGAGATCCTAGTAAACTTGAGAGAAAAAAAAAAAGAAAAAAACAAAACTTTTGAACATAACTTTAAATGAAATAAAATCTGACCTACTGCTTTCGTAGTCATTCTCACATGTAGTAAGATGGGACACAGAGCCTTATCTCAGGTAAGACAGGGCTCTTTATAAATCTTAAGTGTTTTAGTTCTAAAGCTGATCTTCGTTTTTTAATATCCTTTTACAAAGTTTACATAAATTGTTTGAGGTCACATGAACATTAACTAACACCATTTAATATCACTTTTGAAACATGAATTAAAGAATGGCTGAATGTTTTTAACATTAAAATAGATTAGGCTCTCATTAATTTAAAAATACATTTAAATTGTTGCACAATGTAAAGTGTAACATAAAACTTTACATATCTTATTGATAACAGGTAAATAAATCCCCAATATATATTTTATTTACCATACAACTTCAGAACACCAGCTTGATATAATGCTCTTTTAAAGTTTCTACCTTACAGACTTGCATACCTATAAGATATGAAAACATTGATAGCATTTAAAGTTTCTACCTTATGAAGTTGTATAACTGGAAGATATGAGCACATTAATAGCATCACAGTTACATTGATGTTTCTACATTAACCAAGTTTATCTTTTAAAGAAATGGCAGTACAGTGCTCTAAAATAACAGTTCTGTTTTAAACAGTTGTTTAATTTTTATGGTTGCTTGCTCTGGAAAAAATAAAACTTAATAAACACAATGTTATGAGTAATCTTATGTTTTAAGAAATTTTTGTCTCTTTAACACATGACTAATTTTTACAATCTTACACAGACTTTAGTAGAAAGTCTGTATAAGATTGTAAACATTTTATACAGATTTTGTACTAAAAATTGATAGACCTTAGTATATCAATCAGATATCAAACAAAAACACTCATGAATGAGTAAATCCAAATCAAATTTACTTTACTTTTTAATCAAAATATTAGACAAATATATTGAACCGTGTAAAACATTTTTTGGTTGAAGGAAAAGTCCTAGAACAAAGTCATATAGACCTTTGGTAGACAATAATATTTTATTAGATTTTTGAACACCTAGAAAAACTTATAGGCATTAATTTGAAGACATTTATATTTATCTGTTTATCCAATCTAAATTGAAACATTTAAACCACGTGAATTAAAGATCTGTGGTCCACTTTTTAAAATTTGTTTTTATGAGCGCTTTTTTATATGAGTGCTCCTTATATATGTTAATTTGTGTATCATTTGAATGATATATGGACATATGTGTATATATATATATATATATATATATATATATATATATATATATATAGACATACAACAAATAACAAAAGTGTGCACACCTAATAATAGTGAAGGCCTTGTAGCTTTTCACAGGTGAAATCACCATTGCAATGTTTTTAAAACTCCACAGTTGGTCAAAGATAAAACTGATCAGAAAAACATTAACCTAGGTCTGTAGGATCAAAATCATAAACTCAAAAAAAAAAGAATCTAAGAAAAAATTATGAGTCCTAGAAAAAATGACTGGCCGGTAATTAGTAAATACCATACAATTTACCATTTTTTTCCCTTAGGCCTCAGATCAGTCTCCTACTGAGCTTACAGGAGACTTTCATTTGCATTTCAACAGAAGTCCTGGCTGAGGTCTGGAAGGAGGAGGAAAAAACTGCTATTCTGAGCAGACACCTCAGTCCTAAGGCATTTTAACCATAATTTTCTGGTTAGGATGTTGAAAATTATGCTACAAGTTTAAGATACAATTCACAAAATTTTATATCTTTACATCTTGTTTTGTCAACAGATATCATACTATGATTTACTATCCTTGTCCAAATTAATGCACTGGTAAACACAGTGACATTTTCCCAGGCTACCCAATTCAAAATTGGAGAAAAAAAGACTGCATGATTGGGAAGTTACTTGCCAACTTGGAAGTAGAGTTCTTTAGTTTTCCATCCTAAGTATTTAAGTTCTCTGGCATGAATTTTCTGAAATCAAAAACTAAACAATTACCTAAACCCGACTTTTAACTGCAATATTGTGCAATGCTTCAAAAAACGCATTCAGATACCAGATTTTTACAATAAAACATCATCATTTAGACACACATTCAGCTAAGATCATTCTCAAGAAACAATTTATAATATAAACACATTATTGCACATGTCTTAAAGGGCCAAAAACAAAGGCACAAGACAGACAGAAAGGAACTCCAGAATATGGCTGACAGACAGAAGCCTTTAAAACAGAGCAGATAAGAGAAAAATCTCCTGCACCAGTGGCACCACAGATGTCCCCACAAGGGGACCAGATGTTTTCACAGAGAAGCTACCTGAAATGTAAAATCAAGGGTCTCCATGGTGACTTTACTGCATTTAGTGTCCCCTTTTTATTTTTCTCTTTTAAAAGAAGACAGAGGTGTCATAATGCTTACAGTGCAGGGAAGGAAGGAGGGAATTCCCTGAAGCAACAGGGCTTTGGCAGTTGCTGGGGTCCCTCAGTCCCTCCTTTTACTTACAGGATTAGCTCTTCTGTTTCGGGTCCACTCCAAGCATGCTCCATCTCCTAACATTTCAGTCGTCAGCTCTCAAAAAGTTCTGGGACGGGGCCGGGTATCAAAATTTGTAACTTAAAGTTCGGTTTCTGACCCTGAAGCAAATTAATGCTAATTTAATAATGAGGACAGGGTTTTGAGAAAAAGAAAATGGAGGTTTATTGCTTTGCTAACAAAGGAAAAACAAGGGGACTCTGCCAAAAGGTTGTGACTCTCATGATCTGGAGGGACAAGGGATTTTAAAGAGTTTCACTTGTTAACCTGGGATATACTCAGTTCTTCGTTCCCCAGCAGGCATTGCCCTGTGCAGTGGGTGTGCTCCAGGCAGCTAGCTAGGGGCTTCTTTCTTCCTGCTTAACAAAGGTGGGTAAAGTTCATCACAGTTCCTTAAAACACAGTCGAAAGGGTGTCAGGCTTACTTGCTTTGTTACCCTTTTTCACGTCCAATATCCTTAAAATTTTACCACAGAAATCAAACAAAAAAACGCACAAAAACAAACAACAAAAAACATATAGACCACAGAACAAAACACAGAAAAACAGAATCCTGGTGCCGAAACAGAAAAACAGAGGAGCAATGCAACATCTTGCTAAAGCTCCAGGGTAAGAGCGTGTGTGTGCCCATCGGCACCTCTCTACCCTTCCAGAGGAATTCCCTACAGAACAGAACAGAGGACAGCATGATTCTCATTACTGTCCTGGACAGGAGTGTATGTGAGCCTCCCCAGGCCACCTCTCTGTCATCAGAAGAGATCTCCCTTAACCAGATATCAGATGTTATAAAGGCGCCACTTACCTATGGAGGCCTCCTCCACCAGGGGCTTGATAATAGTTTTAGTGTGGTGGTTCACTGCAGTGCTCCCCAGACTGACGGCTCATTCCAAGGCCTTGGAACATCTCAAGTTGTGCACCCCCTAGAGTGGTTCTCCAGCCCAGTGCCCTGGAGGGAAGGCCAGCTTCAGAATTTTCAGCAGTCTGGTTTTGTGATCTGCTCGGGCAGGGTCATCTCACTGGGGAACTCCAAAATTTTGGACTAGGATGCAAGAAAAGACCACTGACTCCAATTAAAATCAAATTAAGGCAAGCTTATTATTTCAACAGGCTGGGCTGCCTCTCCTTCCCAAAATGGCGGGAACAAGACAGCAACCCCACCTTTCCTACAGCCCAGCTATATAGCCCAGAAAGTTACACAAACGGGTGGTTACAGATAACAAAACTTTGAAAGCATCACACTAATGGTAGTTTACATTTTTTTTTTTTTTGCTGGCCCCAATATCAGAAATAATGAGCACCATTAGAGCCTCAGAGAGGGTAGTTGTCTGGCCAGGGAAGGCCAATATTTATGAGGTGTCACTAAAGTTTCAGAAAGTACTGTTATCTGGTCAGAGAGCCAGGTGTGGATGTGTTCAAGGCACGGGCAGGCGTTCCAAGCAGGTTCAGAATTTGCAGTAATTTAGAGTAAAGCCAAAATTATCTTTTCACGGCTTTGTGGCAAGATGGTTCCCAATTTTAATAAAAAATCAGGTTGGGTCTATCAAGCCTCTCCCTTACTTTTGGAAACTCCTCTGCAAACTCCAATGTTGTGAACTCCCGAGCATTTTAATTCCAGATATGTATTCACAGAATTTCTAACTCTTCTATTCCAATTGTGTCTTTCTTGGGGCGAAGGTAATATCAAGTCATTGTTCTGGATGAGAGTGGAAATATTTTTGTGTAGCACATATTTGCATACACATTTAGGAGATCACTCCTCCTAAACACTGTTGGAACAGAAAATTCAAACTATGGGGGAGCTTCTTAGTTGAACAACATTATTCATGAATCCAAGTTCATTAAACAAATAGTTTTGGATCAGTGGATGATATATATTTCAAGATGAATTTCAATTGGCATATACTATGCTACATTTTAATGTCTGTGTGTGTTTTTTGTTTATAATGTTTTGCGATTTATATGGATTTAAAATCAAGTTTCCACAAGATTATTCTCAGAAATATTCATCCACCTGAAATACATATTTGTTTCCTAGTACTGAAAACTAACTTCAGTAAATGGTGCATAAAAATCCTAATATTTCTACAGTAACTGACCCAGATTAATATCAATGCAAGTAGATTCCTAGGGGACATGATGTGTATTTTGATGTTCATTTTTATTCAACACTGCTACATTACTATTTCTGCAGCTTATGCACATCATACTGTATATATTTCATTCAAAAGTTCGCAAATTTATATGCATGTGTTTCACGTTCAATCACTTCCTGCTTCAGAACACATGAATTCCTCCAGGTTTCTTGACTATTCTTTTCATGATACTTCTTTCCAAACACATTATTTTTGATTTCCATAATCACGTTTGAAGCAAAACTCACACACTTTTCAGGATAAAATATAATCCTAATATTACCATTAGATGTATAAGTGGTTGGAATGAATGATTGCATATCAATAGGAGATTTCTTTTATATTTTCAGATATCAATTCAATCCATTATTTAAAGTGGAACCAGTTATATTATTTATACACAGTATGGTCTATTCATGCATAATCTGCATATTCATAGACACAGGGTACACCTATTTGTACCCCAAATACTAAATTATACTTCTACAAAACATTGCTCCAGAAATGGTGGAAGAAATATTCATGTCACCTGATCTACACATACATTTTATCACAATAATATTCTGGACACAAAATGCAATGGTCACACTTATGATTTTAAAAAAGCCTAAATGGAAAGTGAACATGGATTACAAAAAAACATCCAAGTCCTGGTTACCTAATGCTCTCGAATTCAATCCTATTTGTGACAACATATTTGTTTCTTCCTAAGATTATATATTCAAACTCAACCCTGTTGAAAATGTCTAAACCAATTACACACTTTATACTTTTGCTGATTTCCTAATGTCTCTATTTATGTCTGCTTTCCTACATATTTTCCCCTGTTCATCATTGTGACTGACTCTTCACATGTGCTGACATTTACATTCACTCTCTACCCGAAACCCTATTTGTAAAGAACTTTTGGTCCAAATCCTATACTCACTCTTCTTTATAAACCTGCTGACTACCTTAGTAATCCTACGGACTATTCCTTTATGACTAGATGTTCTGTTTGTTATTCAATCATCCGAGGTACAAGATCCAATTTCATTGTATATTGACTTATCTGAGACATCTGTGCAGAATATAATTCAAAGCTAAGTATCCCACTCAAGGGCCCAATGCCCTACTTGGCTTCAAATCTTCCCTAGATTTCTGTTATATTTTACCTATATATTCTTGTAAATATCACAGGTTTCCAATACCATTATTCATCCAGCAGAATAATTGCTAACCAAAATTGAACATATTATTAACCCTAACCATACACTGTTCCCTCAATCTAACTTTAGAGCAGTGCAGGGACAGAGTTGGTCTTACAAAAGAGGAATGTTGGGGATCTTCCACCTGCTGAGAATATCAAAGATCCATGCAGAAATGATCCCCGAAGAAGATGTAGACTGCTATGAAGGACCTGAGAGAGCAAAAGTTAGCTTCCATGGCAAACAACCTGGTCACTATGAAGGGATGTGTCTGAATAAGCCTCTCTCTTTTTAATATAGAGCAAATGGACCAAACCAGGCCTGTGTGGAGATCTTTTCCACGGTACCAATGGTTGATATACCATTCTAACTTGTGAAAGTGTCACAGGAAGTAGGGGCAGCCTCCATCTCATGGGACCCTTGGAAGCAACTGTTAGGACAAAGTGGTTGCCAAGGCTGTGAGCTCATTAACTTCATGAAGGAAGTGACCTACCTCACTTTCTTGGTGATGGAACTCTCTGAACTTGGGATCCCTGAAAACAGGCAGCCAGAGTCAGGCCCAATAACAGTCACAGAAGTCTCACTTTTTGGATTTACCAAGGAGAGAGTCAATCTTTCTTGGTATCTACAGTTGTGAGGATGGCCAAATGCCAGGAAAGATCTGAATTGGGGTCTTTCCTGAGAAAGCAGGTATTGGCTCACCGCTGGCTCCTGACAACTTCACAGAGTGGGCCAAGGAGTCCAGATTTGAGAATAGAGAAGCCATTTCGGGGGAACATAGTATGGCCCACAAGGCAGAGGACACTCTTGATAGTCACAGACCCTCTTGGGGGAAAAAGGTGCCTTTGTGGGAATGAGTGTGTGTATGTGGTTTTGTCTCATGCTCTGAGAATAGGTAGGAAAGGCGGTTTCTTTGGTTTAGAATGGACTGTTTCTAGTAAGTCATTTGACAAAGCAAGTGTTTCTATGTCTGTGTATCCAACTGTGTCCATGGTTGTAGACATTACAAAAGAAAATGCATCAATGGATGTGTCCTGTCTAGGAGAAAGCTTCCCCACATTCATCCTGCCCAATTTATGAAAGGACGGAGGCTTGCCTTATTGATGGGCAAGACCTGCTGTCTTCCTAAGTTTCTGTTTTCTTCTTGAATTCTGGCCACTCTCCAGAATAGACTCATGGTTTTGTGACCAAGATATGTAGCACCTCAAAGCTCTGTGACATGGCCGTGTACTGGATAGCTGAAGGGAATGGCGAGAATCTCAGGAAACTCAGATATCTGTGTGATCATGAAAGTCTCAGTGGAGAATCCCTGCTTTGGGCCTTTGCTTACCTATTGTTCTGTAGCACTGAATGTCAGGAAGGTCTTTGCCTAAGGCACCACTTTGTGAAACCTGAATAAAACAGTTTTCTAATGGAAATGAATGAGCATCACCTGTCTCTCTTTGAGTAATTGCTTTTGAAAGAGATGTGTCTGAGCCAGTCTGTTGGCTGTTTGTGAGGCTGTGGCTTGCATTCTCAGCACCTGATGGATCTAAAGAAAGATGCCATGTGTGCATCCAAAACCAAAATGGCCAAAAGAGCAGTCATTGTGGATAAAATCTCTTACCTTCCTCTGTAAGGTTCCTGACCTCTATCAAGTGAGAATAGGAATCCTTTGGGTCAAATGACTTCTTCAAAGCCCTGCGGAGGCTAGCCAATAGGTGCTTGGGTTTTCTCATGACCCCAATGCACATAAAGAATCTAAACCCCACAGTCAGTAGGCCTCAAATTGGAGAAGCTGAGCAGTATTAATGGTAGGCCTTTTTGATCACTTCTGGTTCACAGAAGGGGTGTCCAGGCCACTCTGACTTTATGGAAATGACGAGCAAGAGTGTGTATTTTGGACACTGTCTTGTCCTGCGCTCCTCATAGAAACCTCCAGCTAGAGGTTATGATGAGTGTCTATATGGAAGAAGATGAGAGCCATGTGGGACTATTTTGGTTTTAATTGTGGTCATTTGTGTGGCAGTTGGAAGAGATGACTGGGTCCACCTGGGTTTGAACTCTGGTGTGAATCCCCTTAGAGACTGAGTTCTGGAAGTGACCTCAGAGAAGTATTGCCATGAATCGAGTTGGGATTTTAGGAAGCCATGCATGAGAGTCGCCCTTATAAACTTAGATCAAGGTCCAGGGTGGCTTTCCACAGAGCACTGGGAATCTCAGCCAAATTATCCCATGATTTTATTCTTAAAGACTTGGCACCCATACTTGAGAGTCAAAACACACATGGAACTCACATTGTAGACCTCAATAGGCCTGGCTTCATGTAACCTTTTGGCCACTCTATGGGAAGCGTTGCCTATGAAAGTTCTCCAGAGTTTCACTGAAATGAGCTTCCTCAACATTTAATGGTTCTTGAAAGCCACAGTGCCTCCCAACTACATCCTTGAAAAATGGCTAGATAAATACTTTGAAATTTTTGAAATTCCCATGACCAGGTGGCACTGGAGTATCTTTGGATGTCCTGCTGCTGATCATGAGTGTACCAGAGAGTGCCTTGATTGACTGGAAATTATTAAAATAATGTAGAACAGAGATGGTAGTAAGTTGGAGCCTGCTGAGTAGTGGGCCTAGAGCAGTGGTAGCCACGTGTGTGATAAAACATCTGTGGTGGGTCCATGTGATTAGCCCATTTGCTTCCAAATGGCTTGTGACTGACATGGTGCAGCCAGCAGACCCTTATTTGTAAAGGCATCTTTTTATTTGGAGAGCTTTCAAGGTAATGATCAGAATCAGGTTGATATGGTCAAGGGTGCAAGCTATGTGAGAAAGAAGCCTGGTTGTTTCATTCTCCTGCAGACCCTAACCCACCACACGTGACAGAACTCCCTCTAGCACTGTGTCCCAGTTGAACTTGTTGTTCAAAAAGCCCAGTGCAGCAGCAAGAACCAAAAGCCCCAGTGCAGCAGCAAGAACCACCACAAAAATTTGAGGAGGAACAAATGGCTTCACAGTCCACACAGGGTGAAACTTAGCCTCCAGTGGCCACACTTTACCTACAAAGAGAGAATTCAGCACTGCTGCCTCAGGTTCATTTGAAAATAAGAATCCATGTTCTCCAGGTCATATAGATGCAGACCCAGCTTTGATGGTCTCACTACAAAAGAAGCTAAAACTCCTTAATACAACATATATTTCAAGTGCCCAGCTTCAGAGGCAGTTTCTCAAGAAGTCTTTAGGCCAGCAGAGCTCAATGTTTGTGGAGTGTTTACCATGTCCCTTACTTTTGGAAACTGCTCTACCACCTCCAAGGTTGTGAACTCCTGAGCATATTCCATTCCAGATTTGCATTCACAGATTTTCTAACTCTTCTCCTCTAATTGTGTCTTACCTGGGGTGAAGGTAATGTCAAGGCATTGTTGTGGATGAGAGTGGGAAGATTTTTGTGTAGCACATATTTGCATACACATTGGATTCATTTTCCAATTTCCCATTAAAAATACTGAATCCCTGACACGAACCCATACCCTACTAGACTCTGACTACTAATCCTAATATGATGGAGAAAAATAACCCAAACAGAATAGAAATACAAGCAGTACAGAGAAGGCATGGTGTATAGTTGGACTTGCCTTTTGCATTATGTAGGGTAGGTGTTATAAATCTAGATAATTTTTAATTGAAATAGTTCTCCATGTGTTTTTAAAGTTAACAAATATGTGAATTTCTATCTCCCATTCTCTGTAGCCTATTCAGCAAATGTATTTTTATATGCACATATAGAATCCTTGCTGGTATCACATGTACATACTTGTTTGGAGGCTGACGTGGCAGATAAAAATTATGAGAAGAGATAACTCCTCGTAAATGCTGTTGGATCTTAAAATTCAACCTATGGGTGATCTTCCAAGTTGAACAACATTATTCATAAATCCATGTTCAGTAAAATTAATATTTTTGGATCAGTGGACGATATATATTTCACCATGAATTTCGATTGGCATATATACTGCTACTCTTTAATGTCTCTGTGTGTTTTGTGTTTGTGTGTGTATATATATATATATATATATATATATATATATATATATATACAATCTCCAGATTTTTTAAAATATAAAATATATGTGTCTTATTATACACTCCCTAAATACATTCATATTTATGTATGTGGATTTATAATCAAATTTTTACAAGATTATTCTCAGAAATATTCATCCCCCTGAAACACATATTTGTTTACTAGTACTGAAAACTAACTTCAATGAAAGGTTCATACAAATCCTAATATTTCTGCAGTAACTTACCCAGGTTAATATCAATGCAAGTAGATTCCTATGGGACATGATGTGTATTTTGACATTCATTTTTATTCAACACTTGTACAGTACTATTTCTTCAGTTTATGCACATCATAAGATAAATGTTTCATCCAAAATTTCAAAATTTAAAACTTTTGATTCACTTTCAATCACTTCCTGCTTCAGAACACATGTATTCCTCCATGTTTCTTGACTGGTCTTTCATGAGACTTCTTTGCAAACACATTATTTTCGATTTGCATAATCAATTTTGAAGCAAAACTCACACACTCTTCATGATCAACCGTAACACTAATATTATCATTAGATGTACAACTGGTTGTAATGAATGTATGTATGCCAATATCAATATAAGATTTCCTGTATATTTTCAGATATCAATTTATTTCAATTCCAATTTTTAATGTTGGGTCCAGTTATATTATTTATTCACAGTTTGGTCTATTCATTAATCATCTCTATATTCATCAAAACAGGGTACACCTATTTTTTCCCCAATACTAATTTATAGGTTGTAAAAATATTGCTCCCCATAATGGTGGAAGAAATACTCATATCACCTGATCTACATATACATTTTTATCACAGTAATATTCTGGACACAAATGTAAAGGTAACACTTATGATTGTACCAAAACCTAAATTGAACGTGAATATATATTACTAAAACCATCCATGTCCACGTCGCCTAATGCTCTCAAATTTCAATCCTATTGGTGACTACATATTTGTTTCTTCTAATATCATATATTCAACCTCAACCCTGTTGAAAATGTCTAATCCTGTTACTCACTTTATACTTTGCCTGATTTCCTAATGTCTCTATTTTATATCTGCTTTCCTACATATTTTCCCCAGTTCATCATTGTGACTGACTCTTCATATGTGCTGATATTTTCATTCACTCTTTAAACGAAACCCTATTGCTAAAGAACTATATTTCCAACTCAAAGACTCACTCTTCAACCTAAACCGACTATTTTCCTAATCCTACTGACTATCCCTTTTTGACTAAATGTTCTCTTCGACATTCAGGCATCTGAGGTACTAGGTTTTATTCCATTGTATGTAGATTTACCTGCGACCACATTGCAGAATGTAATTCAAAGCTAAATATCATAATCAAGGGCCCAATGCCCTTCCTGGCTTCAAATCTTACCTAGATTTCTCTTTTCATACTTATATTTCAAATACATATTCTTATAAATATTTCAGGTTCCCAATACCATTATTCATCCAGCAGAATGATTCCTAACACAAATAAAACATTTTGTTAACCCTAACCATACACTGTTCCCTCAATCTAAATTTACAGAGGGAAGGGACAGAGTTGGTCTTACAGTAAAGAAATGTAGGGGGTCTTCCACCTACTGAGACCCTCAAAGTTCCATGCTGAAATGATCACTGGAGAATATATACGCAGCTATGAAGGACCTGAGAGAGCAAAAGTCATGTTCAATGGCAAACAACCTGGTCAGGATGAAGGTTTCTGTCTGAATCAGCCTCTCTATTCTTAATGTAGAGAAGATGGACCAAACCAGGCCTGTGTGGGTAGCTGTTCCCGGGTGCCTATGGTTGATATAAGATTCTAACTTGTGAAAGTGTCACAGGAATTAGGGACAGCCTCCTTTTCATGTGAGACTTGGAAGCCACTGGTTGGACAAAGTGGTTGCCAAGGCAGTGACCTCATTCAGTTCCTGAAGGAAGTGACCTCACATCACTTCCTTACTGAAGGAAATCTCAGAACTTGAGATTAATGAAGCCAGGCACCCAGAGTCAGTCGCAGTCCCAGTCCCAGTGGTCTCACTTGTTTGGATTTACCAAGGACAGAGTAAGTCTTTCTTGGTACCTATTGATGTGAGGATTGCAAAATGCCAGTAAAGCTCTGATGAGGGGCCTTTCCTGAGAAAGCAGGTAGTGGCTCACCTCTGGGTCCTGACACCTTCACAGAGTTGGCCAAGGAGACCAGATCTGAGACATTTCAGGCCATTTAGGGGGAAAATAATATGGCCCACCAGTCAGAGGACACTCCGGATAGTAACAGACCTTCTTGGGGGAAGGAGCTGCCTTTGTGGGTGTTGGTTTGTGGTTTTGTCTCATTTTCTGAGAATAGGTAGGCAAGGCGCTTTATGTGCTGTGGAATGAACTGTTTATTGTAAGTCATTTGACAAGGCGAGTGTTTCTATGTCTGTTTACCTCACTGTGTCCGTGGTTGTACTCATTAGAAAAAAAGAATGCATCAATGGATGTGTCCTGTCTAGTAGAAAGCTTCCCAGAATTCATCCTGCCCAATTTATGAATGGAGTTCAGATTGCCTTATCAATGGGTAACACCTGCAATCTTCCTAAGTTACAGTTTTCTTCCAGAATTCTGGCCCCTCTCCAGAATAGTCTCATGGTTTTGTCTCTAAGGTATGTACCACCTCCAAGCTCTGTGACATGGCCATGTACTGGATAGCTCAAGTGAATTGTGAGCATCTCAGAAAAATCAGATATATGTGTGACCACTAAATCTCAGTGGAGAAACCCTGCTTTGGGCCTTTTGCTTACCTATTATTCTGTTGCTATGAATGTCACGAAGTTCTTTGCCTCAGGCCACCAATTTGTGAAGCCTGAAGAAAACAGTTTTCAAATGGAAATGAATGGGCATCACCTAGGGCTCTTTGCTTAATTGCTTTGGAAAGGGATGTGTCTGAATCAGCCTCTTGGCCCTGTGTGAGGCTGTGGCTTAGATTCTCAGCACCTGATGGATCTAAAGAAAGATCCCATGGATGCATACAGAACCAAAATAGCCAAAAGAGCTGTCATTGTGGATGAAGACTCTCGCCTTCCTTTCAAAGGTTCCTGACATCCATCAAGTGAGAATAGGGATCCTTTGGGTCAAGTGAGTTATTCAAAGCCCTGCAGAGGCTAGCCCATACGTGCTTGGGTGTTCTCATTACTCCAATTCACATAAAGAATCTAAACCCCACAGTCAGTAGGCCTCAAATTGGAGAAGCCAAGCAGTATTAATGGCAGACCTATTTGATCACTCCTCGTTCACAGTCAGGGTTTCCAGGCCACACTGATTTTAGGCAAATCGGGGGAAAGGTAGGTTATTTTGGACATTGTCTTGGTCTGTGCCCCTCATGGAAAACTCCATCCAGAGGTTATGATGAGGGTCTACATGGAAGAAGATAAGGGCCATGTGGGAGAATTTTGTTTTGAATTGTGGTAAGTTGTGTGGCAGTTGGAAGAGATGCCTGGGTTTACCTGGGATTTAACTCTGGTGTGATTCCCCTTAGAGTCTGAGTTCTGGAACTGACCTCAGAGAAGCATTGTCATCAATTGTGTTTGAATTTTACTAGGCCATGCATGAGAGTTGCCCTTGGAACCTGAGATCTAGGCCCAGAGTGGCTTTCCACAGAGCACTGGGAATCTCAGCCAGGATATCACATGATTTTAATCTGAAAGACTTTGCAGCCACAGTTGAGTCAAAACACGCATGGACCTCACATTGTAGACCTCAATGGGCCTGGCTTCATGTGACCTTTTGGCTACTCTTTGGGAAGCCTTGCCTGTGAGTGTTCTCTAGAGCTTTCATTGAAATGAGCTTCCTCAACATTTAATGGTTCCTGAATGAATTGAAACCCCCAGAGCCTCCAACTTCATCCTTGACAAATGGCTTGATAAATACCATGAAATTTTTGAAATTCCCATGAGCAGGTGACACTGGAGAACTTTTGGATGTCCTGTTGCTGATGATGAGTGTACCAGACAGTGCCTTGATTTACTGGGTTTCATGAAATTTGTGTAGAACAGTGATGCCAGTAAGTTGGATCCTGCTCATTAGTGGGCCTAGAGCAGTGGTGTGAAGGTGTGTGATAAAACATATGTGGTGGTGACATGTGGATCTGCCATTGGCTTCCCAAAGGCTTGTGACTGACATGGTACAGCCAGCAGACCCTTCTATGCAAAGGTGTTTTTTATATAGAGAGGTTTCAGGGCAATGTTCAGAATCAGGTTGCTATGGAAATGGGGGCAACTTATGTGGAATTGAATCCTGGTTGGTGCATTCTCATGCAGACCGTGACCCTCCACACGGGACAGAACTCTCTCCAGCACTGTGTCCCAGTTTAGCTCCTTGTATTTCATGAAGCAAATACCAAACTCCCAGTGCACCTGTGAGAAACATCACGAAAATTGGAGAATGACCAAATGGCTTCACAGTCCACACGTGGAGACACTTACAACCCGGTGACTATAGTTAAACTACAAAGAGAGTATTCAGCATGGCTGCCTCATGTTCATTGGAAAATTAGAAACAATATCCTCCAGGTCACATTGTTGCACACCCAGATTTGATGGTCTCCCAACAAAGGAAGCTAAAGCTCCTAACAACAACATATATTTTTAAGTGCCCAACCTCAGAGGAAGTTTCTCAAGAAGTCTTTACACCAGCAGAGCTCCATGTTTGAGAAATGTTTACCCTGTCCCTTACTTTTGAAAACTCCTCTACCACCTCGGAGGTTGTGAACTCCTGAGCATTTTTCATTCCTGATATATATTCACAGATTTTCTAACTTTTCTCCTCTAATTGTGTCTTACTCGGAACAAAGGCAATGTCAAGGCAATGTTCTGGATGAGAGTGTGAACATTTTTTGTAGCACATATTTACATACACATTGCATTCATTTTACAATTTTCCATTCAAAATACTGAATCTCTGACATGAACCCATACCCTACTAGACTCTGACTACTACTCCTAATATGATGGAGAAAAATAACACAAACAGAATAGGAATACAAGCAGTTAGGAAGAATCATAGTGTATAGTTGTACTTGTATTTTGCATGATTAATGGTAGGTGTTATAAATCTAGTCAATATTTAATTTAAATAGTTCTCCATGTGTTTTTAAGGTTAACAAATATGTGAATTCCTGTCTCCCTTTCTCTGTATCCTATTTAGCACATGTACTTTTAAATGCACATATAGAATCATACCTGGTATCACATGTACATTTTTGTGAGGTGGCTGATTTGGCAAATACAATTTGTGAGAAGTGATCACTCCTCTTAAACGCTGTTGGAACTGAAAATTCAACCTATAGGTGAGCTTCCTAGTTGAACAACATTATACATAAATCCATGTTCAATTAAAGAAATATTTTTGCATCTGTGGATGATATATATATCATGATAAATTTCGATTGGCATATATATTGCTAATTTAATGTCTGTGTGTGTGTGTGTGTGTGTGTATTTTGTGTGTGTGTGTGTATGTGTGTGTGTGTGTGTGTGTATATATATATATATACTCTCCAGAAATATATGTGTCTTATATACACTCTCTAAATTCATTCATGTTCATGTATATGGATTTATAATCAACTTTTCACAAGATTTTTCACAGAAATATTCATCCACCTGAAATACATATTTGTTTCCAGTACTTAAAACTAACTTCAGTTTATTTTGCATACAAATACTATTATTTCTACAGTAACTGACCCAGTTTAACATCAATGCAAGTAGATTCCAGTGGGACATGATGTGCATTTTGAAGGTCATTTTTATTCAGCACTGGTACAATACTATTTCTTCAATTTATGCACATGATTGGATATATATTCCATCCACAAGTTAGCAAACTTATAGGCAGTTGTTTCACTTTCATCACTTCCTGCTTCAGAACACATAAATTCCTCTAGGTTTCTTGACTGGGCTTTTCATGAGACTTCTTTCCAAACACATTATTTTTAATTTCCATGATCACTTTTGAAGCAAAACTCACACACTCTTCATGATAAACCATAATCCTAATATTACCATTAGATGTATTAGTGGTTGAAATGAATGTATGTATATCAATATAAGATTTCCTGTATATTTTCAGATATCAATGGAATCCATTATTTAAATTTGGAACCCATTATATTATTTATTCACATTATGGTCTATTCATGCATTATCTCTATATTCAGAGTCACAGGATATACCTATTTGTACCCCCAATACTAATTTATACATCTTCAAAATATTGCTCCCAGAAATGGTGGAAGAAATACTCACGTCACCTTATCTACCTATACATTTTATCACATTAATATTCTGGACACAAAAAGCAAAGATGACACTTATTATTTTACCAATGTAAAGGTCAGGCGAGTGTCGGAGGAAGAGACTACCAGAGACTGTCTCATGCAACAGCCAAGGATTTATGGGGGTCCAGCATGCTGGGGTCAGAGCTCCCTTGAATAGAGCACAGAGCCCTGAGAACAGCTTAAGCAGAGCTTATATACTTTCCTTGGAGAGGGCAGATAGGAAAGTTTATTGATGGATCAGGGCGAGTGGACGGTTTGCGTCCAAATGGGTGAGGAAGTACATTCTGCAGTTTTGCAGTTGGGTACAGCACTTTCAGGGAACTAGATTAGCAAACAGTTCTCAAGACATCAACAGTGTTTTGTTAAGCATACCGAAAAACGGGAAGTGACAAGTACCTATTTTATTAACCTTTCAATCCCCACTTCTTCTTTTGGTTACTTTTAATCATAAAAATGATCATTGGGGGTGTCACATTTTATGTTTACTAGTGCGGTATATTGTTTTCTGATTACCATAAGTTTAACTTGTCCAATTTGAGCATGGAGAAAGGAAACTACACGGTTGATCAAACAGGGTCCTACAATTACCAATAATATGAGGATTATTAATGGACCGGCCAGGGCTGATGAAAACGTAGTTAATGAGGGGGCTTTGTGAACCAAGACTCAAACCACCTTTATTGGGCCTCTCTCTCTTGTTGATGCTCTTCAAGGCATCTTCTTAATTTAATCATAGATTCTTTTACAACTCCAGTATGGTCGGCATAAAAACAACATTCTTCCCTCAATGCAGGACGAAGGCCCCTTCTCTCATGAAGAGGAGGTCCAACCCTCGACTGTTCTGTAAAATAACTTCAGAGAGAGAGGTTAAAGATTCGTGTAAAGCTGTGAAGGAGGTTTTTAATATCTTTAAGTTTTGGTCTATTACTGCTTCTAATTGGGTCATTTGTTGTGTCCCATGGACCAGGGCAGTGGTTCCTGTGCCCACCCCTGCAGCAACTCCTATTCATAATAGGATGACTAAAGTGAGGGATACAGGTTCCTGGAGGAACCGGGTTGTTTGCCCCCCTATTTGATATTTAAATGTACCTGCGTCATGATAGAGCACTCTGGAAAACATCTGCACCATTACATAATTAATCACATCTGTTGACCATTTTATGAAAACATAAACAATGTTTAAGTGTATAGAATTGTACTGCTGTAGAGATGGACAAGGCAAGGTACCTAAGATAGCACAGAAGACAGGGAAACAGTCTTATTTGGTTGCATCTGGATTTAGAGGGCATTGCTTCTGTTGTAATCAATTAATCCCTGAACCCAAAGTTTAGGTTGTTTCAGAATTTTGTACCCAGCATGTAAGGGAAGGGGCTCAGAAGTTCACAGTCTGCAGAAGTTCACAAAAAGCAGTTTTTGTTTCTGTTTTTTTTTCCTCTGTTCTGGGAAAGTTAACTTCTTAAGGACACCTGGGAGGGGGAGAGCTTTTTTCTTCTTTTTTTTCTTTTCCTCCCTGCCAGCTGTTACCATGGAGCCCAGTTGGTAACTTCTATATCTTAGAAATGTAGCCATCTCTATGAAGCCCCAGCTCTAGGCCAGAGGCCTTCTTCATATATTTTGTTAAAAACTACTAAGGGGGTGTCTAGCTTAGGAGTGCTGATTTTTCCAGCCAGTGGCCAAGTAGAACAGAGCAACACGAATAGAGGAAGTTTATCTACATTGAACTCTTTTATAGGAACTGTGTTGCTGAAAGGCTTAAAGTCAGCCATGGTGAAGACTTCTGGAGAAGGTCATTTAAGACTTTTCTGTGGGCCTGGTACAGAGGGGAAGACAGGGAAGGCAGGGGATGAGAGCAGCTCCGTGGATCTGAGGATGAGGAAAAAGAGATATAAAAGAATTATGGGAAAGGGGTTTGGGATTTTCCTGGCAACAAAACTTGAGCAGTAGAACAGGTAGAGCAGAGGGGAAGACGGGAGTGAGTATCCCAAAAAGCCTGTGAGGGACTTTAAATTCTTAGTAACCTGTTTTCAGTGATGACAAAGCAACTTTAAAGGCCATTTTAATTACATCTTTGATAGGCGTCTGAGGGCACTCCTTAGCTGGTTTGAGCTTTGGGTTAGCTGGTAAGAGGACCTGGTGGGACCCGGTGTGGGCACTGACAGGAGGAGAGAGGAGTGAGTGGGTGGAAGGGTACCTCAGTACCTGCAAGCTCAGCAAGGGGCAATGGTCTGAGAACCGACGGAAATTTGGTTTTTTGATCTAGTAACTGGAGCTGAGAAATCAGGTTGCTGATGTGGGAGTGACAGCAGAGAGTCTGGGGCAGAAGGCTGCGGGTGAGTATCTATTGGAGAAGCATAGTTCAGGATTTGAGCATAGGAGGGAAAAGGCCTACACGTAGGGGAATTTCCTTCCACACTTTTGAGCACTTGTCGAAGTTGAAAAGGTCACGCAAAATTTGAGGATCTAGAGACCCCTCTGGTGGCCATCGGTTTTTGTTTTCTAACTGGTAATATGGCCAATTCTGTGTACTGAATTTGATGAGGAATTTTGCTTCCACCAGGTAGCCCCTGTATCCTCACATCCCCATTATTTACAGAAGAAGTTGGCTTTTCCCCCACACAGTCGTGGCTGTTTTTGGCTTTGGTAGTCCGCCAGGCAAACATAGTAATCTAGGCTAGCCAACCTGCATCTGGCTCGCGTGTCCCTACATCCATAATGTTTGTTTCCATTATCTATTGTATGAAAAGTATTTAATGGAATTTTTGGGGATCCTCTTCATCAGGGATTTCCCAATAGGAAAGACGTATAGCCAGCTGACAAATTTCTTGGTGGAGAGATGGCCACCAGGTCCCTAAGTGGGCTGTATGTGCGATAGACCATACTTCTTGTCTAGTAGGATTTGTGATCAGCCATCGCTGCTGAACGGGTTGATGAGGGTTAGGACTACTGGTGACCAATTGGAGAGTCTATAGTCTTATTCACATGGCGAATATACAATTTGAAAATGTTACCAGTCTTTTCCATTTTTCAGCCAGATTCTGGACAGGGCACAGGCTTGAGATGAGAATTAGGAACCAGGAAGTGATTCCGTCTAACTTTAGCACTGTAGGTGTTATAAGTAGCACCTGGTATGGTCCTGTCCAGCCGGGTTCCAGGGATGACACCTGATGTTGTCTTATGTAGACAAAGTCTCTTACTTGATATAGATGTGGAGTACCCTCTTCAGCAGGTTGGTAGGCAGTGGCCAGCTGTTTCCACAGGTATTGCTGAGTTCCTTCCAGAACTTTAAGTCTGTCAAGCAAGGTGGTGTGGAAGGGATCGTTAGATCTTTGAGTTAGGGTTAGGTCCCTTACTGGAGATGGGGCCCCATAGAGAATTTCATAGGGGGTGAGGTTACACAAAGAAACAGAGGGAGTATTTCTTGCATGAAATAGTGCATAAGGCAGGAGCATAGTCCAATCTTTTATGCTACTCTTTAAGCTTAATTTCGTTTAGGTCTCTTTAATGGTTCTATTTAATTTTTTTACCTGTCCTGAACTCTGGGGTCTATAAGCACAATGTAACTTCCAATTAATCCCCAGGGTCCTGGCTAACCCCTGAGTTACCTAGGCCATGAACGCTGGTCCATTATCAGACCCTATTACCTTAGGCAGGCCGTACCTTGGAAAAATATCTTTCAGGATCTTCTTGACCACCATTTGCGCCTTTTTTTTTGGGGGGGGGAGGCTTCAATCCATCCTGAAATATATCTACAAAGAGTAGGAGATATTTAAGTCCATACCATGCTTGCTTAATTTCAGTAAAGTCCACTTCCCAGAATTGTCCTGGTCTGGTTCCTCGTAGGTGCTTTCCTGCAGGAAGCTTGGAAGTGTAAGCATTAACCTATTGACAGACCCGACAGGCTTTTTTATACCTGTTCAGTTATTTCCTTTCACTGTGAGTCAGTTAGTGGAAAACTCTGTTCTTGATCCTTCAGGAATGCCTGCAATTTCTTTGAACCAAGGTGAGTGAACTGATGTACATTTTTAACGTAGTGTAGGGCTTTCTGAAATTTCAGGCTTTGCTCAGTGAAGTTGAGGAGTACAGTGTCAGTGTCCTTAGATGTTATCAAAAGCTTGCTGGGTCTCAGGGGTCCATTAGAATTGGGCATCTCCCTTTAACAGCGGGTGTAAATGAGAAGTTAAGGACCCAAACACAGGAATCCTTAACATGCAAAACCCAGCAGTCCCAAGAAACTCTCTGTGTTGTCTGCTGTTAGATGGGGGTGGTTTCTGCACAACCGTTTGATTTCTGGGCTCAGTGAGCCATCGTTTACTGCCCCTAAAGGAATAGCCCAGGAAGATTACTTCTTGCTGGCAAATTTGGGCCTTTTAGGAAGAAGCTCTATACCCGAGTTGAGGAAGCTCACATAATACTGCTTGGGTCCCAGATTCACAGATATCCTTGGTGTTGGGTGCCAGTAGCAGGTCATCCACGTATTGAAGCTGGGTGACTTCGGGGTGCGTAGTTCTGAAGCTGTTGAGATCTCTTTGGAGGGCTTCATCAAAGAGAGTGGGGGAGTTTTTCAACCATTTTGGGGAGTCTAGTCCAAGTTAGTTGACCACACGTTCCAGTTTCTGGGTCTACCCACTAGCAAGCAAACAGCAACTGACTATATTTATGCAGAGGCAAGCAAAAGAAAGCATCTTTTAAGTCCAGAACAGTATACCATTTCCTATCAGGGTTCAGAGTGATAAGCAGATTGTACGGATTAGGTACACTGGGGTGAATGTCCTACACTCTGTTGTAGGTCTCTCTTATGTCTTTAATGGGGGATAGTCCCCGGCTCCTGGCTTTTTATACTGGTAGCGGGGGAGTGTTTTAGGATGATTGACAAGGCCTTAGGACCCTAAGGCCAGATATTTCTGAATATGGGGCCTTATCCCATCTTTAGCTTTTTTGCTCAGAGGATATTTTTTGACATTGATTGGGGAGGCTGAGGTTTTGAACTCCACTGTTTTTGGAGGTTGTTTCATGGCTAGTCCTAACCCAGCATTTTTTTTCCAGGCATCTGGGTAATCTGTTATCCATTTCTGGGGTAGCTTGCCTGTTTGATCAGTCTTGGGGGGTGTGAAGAGTTGCTGTTCATCTTCTACTGACATATTTAAAGCCGTGAATATAGGAGTTTATACTAAAGGATTTAGAAATATTATTTTGGGGCCTTCATGGTTAAAAGTCATTTTGGCCCGGAGATTAGTGAGCAGATCTCTGCCCATCAATGGGGCCAGGCATTCTGGGATTATTAGGAAGGAGTGATGGATTTTTCCTTTCCTCATGTCCATGGTTTTCTTAGTTGTCTAATTCCCATATTTACTGGTGTTAGCACTTTGAACTAGAGAGCTTTTATTTGATAGAGGGCCCAGTGGGGCCTTAAGGACTAAGTATACTGCCCCTGTATCCACTTCAAAGTTTACTGGGGTCCCCTCCACATCAAAAGTTACCCTGGGTTTATTGGGAGTCTAGCAATCTGGGGCTCAGTGCTCACTTGAATAGAGCAGAGAGCAATGAGAACAGCTTAAGCAGAGCTTATATACTTTCCTTGAAGAGGGCAGGGAGGGAAGCTTATTGATGGGTCAGGGCGAGTGGGCGGTTTGCGTGCAAACAGGTGAGGGTGTACATTCTCTGTTTGGCAGTCGGGGACAGCACATTCTGGGAAAAAAATTAGCAAACAGTCCTCAAGGTTTCAACAGTGTTTTGTTAAGCATACAGAAAAACAGGAAGTGACAAGTACCTATCTTATTAACCTTTCACCAAATCCTAAATGGAAAGTGAGCATGGATTTCTAAAAACATCCATGTCCAGGTTGCTTAATGCTCGCAAATCAATCCTATTGGTGACTACATATTTGTTGCTTTCTAAGATTATATATTCAACCTCAACCCTGTTGAAAATGACTAATACTAACCCTCACTTTATGCTTTTCCTGATTTCCTAATGTCTCCATTGATATCTGCTTTCATACATATTTTCCTGAGTTCATCATTGTGACTGACTCTTTACATGTGCTGAAATTTACATTCACTCTCTATCCGAAACCCTATTGCTACAGAACTTTTGTTCGAAATCCTATACTCACTCTTTTTTCTATACCTACCAACTATCTTCCTAATCCTACCGACTATCCCTTTTTGACTGGAAATTCTCTTTGACAATCAATCATCCAAGGTACAAGGTCCTATGCCATTGTATATCAATTTATCTGAGACATCTGTGCAGAATATAATTCAAAGCTAAGTATCCCAATCAACAGCCCAATGCCCTTCTTGGATTCAAATCTTATCTAGATTTCTGTTTTCATACTTATATTTCACCTATATATTCTCGTAAATATCGCGAGTTCCCAATACCATTGTTCATTCCTCAGTATGATTTCTAACCTGAATCAAACCTGTTATTACTCTAACCATACACTGTACCCTCAAACTAACTGTACAGAAGAGCCGGGAGAGAGTTTGTCTTACAATACAGTAGTGTAGGGGCTCTTCCACCTGCTGAGAACATCAAAGGTACAAGCAGAAATGATACCCTGGAGAAGTTGCAGGCAGCTATGAAGGACCTAATAGAGCAAAAGTCATCTTCCATGACAAACAACCTGGTCAGTATGAAGGGATGTGTCTGAATCAGCCTCTCCTTTCTTAATGTAGAGAAGATTGATCAAACCATGCCTGTGTGGAGAGCTGTTCCCAGGTGCCTATGGTTGATATACCATTCTAACTTGTGAAAGTGTCACAGGAAGTAGTGGCAGCCTCCATCTCATGGGAACCTTGGATGAATCTGGTAGGACAAAGTGGTTGCCAAGGCCGTGACCTCATTCAGTTCCTGAAGAAAGTGACCTCACCTCACTTTCCTGGTGATGGAAATCTCTGAATTTGGGATCCAGGAAGCCAGGCACCGAGATCCAGTCCAAGTCCCAATCCCAGTGGTCTCACTTGTTTGGATTTACCAAGGACAGAGTCAGTCTTCCTTGGTACCTACTGATATGAGGATTGCCAAATGCCTGAAGAGCTCTGAAGAGGGACCTTTACTGAGAAAGCAGGTAGTGGTTCACCGCTGGCTGTTGACAACTTCACAGAGTTGGCCAAGGAGACCAGATCTGAGACAGTACAGGCCATTTTAGGGGAACATAGTATGGCCCACTATTCAGAGGACACTCCGTATAGTCACAGACCTACTTGAGTTAAGGAGGTGCCTTTGTGGGTGTGGGTGTGAGTTTGTGGTTTTTTCTCATGTTCTGAGAATAGGTAGGAAAGGCTGTTGTTTTGATTGGAGTGGACTGTTTCTAGAAAGTCGTTTGACTAGGCGAGTGCTTCTATGTCTGTGTATCCCACTCTGTCCATGGTTGTAGACATTCGAAAAGAGAATGTATCAATGTATGTGTCCTGTCTAGTGGAAAACTTTCCAGCATTCATCAGGCCTAGTTGATGAATGGACTGTGGCTTTCCTTATGGATGGGCAACACCTACTAACTTCCTAAGTTCCTGTTTTCTTCCTGAATTCCGGCCACTCTCCAGAATAGCCTCATAGTTTTGTGTCCAAGATACATACCACCCCCAAGCTCTGTGACATGGCCATGTACTTGATAGCTATAGGAAATGGGAACATCTTAGAAAACTCAGACATCATTGTGACCAGTAAACGCTCAGTGAAGAAACCATATTTTGGTTCATTTGCTTACCTATTGTTCTGTTGCCCTGAATGTCAGGAAGGTCTTTGCCTCAGGCCACCCCTTTGTGAAGCCTGAATAAAACAGTTTTAAAATGGAAATAAATGGGAATAACTTGTGGTTCTTTGCTTTGGAAAGGGATGTGTTTGAATCAGCCTCCTAGCCCTGTATTAGGTTGTGGCTTAAATTTTCAGCACATGATGGATCTAAAGATAGATACCATGTGTGCAATCAAAACCATAATGGCAAAAATTCAGTAATTGTGGATGAGTCTCTTGCCTTCCTCTGTTAGGTACCTGACCTCTATCAAGTGAGACAGGGATCCTTTTGGTCAAATGAGTTTTTCAAAGTCCTGCAGAGGTGCTTGTGTTTTCTCGTGACTCCAAATCACATAAAAAAATCTATACCTGAGAGTCAATAGGGCTCAAATTGGAGAAGCAGAGCAGTATTAACAGCAGGCCTATTTGATCACTTCTGGTTCACAGGAAGGGTGTCCAGGCCACCCTGACTTTAGGCAAATGAGAGGCAAGGGAGAATATTTTGGACACTGTCTTGGGATGCATCCCGCATGGAAACCTCCAGCCAGAGTTTATGATGAGTGTCTATATTTAACAAGATGAGGGCCATGTGGGAGTGTTTTGGTTTTAATTGTGGTCATTCGTGTGGCGGTTGGAAGAGATGACTGGATCCAACTGGGCTTGAACTATGGTGTCATTCCCCTTAGAGACTGAGTTCTGGAACTTACCTCAGAGAAATATTGCCATGAATTGTGTTGGGATTTAGGAGGCCACGCATGAGAGTCACCCTTGGAACCTGAGATCTAGGCCCAGTGTCGCTTTCCACAGAGCACTGGGAATCTCAGGAGGATATCACACAATTTTATTCTGAAAAACTTGTCAGACATATTTGATAGTCAAAACACACATGGACCTCAATTGTAGACCTCAATGGGCCTGGCTTCATGTGACCTTTTGGCCACTCTTTGGGAAGCCTTGCCTGTGAGAGTTCTCCAGAGCTTTCATTGAAATGAGCTTCCTCACCATTAAATAATTTCTGAATGAATTGAAACCCACAGTGTCTCCAACTTCATCCTTGAAAATTGGCTAGATAAATACCATGAAATTTCCTTGACCAGGTGGCACTGGAGAACATTTGGATGTCCAGTTGCTGATCATGAGTGTACCAGACAGTGTGTTGATTGACTGGTTTTCATGAAAATGTTGTAGAAAAGAGATGCCAGTCATTTGAAGCCTGTTGAGTAATGGGCCCAGAGCGGTGGTGAGCAAGTGTGTGATAAAACATCTGTGGTGGGGTCATGTGGATCTTCCATTGGCTTCCAAATGGCTTGAGACTGACATGGTGCAGCCAGCAGATCCTGTATGTAAAGACATCTGGTTATATAGAGAGGTTTCAGGGCAATGTTCAAAATCAGGTTTCTATGGTCAAGGGAGCAACCTATGTGGTATACAAGCCCTGTTGGTGCATTCTCCTGCAGACCCTGACCCACCACACGTGAAAGAACTTCCTCCAGCCCTTTGTCCCAGTTGAACTCCTTGTATTTCATGAAGCAAATACCAAACTCCGAGTGCAGTATCAAGAAACGTTTTGAAAAGTGGAGGATGACCTAATGGCTTAGCAGTCTACATGGGGAGACACTTAGACCCAGTGGCCATAGTTTACCTACAAAGAGAGAAATCAACACTGCTGCTTCATGTTCATTGGAGAATTATAAACCATGTCCTCCAGGTCACAGATGTGCAGACCAAGCTTTGATTGTCTCACTAGAAAGGAAGCTAAAGCTCCTGACAACAACATATATTTCAAGTGCCCAACCTAGAGGCAGTTTCTCCAGAAGTCTTTAGGCTGGTAAATCTCCATGTTTGTGGAGATTTTACACTGTCCCTTACTTTTGGAAACTCCTCTACCAACTCCAAGGTTGTGAACTCCTGAACATTTTTCATTTCAGATATGTATTCAAAGATTGTCTAACTCTTCTCTTCTAAATGTGTCTTACTTGGGGTGAAGGTAATGTCAAGGCATTGTTCTGAATGAGAGTGGGAAAATTTTTGTGTAGCACACATTTGCATACACATTGATTCATTTTACAATTTTCCATTTGAAATACTGAATTCTTGACACTAACTCATACCCTACTAGACTCTGACTACTAATCCTAATATGATGGAGAAAAATACCCAAACAGAATGAAAATACAAGCAGTTTACAGCAGGCATGGTGTATTGTTGGACTTCCTTTTTGCATGATAGAGGGTAGGTATTCTAAATCTACTCAATTTTTAATTGAAATAGTCCTCCATGTGTTTTTAATGTTAACACATATGTAAATTCCTGTCTTCCTTTCTATGTAGCCTACTCAGCACATGTATTTTTATATGCAAATATAGAATCCTACGTGGTCTCACACGTACATTTTTTTCAGTTGGCTGACTGGGCAGAAACAAGTTGTGAGAAGAGATCTCGTAAACGCTGGTGGAACTGAAAATTAAAACTATGGGTGAGCTTCCCAGTAGAACAATTTATACATAAATCCATGTTCAGTAAAATAAATATATTTTCATCTGTGGATGATATATATTACTGATAAATTACGTTTGGCATATATATTGATACTTTTTAATGTATTTTTGTGTTTTTCTGTATATATATATATATATATATATATATATATATATATATATATATATATACACACACACACACACTCTCCAGATTTTATAAAATATGAAATATATGTCTCTTATATACACTCCATCAATTCATTCATGTTCATGTATGTGGATTTATAATCAACTTTTCACAAGATTATTCTCAGAAATATTCATCTACCTGAAATACATATTTGTTTCCCAGTATGAGAACTAACTTCAATCAATGGTGCTTACAAATCCTAATATTTCTACAGTAACAGACCCAGTTTAACATCAATGCAAGTAGATTCCTATGGGACTTAATGTCTATTTTGACCTTTATTTTAATTCAACACTGGTACATTAGTATTTCTTCAGTTTTTGCACATCATAGGACATATATTTCATCCACAAGTTAGCAAATTAATAAGAATTTGTTTCACTTCCTGCTTCAGAACACATGAATTCTTCCATGTTACTTGACTGGTCTTTTCATGAGACTTCTTTCCAAACACATTATTTTCGATTTCCATAATCAATTTTGAAGCTAAACTCACACACTCTTCATGATAAACTATAACATTAATTTTACCATTAGATGTAAAACTGGTTGGAATGAATGTATGCATATCAATATAAAATTTCCTGTATATTTTCACATTTCAATTCAATCCATTATTTAAAGTTGGAACCAGTTATGTTATTTATTCACTGTATGGTCTATTAATGCATTATCTCTATATTCATAAACACAGTGTACACCTATTTGTCCCCCCATTACTAATTTGTACCTCTTCAAAATATTGCTCCCAGAAATGGTGGAAGAAATACTGATGTCACCTTATCTATATATACATTTTATCACAGTAATATTCTGGACACAAAAAGCAAAGGTCAAACTCATGATTGTATCAAAGCCTAAATGGAAAGTGAGCATGGATTACCAAAAACAACCATGTCCTGGTTACCTAATGCTCTCAAATGTCAATCCTCTTGATGACTACATATTTGTTTCTTCCTAAGATTATATATTCAACCTCAAGCCTGTTGGAAATGTCTAATTCTATCACTCACTTTACACTTTGCCTGATTTCCTAATATCTCTATTGATATCTGCTTTCCTACATATTTTCCCTAGTTCATCATTGTGACTCATACTTCACATATGCTGACATTTACATTCACTCTCTACCCGAAACTCTATTGCTAAAGAACTTTTGGTCCAAATCCTATACTCACTCTTCTTTATAAACCTACTGACTATCTTACTAATCCTACTGACTATCACTTTTTAACTCGATGTTCTCTTCAACAATCAATCATTCAAGGTAAAAGGTCCTATGCCATTTTATATCAATTCATCTGAGACACATGTGCAGAACATAATTCAAACCTAAGTATCCCACTCAAGGGCCCAATGCCCTTCTGGCTTCATATCTTACCTACATTTCTGTTTTCATACTTATATTTCACCTATATATTCTTGTAAATATCACAGGTTCCCAATACCATTATTCATCCGGCAGAGAGATTCCTAACCCAAATCGAACATGTTATTAACCCTAAATATACACTGTTACCTCAATCTAACTTTACAGAAGAGGAGGGACAGAGTTTCTCTTTAAATACCGGAATGTAGGGAATCTTCCACCTGCTGAGAACATCAAAGGTCCATGTAGAAATAATCCCTGGAGAAGATGTAGGCAGCTGTGAAGTTCCCGAGAGAGCAAAAGTCATCTTCCATGGCAAACAACCTGGTGAGGATGAAGGGATGTGTCTGTATCAGCCTCTATCAACCTAATGTAGAGTAGATAGACCAAACCAGGCCTGTGTGAAGAGGTGTTCCTAGGTGCCTATGGTTGATACACCATTCTAACTTTTGAAAGTGTTACAGGAAGTAGGAACAGCCTCCATCTCATGGGCCCTTAGAAGTAACTATTTGGACAAAGTTGTTGCCAAAGCAGTGACCTCATTCAGTTTCTGAATGAAGTGACCTCACCTCACTTCCTTTGTGATGGAACTCTCTGAACTTGGGATCCAGGAAGAATGGCACCCAGAGCCAGTCGCAGTCCCAGGCCCAGTGGTCTCACTTGCTTCAATTTACCAAGGACAGAGTCAGTCTTTCTTAGTGCCTACAGATGTGAGGATGTTCAAATGCCAGAAAAGCTCTGAAGAGGGGCCTTTCCTGAGAAAGTAGGTAGTGGCTCACCCATGGCTAATGACAACTTCACAGAATTGGCCAAGGAGACCAGATTTGAGACAGGACAGGCCATTTGGGGGGAATATAGTATGGCCCACCATTCAGAGGACACTCTGGGTAATCACAGAACTACTTGGAGCAAAGGTGGTGCCTTTGTGGGTGTGGGTGTATGTTCATGGTCTTGTCTCATGTTCTGAGAATAGGTAGGAAAGACTGTTTGTTTGGATTGGCGTGGACTGTTTCTAGTTAGTCGTTTTGCAATGCGAGTGCTTCTATGTCTGTGTATCCCACTGTGTCCGTGGTTGTAGACATTAGAAATAAGAATGCATCAAAGGATGTGTCCTGTCTAGTAGAAAGCTTCCCAGCATTCATCTTGCCCAATTTATAAATGGACTGTGGCTTTTGTTATCAAAGGGCAACACCTGATATCTTCATAAGTTTCTGTTTTCTTTCTGAATTCTGGACACTCTGCAGAATAGCTTCATGGTTTTGTGTCCAAGATATTTACCACCTAAAAGCTCTGTTATATGGCCATGTAGTGGGTAGCTAGTGTGACCAGGAAAGTCTCAGTGGAGAAACCCTGATTTGGGCTTTTTGCTTACCTATTGTTCTGTTGCCCTGAATATCAGGAAGGTATTTACCACAGGCCAATTCTTTGTGAAGCCTGAAGAAAAAAGTTTTCAAATGGAAATGAATGGATATCACCTGTAGCTCTTTGCTTAATTGCTTTGGAAATGGATTTGTCTGAAACAGCCTCTTGGCCCTGTGTGAGGCTGTGGTTAGATTCTCAGCACCTGATGGATCCCATGTGTTCATCCAAAACCAAAATGATCAAAAGAGCAGTCATTGCGGATGAAGTCTCTTGCCTTCCTCTGTAAGGTTCCAGACCTCCATCAAGTGAGAAGAGGGATTCTTTGGATCAAATGCATTCTTCAAAGCCAAGGAGAGGCAAGCCCAAAGGTGCTTGCATTTTCTCATGCTTCCAATTCACATAAAGAATCTAAACCCCACAGTCAGTCGTCCTCAAATTGGAGAAGCAGAGCAGTATTAACGGCACACTATTTGATCACTCCAGGTTCACAGGAAGGTGTTCAGGCCACCCCGACTTTAGGCAAATGAGGGGCAAGGGAGCTAACTTTGGACACTGTCTTGTTCTGCATCCCTCATGGAAACCTGCAGCCAGAGATTATAATGAGTATCTATATGGAAGAAGATGAGGGCCTTGTGGGAGTGTTTGGGTTTTAATTTTGGAAGTTTGTGTGGCGGTTGAAAAAGATGACTGGCTCCACCTGGTCTTGAACTCTGGTGTGATTCCCCTTAGAGACTGAGTTCTGGAACTGACCTCAGAGAATTATTGCCATGAGTTGTGTTGGGATTTTAGGAGGCCATGAATGACAGTCGCCCTTTGAAACTGAGATCTGTGCCCAGAAAGGCTTTCCACAAGGCACGAGGAATCTCAGCCAGAATATCACATGATTTTATTCTGAAAGACTTGGCAGCCATAGTTGAGAGGCAAAACACACATGATCTCACATTGCAGACCTCAATGGGCCTGGCTTCATGTGACCTTTTGGCGACCCTTTGGGAAGCCTTGCCTGTGAGTGTTCTCCAGAGCTTTCATTGAAATGAGCTTCCTCAACATTTACTGGTTCCTGAGTGAATTGAAAATCATAGTGCCTCCAACTTCATCCTTGAAAAATGGCTAGAGAAATACCATGGAATTTTTGAAATTTTCATGACCAGGTGGCACTGGAGAACTTTTTGATGTCCAGTTGCTGATCATGAGTATACCAGACAGTGCCTTGATTGACTGCGTTTCTTAAAAATGGTGTAGAACAGAGATGCCAGTAAGTTGGAGCCTGCTGAGTAGTGGGCCTAGAACAGTGGTGGGCAGGTGTGTGATAAAACATCTGTGTTGGGGCCATGTAGATCTGCCATTGGCTTCCAAATGGCTTGTAACTGACATGGTGCAGCAAGCAGACCCTTATATGTAAAGGCATCTTGTTATATGGAGAGGTTTTAGGGCAATGTTCAGAATCAGGATGCTATGGTCAAGGGGGCAAACTATGTGAAATAGAAGCCTGACTGGTGCATTCTCCTGCAGACCCTGAGGCACCACATGTGACAGAACTCCCTCCAGCACTCTGACCAAGTTGAACTCCTTGTATTTGTGAAGCAAATAACAAACTCCCAGTGCTCTACTAAGAAAAGTAGAGCATGATCAATTAGCTTCACAGTCCACACAGAGAGACCCTTAGACTCCAGTTGCCACAGTTTACCTACAAAGTGAGAATTCAGCACTGCTGCCTCATGTTCATTGGAAAATAAGATACCATGTCCCCCAGGTCACATAGATGCAGACCAGTTTTGATGCTCTCACTATAGAGAAAGCTAAAGCTTCGGACCACAACATACATTTTAAGTGCCCAAACTCAGAGGCAGTTTCTCAATATGTCTTTAGGCCTGCAGAGCTCCATGTTTGTGGAGTGTTTACCCTGTCCCTTACTTTTGGAAACTCCTCTACCACCTCCAAGCTTGTGAACACCGAGAATATTCCATTCCAGATATGTATTCACAGATTTTCTAACTCTTCTCCTCTAATTGTGTCTTATTAGGGGAGAAGGTAATGTCAAGGCATTGTTCTGAATGAGAGTGGGAAGATTTTTGTATCACACATATTTGCAAACACAATGGGTTTATTTTCCTATTTTCTATTCGAAATACTGAATCTCTGACACTAATCCATAACCTACTAGACTCTGACTACTAATCCTAATATGATGGAGAATAGTAACCCTAACAGAATGGAAATACAAACAGTTCAGAGAAGGCATGGTGTATACTTGGACTTCCCTTTTGCATTATATGGGGTTGGAGTTATAAATATAGTCAATGTTTATTGAAATATTTCTCCATGTGTTTTTAACGTTAACAAATATGTGAATTCCTCTTCCCTTTCTCTGTCACCTATTCAGCACATGTATTTTTATATGCTCATATAGAATACTACCTGGTATCACACAGACTTTCTTCTGAGGTGGCTGACTTGGCAGATACAAATTGTGAGAAGAGAACACTCCTCCTAAACCCTTTTGGAACTGAAATTTCAACCTATGGGTGAGCCTCCTAGTTGAACAACATTAAACATAAATCCATTTTCAGTAAAATGTATTTTTTTGGATATGTGAAGAATATATATTTCATTTTGAATTTCGATTGGCATATATATTGCTACTTTTTAATGTCTGTGAGTGTGTTTCTGTATATATATATATATATATATATATATATATATATATATATATCACTCTCCAGATTTTTCAAAATATGAAATATATGTGTCTTATTATACACTCCCTAAAATCATTCATATTCACGTATGTGGATTTATAATCAACTTTTCACAAGATTATTCTCAGAAATTCAGATTATTCATTCACCTGAAATACATATTTGTTTCCTAATACTGAAAACTAACTTCAGTAAATGCTGCATACAAAGCATAATATTTCATCATTGCCTGATGGCCACGAATAGAGTGCATCACACCCAGTGTAACGCGCCACTGCACAGGTGAATAACGAGATAGAACCACAAAAAACTATCTTGTTAAGAACTTACAGCAAAATGGGGGTGCACCAAAACTTATAAGAAAGATTTTTAGCACTGAGATCTGGTAATTGGGTCTGAAAAACGAGCCAAATGTGCAACCGGAGATCCGGTCTGACTGATCCTCAAAACAATAGAGTGTCTGGGTTCTAATAGACACCCTCCACACCCAACAAATGACAGGCCCAGAATACAGATTGAACTGCAGAGAAGCATCACTCAGGGGAAATCTAGTCTAGCAGGAGAAACCAGGACTAGCAGGAGAAACCAGGGGACTAGAGGCCAGGCTCTTGTGACTGGGAAGCTGGAGAACACAGAAGCGCAGGTGACAGTCCACCTGCTGTCCGCGTGACTGGGCGTCTGGAGAACACCGGCGCGCAGGAGACCGACTGCGCCACTGGGTGGCTAGTGATTGCCCACCCGCCAGTGACCTAGAGCTGAAACCAACTGGAGACAGTCCAGTTCCATCCCCGTATTGGAACATTTCGGCAAGGAGCCTGGGCCCGCCAAAGCAGAGGGGTGACGTCACTGGAGCTCGGCCTTCGGAATTCCCTACAAGTGGAATCCACTTTAGCAGGCATAGTCTACCAACACAAAGGAGAGACAACAGAGATACACAACACCGAAACAAATCTATAGAATAAAACAGAAACACAGCAATCAAATAGAGCTGGAAAGTAACATGAGCATCATGAAAAAACAAAAGAAAGAAAGGAGTACAAACAATGCAGGACAACTTAATTCTACAGGAGGACCTAGAAGCATCAGAAACAGGGATAGGGAAAGAACTTAAGGCATACCTAACTCAGATGGAAAGGAATATTAGAGAAGACATGAGGCAGCAAGTCCAAGCAATAAAAGTATATTTTGAAAATGAATTAAACAAACAAACTCAAATGGCAAACAACGAGCTTTACCATGAGATAGAGATCTTAAAAGAAATCAAACAGTAATACTAGAAATGCAGGAAAGTATTAACCAAATTAAAAACTCAAACGAGAATATTACAAATAGACTAGATCAAGCAGAAGTCAGAATATCAGATAATGAAGACAAAGTTTATCAACTTGAAAAGAATACAATCAACACAGAAAAGAGGCTTAAATCCCACTAGCAATCTATTCAAGAGATATTGGATGTCATAAAAAATGAGAGTCATTGGGATAGAAGAAGGCATAGAGATTCAAACCAAAGGAATGGGGAACATATTAAATAAAATAATTCTAGAAAACATCCCAGAGATGAAAGATGGATCGGATTGTCAAATCCTGGAAGCCTACAGGACCCCAAACATTCAAAATCATAATAGACAAACTCCAAGACATATAATTATGAAGATAGCCAACATACAGAACAAGGAGAGAATATTAAACACTATAAGAGAAAGGAGGCAGATTACATTCAGGGGAAAACCAATTAGGTTAATGACTGATTTTTCATCACAGACTTTGAAAGCGAGAAGATCCTTGAACAATGTATTTCAAATGCTGAAAAATAATGGATTCCAACCAAGAATACTGTATCCAGCAAAATTAAGGTTCGGATTTGAAAACGAAATTAAAGTCTTTCACAATAAACAAAAGCTAAAAGAATTCGCAGCCAGAAAACCAGCACTGCAAAGCATTTTGAGCAAAATACTACAAGAAGAGGAATTGATAAATAGTGCCGAAAACTAACAGCAGGAGGTATCTCAGTAAAGGGGGAGGAAAATAACCAAAAAAGTAAAAACTAGCCAAACTAAAACATAATAAATAAATAAACATGATTGGAAGAACAAATCATATTTCAATTGTAACCTTAAATGTTAATGGCCTAAATTCACCAATCAAGAGAATGGGCTAGTAACCTGGATCAAAAAAAATAAATCCAACAATATGCTGCCTTAAGGAGACTCATATGATAGGAAAAGACATACACAGGGTGAAGGTAAAAGGTTGGGAAAAATTATACCACTCACATGGCCCTCAGAAGCAAGAAGGAGTGGCCATACTCATGTGGAATAAAATCAACTTCAAACCTAAGTTAATCAAAAGGGATAAAGAAGGACACTATATTCTGTTAAAAGAAACCATCCACCAACAAGACATAACAATTATGAATTTGTATGCACCAAGCAATGGAGCTGCAATGTTCATAAAACAAACTCTCCTCAAGTTCAATAGCCAAATAGACTACAACACAATAATTATGGGTGACTTCAAGACACCACTCTCGGCATTAGACAGATTCTCTAGACAAGAACTGAATAAAGAAACTATCAAACTCAACAGCACAATTTGTAACCTAGACTTAAACGACATATATAGAATATATCAGCCATCATCAAGTGGATACACGTTCTTCTCAGTTTCACATGGATCCTACTCAAAGATAGACCATATATAATGCCATAGGGCAATTCTTAGTAAATATAAAAGCATGGAGATTATACCATGCACTATATCTGATAATAATGGAATGAAACTGGAAATCAATGATGAAAGAAGGAAGGAAAAAACCTACATCACATGGAAAATGAACAACATGCTACTGAATGATCAATGGGTTACAGAAGACATAATGGAGGAGATAAAAAAAATTCTTAGAGACAAATGACAATACAGACACAACATACCGGAATCGATGGGACACAATGAAAGCAGTTTAAGAGGGAAGTTCATTTCTTGGAGTTCTTTCCTCAAAAAAAGAAAAAAAATCAACAAATAAATGAACTCACACTACACCTCAAAAACCTAGAAAAGGAAGAGCAAAACAACAGCAAATGTAGTAGAAGACAAGAAATAATTAAATTTAGAGCAGGAATCAACAAAATTGAAACAAAAAAAATTTAAAAATTTGATAAAACTAAAAGTTGGTTCTTTGAAAAAATAAATAAGATTGACAGGCCCACAGCCATGCTAATGAAGAGAAGAAGAGAGAGAACTCAAATTACTAACATACGGGATGAAACAGGCAATATCACAACAGACACTACAGAAATACAGAAGATAATTAGAAAGTATTTTGAAACACTATATTCCAATAAAATAGAAGATAGTGAAGATATCGATGAATTTTTTAAGTCATAAGATCTGCCCAGATTGAGTCAGGAAGACACACGCAATTTAAACAGACCAATAACAAAGGAAGAATTGAAAGAAGCCATCAAAAACTACCAACCAAAAGAAGCCATGGACCGGATGGGTATACAGCGGAGTTCTATAAAACCTTTAAAGAAGAATTAATACCAATATTTTTCAAGCTATTTCAAGAAAAACAAAAAGAAGGAGCTTTTCCAAATTTATTCTATGAGGATAAATCACCCTGATGCTGAAACCAGACAAAGACACTTCAAAGAAAGAAAACTACAGACCAATATCTCTAATGAACTTTGATGCAAAACTTGTCAATAAAATCCTGGCTAATCGAATACAAAAGCATATCAAAAAAATTGTGCACCATGATCAAGTAAGATTCATCCCTGGGATGCAAGGCTTGTTCAATATACGGAAATCAATAAATGCCATTCACCACATCAATAGACATAAAGACAAGAACCATATGATCATCTCAATAGATGCAGAAAAAACATTTGTCAAAGTTCAGCATCACTTTATGTTCAAAACACTAGAAAAACTAGGGATAACAGGAACTTACCTCAACATTGTAAAAGCTATATATGCTAAACCTCAGGCTAGCATCATCCTAAATGTGGAAAAACTGAAGGCATTCCCTCTAAAATCTGGAACAAAACAGGGATGCCCTCTATCACCACTTCTATTCAATTTAGTTCTTGAAATACTAGCCAGAACAATTAGACAGACAAAAAAAATTAAAGGCATAAAAATAGGAAAAGAAGTATTTAAATTATCGCTATTTGCAGATGTCATGAAAATATATTTAACAGACCCCAAAGGGTCTACAATGAAACGGCTAGAGTTAATAAATGAATTCAGCAAAGTGGCAGAATATAAAATTAACACTCATAAATGAAAGGCATTCCTGTATGTCAGCAACACAACTTCTGAAATGGAAATGAGGAAAACCACTCCATTCACAATATCCTCAAATAAAATAAGATACTTGGGAATCAACCTAACAAAAGACGTGAAAGTTTTATATACTGAAAACTACAGAACCCTAAAGAGAGAGAGAGAGAAGAAGATCTTAGAAGATGGAAAAACAAAAGACCCAGAATAGCAAAAGCAACTCTAAACAGAAAATATGAATCTGGGGGTATAGTGATACCAGAGTTCAAACTGTACTAAAAGCAATAGTAACAAAAACAGCGTGGTACTGGTAACAAAATAGGCAAGTGGAACAATGGGACAGAATAGAGGACACAGAAACCAATCCTCAAAATTACAACTTTCTTATATTTGAAAAAGGGGCTAAAAGCATGCAATGGAAGTAGGATAGCATCTTCAAACAATGGGGTAGGGAAAATTGGGGAAAGGTGGGGCAAGGGAGAGAAGTGAACAACAGCAGATGAGGTAGAGAAAGAAGATGGGAGGGGATGGGAGGGGGTATAGTAGGGGATAGTAGGGGATAGGAAATGTAGCAGAATACAACAGTCACTAATATGACATTATGTAAAAATGTGAATGTGTAACCGATGTGATTCTGCAACTCTTATTTGGGGAAAATTGGGAGTTCATAACCCAATTGAGTCAAATGTATGAAAGATGATATAGGATGAGCTTTGTAATGTTTTGAACAACCAATAAAAATTAAATAAATAAAGGTTTAAAGTTGAGTGGGAAGAAATCAGCTAAAAAAGAGTTGAGATGCATTCATTTTGCTAAGCAGAAACTTTGTTTTGTGTACTTGTAACTATCACAAATTTATTTTACCAGAAAACTGGCTTTTAAAAATGCACATAATTGAGATTAAAGGATAATCCACTTACCTTCAAGAAAAACTCATAGCATTTCCTATATTTTTCATATTTTATTTTTTTGTGAATATTTTGACATGGACCAGGTCTAGACTTAGGCTATTCTTCCAGAATACTACCTCATCTGACAAGTTGGTACAATGTGTTGGATTGTTCTTTTCATCTTTTATTTAATAGTTTCTAGATGATAATGTGTATTTTTCCATATGTTTGTTTGGACATACATACCCAACTATATCTTTGCATTTTCTGTTTTACTGGGGAAGAGACTCATCAAAAGCTCTTTATTATACGTATCAACAATCAAACACTTAGAGCATGCAATTATACATAATTTTGCATGAAAATATTTTTGTACCATTTTTATAAAGATTTAGAATTATTAATACTGTCCCTACTGTAATTAGTAACTCCTTACAAAAAGAATTAATCAATTGACTTTATATCAATTATGAATATGAAAATTACTAAAATAAGTATTTGGCAATTAATATGCAATTGATAGAAAGTGAAATCACAAGAAAGCCATTTAAAATGTCAGTGCATATGGTCATTAAATAATAGGTTGTTCAAAAAAAAATTCTCTAATTCAAAAGAGTTAATATGCCATATTACAGCTAAATGTGATATAAAAACCTTAAATTATCAGTATTGATAAATAAGAATGATACCTGTTTACTTAAATATGTTTATTTGATTTTCACTGTAAGATTTTAATTCTGGAAGACTTGAGAATTAAGAAAGACTTGGTCTATATTATTTCTAACAGGCTAATCAAAGTACTTTTAAATATATATGTATATATATATATATATATATATATATATATATATATATATATATATATATATATATGTAACACATATGCATGAATATAGATACATATGCATAATAAATGTATTGTAATATATTTATCAGGTGGTTATAATTTTTAAATTTTCTCAAGAAAAAAGAATGACTATAAAAAACAGTTTTAAATGTAAATTTCATAGCATAGTACTGTTTGTAATGCTATGAGAGAAAAATACTTATGGAGGGAAAATGAAAAAGGAAGAGAGAGAAGGGGGAAAATGAGGAAGAAAGTGAGTAAAGAAGAGGGAGAGGAGTGTTTGATGAAAAGATAAAAGTGGAGGGGCTGGGTTTGTGACTCAGTGTTAACATGCTTGTCTAGCATGTGTGAGGCAGTGGGTTATATTCTCAGCACCACATACGAATAAATAAAATGAAGGTCTATCAACAACTGAAAAAATAAAAAAAGGAGAAATATTACCAAAATTCCAAGATTTTATGAATGTTAAATACAAAACATTATGTTGCATAGCCTTATGTAAATTCTAGACTCCCCAAAATAATCATTAAATGCTAGATTATTAGTGTTATAACTAAAAATCCATTGCTCTTTCTTCTACATTCTGTGGCATGCTAGTGCTAAAATAAATTGCATTATAACACCAAAATAAAATTCTAATATTTATACAGTAACTGACCCAGTTTAAGATCAATGCAAGAAGATTCTGATGTGATATAATGTGTATTTTGACGTTCATTTTTATTCAACACTGGTACATTACTATTTCTTCAGTTAATGCACATCATAGGATGTATATTTCATCCACAATTTAGCAAATATATACACATTTGTTTTGCTTTCAATCACTTTTGCTTCAGAACACATGTATTCCTCCATGTTTCTTGACTTCTCTTTTTGTGACACTTCTTTCCAAACACATTATTTTCGATTTCCATTATCACTTTTGAAGCAAAACAGACACACCCGTCATGATAAAACATAACACTAATATTACCATTAGATGTAAAACTGGTTTAAATGAATGATTGTACATCAATATAAGATTTCTTGTATACTTTCAGATATCAATTCAATCCATTATTCAAAGTGAAACCAGTTATATCATTTATTCACAGTATGGTCTATTCATGCATTGTCTATATATTGATAGAAACATGGTACACCTCTGTGTACTCCCAACAATAATTTCTATATCTTCAAAATATTGCTCCCAGAAATGGTGGAAAAAATATGCATGTCAACTGATCTACATATACATTTTATCACAGTAATATTCTGGACACAAAATGCAAAGGTCAAACTTATGACTGTCCCAAAGCCTAAATGGAAAGTGAACATGGATTACTAAAAACATCCATGTCCAGGTTGCCTAATGCTCTCAAATGTCAATCCTATTGGTGATTACATATGTGTTTCTTCCTAAGACTACATTTTCAATCTCACCCTGTTGAAACTGTCTAAACCTCTCACTCATTTTATAATTTGCCTGATTTCCTACTCTCTATTCACATCTGCTTTCCTACTTTTTTCCCCAGTTAATCATTGTGACTGACTCTTCACATATGCTGACATTTATATTCAATCTCTACCAGAAACCCTATTGCTAAAGAACTTTTTGTCCAAATTCTATACTCAATCTTCTTCGTAATCCTACCGACTATATTCCTAATCCTAGCAAAAATCCCCTTTTTAACTGGATGCTCTCTTCTACATTCAATCATCAAAGGTACAAGGATCTATGCCATTGCATATCAATTTATCTGAGACATATGTGCAGAACATAATTCAAAGCTAAGTATCCCATTCAAAGGCCAAATTCCCTTCTAGGATTCAAATCTTACCTAGATTTATATTTCAATACTTATATTTCACCTATATTTTCATGTAAATATCGCAGGTTTCCAATAACATTGTTCATCAAGCAGAATGATTCCTAACCCATATTGAACATGTTATTAATCCTAACCATACACTGTTCCTCAATCTAACTTTACAGAAGAGCAGAGACAGAGTTGGTATTACAATACAGGAATGTATGGATCTTCCACCTGCTGAGAACCTCAAAGGTCCATGTAGAAATAATCCCTGGAGAATGTGTAGGATGCTATGAACGACCTGAGAGGGCAAAAGTCATCTTCCATGGCAAAAAAACATGGTCAGGATAAAGGGTTGTGTCTTAATCAGAATCTCTCTTCTTAATGTAGAGAAGATGGACCAAACCAAGCCTCTGTGGAGAGCTGTTCCCCAGTACCTATGGTTGATATACCATTCTAACTTATGAAAATGTCAGAGGAAGTAGGTGCAGCCTCCATCTCATGGGACACTTGGAAGCATCTGTTAGGACAAAGTGGTTGCCAAGGCTGTGACCTCATTCAGTTCCTGAAGGAAGTGACCTACCTCACTTTCTTGGTGATGGAATCTCTGAACTTGGGATCCAGGAAACCAGGCACACAGAGCCAGTCCCAGTACCAGTCCCAGTGGTCTCACTTGTTTCGATTTACCAAGGACAGAGTCAGTCTTTCTTGGTACCTACTGATGTGAGGATGGCCAAATGCCAGAAAAGCTCTGAAGAGGGGCCCTTCCTGAGAAAGCAGAAAGTGGCTCACCAATGGATCCTCACAACTTCACAGAGTTGGCCAAAGAAAACAGATCTGAGACAAGACAGGCCATTTTGGGGTAACATAGTATGGCCCACCATTCAGAGGACACACTGTATAGTCACAGACCTACTTGGGGAAAGGAGGTGCCTTTGTGGGTGTGGGTGTGAGTTTTTGGTTCTGTCTCATCTTCTGAGAATAGGTGGAAAAGGCGGGTTTTTTTTTTGGTTTGGTGTGGACTCTTTATAGTAGGTCGTTTGACAAGGTGAGTGTTTCTTTATCTATGTATTCCACTGTGTCCATGGTTGAAGACATTAGAAAAGAGAATGCATCAAGGATGTGTCCTGTCTATTAGGAAGCTTCCCAGCATTCATCCTGCCCGATTTATTAATGGACTGTGGCTTGTCTTATAGATGTGCAACACCTACTAAATTCCTAAGTTCATGTTTTCTTCCTAAATTCTGGCCACTCTCCAAAATAGTCTTATGGATTTGTGTCCAAGATATGTACCCCTCCAAGCTCTGTGACATGGCCATGTACTGGATAGCTGAAGGAAATGGGAGCATCTCAGAAAACACAGATATCAGTGTGACCGGTAATGTCTCAGTGGAAAAACCCTTCTTTTGGCCTTTTGCTTACCTATTGTTCTGTTGACCTGAATGTCAGGAGGTCTTTGCCTCAGTCCACCCATTTGGGAAGACTGATGAAAACTGTTTTCAAATGGAAATGCATGCGCATCACCTGTCGCTCTTTGTTTAATTGCTTAGTATAAGGATGTGTCTGATTCAGCCTCTTGGCCCTGTGTGATGCTGTGGCTTAGATTCTCAGCACCTCATGGATCTAAAGAAAGATTCCATGTGTGTATCCAAAACAAAAATGGTAAAAAACCACGCTGACTTTAGGAAAATAAGTGGCAAGGGAGCTCTTTTGAACACTGTCTTGGCTGCGCCCCTCATGGAAAACTCCAGCAAGAGGTTATGATTAGTGTCTATATGGAAGAGGATGAGGGCCTTGTGGGAGTGTTTTGGTTTTAATTGTGTTTATTTGTGTGGTGGTTGGAAGTGATGACTGGGTCCACCTGGGCTTGAACTCTGGTGTGATACCCTTAGAGACTGAGGTCTAGAACTGACGTCAGAGAAGTATTGCCATGAATTGTGTTGGGGTTTTAGGAGGCCATGCATGAGAGTCGCTCTTGGAAACTGAGATCTTGGACCAGGGTAGCTTTCCACAGAACACTGGGAATCTCAGCCAGGATATCACATGATTTCATTCTGAAAGACTTGGCAGCAATAGTTGACAGTCAAAACTCACATGGACCTCATATTGTAGACCTCAAAGGGCCTGGCTTCATGTGACTTTTTGGTCACTCTTTGGGAAGACTTTCCTCTGAGAGTTCTCCAGAACTTTCATTGAAATAAACTTCCTCAACATTTAATGGTTCCTGAATAAATTTAAACCCACAGTGCCTCCAACTTCATCCTTTAAAAATGGCTAGATAAGTACCATGACATTTTTTAAATTCCCATGACCAGATGGCACTGGAGTAACTTTGGATCTTATGCTGTTGATCATGAGTGTACAAGACAGTGCCTTGATTGACTTGGTTTCATGAGAATGGTGTAGAACAGAGATGCCAGTAATTTGGAGACTGCTGAGTTGGGGCCTAGAGCAGTGATGTGCAGGTGTGTGATAAAACATCTGTGTTGGGGCCATGTGGATCTGAAATTGGCTTCCAAATGGCTTGTGACTGACATGCTGCAGCCAGCAGACCCTTATATGTAAAGGCATCTTGTTATATGGAGATTTTTCAGGGCAATGTTCAGAATCAAGTTGCTATGGTCAAGGGGGCAAGCATGTGCGATAGAAGCCTGGTTGGTGCATTTATATGCAGACCCTGACACACCACATGTGACAGAAATCCCTCCAGCACTGTGCCCCAGTTGAAATCCTTGTATTTCAAGAAACAAATACCAAACTCCAAGTGCAGCAGCAAGAAACACCACGAAAACTGGAGGATTACCAACTGGGTTCACAGTCCAAACAGGGAGACACTTAGCCCCAAGTTGCCACAGTTTACCTACAAAGAGAGAATTCAGAACTGCTGCCACATGTTCATTAGGAAAATAAGAAACAACATCCTCCAGGTCACATAGATGAAGACCCAGCTTTGATGGTCTCACTACAAAGAAAGCTAAAGCTTCTGACAACAACGTATATTTCAAGTGCCCAACCTCAGAGGCAGTTTCTCAAGAAGTCTTTAGGCAAGCAGAGCTCCATGTTTCTGGAGTGTTTACCCTTTCCCTTACTTTTGGAAACTCCTCTACCACCTTCAAGGTTGTGAACTCCTGAGCATTTTCCATTCCAGATATGTATTAACAGATTTTCTAATTCTTCTCCTCTAATTGTGTCTTACTTGGGGCGAAGGTAATGTCAAGGCATTTTTCTGGATGAGAGTGGAAAGATTTTTGTTTAGCATATGTTTGCATACACATTGGATTCATTTTCCTATTTTCCATTTGAAATACTGAATCCCTGACACTAACCCATACTGTACTAGAATCTGACTACTAATCCTAATATGATGGAGAAAAAGAATCCTAACACAAAAAAAATAGAAGCTGTTCAGAGAAGGCATGGTATATATTTGGACTTGCCTTTTGCAAGTAGGTGTTATAATTCTAGTCAATTTTTAATTGAAATAATCCTCCATGTGTTTTTAAAGTTAACAAATATGTGAATTCCTGTCTCCCTTTCTCTGTATCCTATTCAGCACATCTATTTTATATGCACATAAAGAATCCTACCTTTTATCACGTGTATATTTTTGTGCGGTAGCTGATTTGGCAGACACAAATTTTGAGAAGAGATCACTCCTCCTAGATGCTGTTGGAACTGAAAATTGAACCTATGGCTGAGCTTCCTAGGAGAACAACATTATACATAAATCCCTGTTAAGTAAATTGAATATTTTTAGATCTGTGAATGATGTATATTTCATGGTGAATTTCGATTGGCATATATGTTGCTACATTTTAAAATTTGTGTGTGTGTGTGTGTGTATACACACATACACACTCTCCAGATTTTTCAAAATATGAAATATATGTGTCTTATTTACACTCCCTAAATTCATTCATGTTCAAGTATGTGGATTTATAATCAACTTTTCACAAGATTATTTTCAGAAATATTCATCCACCTGAAATTCATATTTGTTTTCTATTACTGAAAACTAACTTCAGTGAATGGTGCATACGTATCCTGTTGATAGTCACAGCCGAAGGGGCCACAGCAAACTTCCAGGTGCCAGCAAACTTTCAGCTGCAGGCTGATGATTGGCTCACAGCGGCCTTAGCAACTTCTAGCTCATTGTCTCCTCTGTGGTGATGCTCATTGGAGATGCTCATTGAGATGTTTCCCCGCCTTTCAGACTTCCAGCTTATGATTGGCTCACAGCAGCCCCAGCAACATCTAGCTGATTGGCTCCTCTGCGGTGATGCTTATTGGGCTGTTTCCCTGCCCATTCAGACCATGGAGCTGCTCATTGGGGGACTTTTTTGGCTCTGCCCACGTGACCCAGCCAATCTGCCTCAAGAGCTGGAGGATTGTGAGAAGTGGATAGAGGCTTGTGTGGGAGGGAGAGGCTTTTGGGAAGCTGGTGTTGGGAGTTGGGGTTCTGAGGATTTTTCCTGAGAGGCTGTTTTGCTTGGCGTGTGTGGTTCTAAAAATAAAGTTAGTTTCTTTTGACAAGTGGATTCTGATTGTGCCCAGCCAGACAGCGGCATTTGGTGGCTCATATGGGGAGCGACTGAGGGTAACTGAAAAGGTAAACTGCTCGCTCTTGAGGGCAGGGCGAGAGGATGGGTAGCCATTTTATGATTCCTCTTTTGTTTTAAGTTGCCTGTCCCTGGAGATGAGTGAGATGGAAGAAAAACTGCTCACATCTGAGGAAAAACTATTTGTGTCTGAGGAACAGATAGGGAGAAAGGCTATAATAATTTTTTGTTGTTCCATTTTTATTTCGTTCTATCTCTTTTTTTGTTTGGTGTTATCTTGTTGGTTTGTATTATAGTAGAAATATGGGATCAAAAATTAGTAAAAAACAAACCAAAAAAGTGTTAAGTAAATTGTTAGAGGAAGGAGGCATCCCAGTAAAATCAAGAGCAGTCATGGCAATTGTTGATACAATACAAAAATGTAGACCATGGCTTTTTAAGGAGGAGTTGTTAAATATATCACAATGGAACCATCATGGTGCAGATTTAAAAAGAATAGAAAAGAAAAGCCCAGGGATTCTGCCAGTTGGCACATTGCCATTGTGGACATTCATATCTTGTTTGCTTAGTTCAAAGCCTTCAGTTCAGTCAATGGTAGAGGAAGAAGAAGACATATTGATTCAAGTAAAACAGAAGGTGTCTCAAGTTAGTCAGACAGAAGAAAAAATTCAAGTAAAAGAGAAGGTCTCTCGAGCTAGTCAGATAGAGGAAACTATTCAAGTAAAAGAGAACGTCTCTCGAACTAGTCAGACAGAGGAAAAAATTCAAGTAAAAGAGAAGGCCTCTAAAGCTAGTTAGACAGAGAAAGAAAGTGTAAAACAGTAAAAAACATCAGGGGAAATTTACAACAGGAGACTGCTACTAACACCTTTCTATCACCAGCTGACATAAGTGTCCAACTAACAAGGCCACTTTCTTATGCTGGGAGGCCCCCAACTCCCGCAGTGGATAGTTAGGATCCTGAGACAAGATCTCAAATATTAACATGCCCTGTATTTGAGGGAGGAGGGCAGCGTGTTTACCATGCTTTAAATTTCAAAACAGTGAAGCAGCTAAAAGAGGCTGTAACAACCTATCGTCCTCAAGCACCCTTCAATGTAATCATGGTCGAATCCATTAACAACTTGAACATGAAGCCAGTGGATTGGGCTAATATGTGTAATGTTGTGCTAAATGGAGGACAATGCATGTTATGGAAGGTTGCCAATGAGGAATGTTGAAAGGAGACAGCTAGGCGAAATGCAGGAGCTGGTTATCCTCAGAGAAATCTAGATATGTTGTTAGGAAAGGGACCTTATGAAGATCAGCAGCAGCAAATTGCATATGATCATGGTGTATGTGCACAAATTGGTGTAGATGCAATTAAGGCATGGAAGACTTTACAAGAACATGGAGGTTTACAAGGTCAATTATCTAAGGTAATACAAGGAGCTAATGAACCTTATGCTGAATTTGTAGATAGGCTTATTCAAAGAGCTACCAGAGTTTTTGGGAATACAGAACAAGCAATGCCATTACTAAAACAACTGGCTTATGAGCAAGCGAATTGTTTTTGCAGAGATATCATTAGACCATGGAAAAATGAAGATTTAAACACATTGATTTAATTATGTAGAGACATTAATGAACAAGAGCAAGTCATGGCAGCTGCAGTAAAACAGGCTTTAGTTGCCAGATACATTAATGAACAAGGGCAAATTGTGGCAGCTACAGTAAAACAGGCTTTAGATGCCAGACCAAGAACATGCTACCAATGTGAAGAAACAGGACATTTTAAAAGGAATTGGCCCATAGAAGGAGGGTTTAACAATATTAGGTATCAAAGGAGTAGAATACCAGGTATTTGGCCACAATGCCATAGAGGGAGACATTGGGCTAATGAGTGCTGTTCTCAAACCACCATAGAGGGTACTCAATTATCAAAAAATGAACAAGGACCAGGAGTTTATCCACGATATCATGGAGAAAGGCATTGGGCTCAATTGCCAAATAAATGGACAGGGGGTTCCAATGCTCCGGGGCCCCAAACCACAAATATACAGAGCACTGGAGGAACCCAGCAACCCCATCAGGGTAGTGCCCAGGACACATTGTCCATCAGATCCCTCATCAGACAAACCAGAGGGAGCACAGTGTTGGACATCTGCGCCTCTGCCAGATCAGTACTAACTCCAGAGATGGGAGTTCAAATCATTCCCACAGGGGTAAAAGGACCTCTTCCCAAAGGAACCATGGGCTTATTATTGGGATGCAGCTCTTCTACTCTAAAAGAACTTATGAAAAGTCCTGGGGTGATTGATCCAGATTATGAAGGTGAAATAAAAATTATAGCCAGTTCTCCAAAGGACATATCAGTAATTTCACAAGGAGATAGAATAGCACAGTTACTAATAATACCCAGCCTATATGATAAATTTTCCAGTCGTACTGTAGAAAGATGTTCCAAGGGATTAGGCTCCACAGGTGTAGATTTGGCTATGCTTTCTTTAAATTTAGATTCTCGCCCCATGCTAAAACTAAATATTCAAGGGCATGAATTGAATGGGCTACTGGATACAGGTGCAGACATTAGCATCATCTCTCGTCAAGAATGGCAAAAACATTGGCCATTACAACAAGCCACTCAAACGCTTCGAGGCCTATAAGTGGCGACTAATCCCCATAGAAGTAAAATGGTATTAGATAGGAAGGATCCTAAAGGATGTGAAGGAACTATACAGCCATACGTATTGGATCATCTTCCCATAAATTTATGGGGACGAGATGTCCTAGATCAATTAGGTTTGACATTAACAAATAACATCAACCAAAATGCAGCCACTATTATGACTAGACAAGGTTTTAGGAAAGAAAAAAGATTAGAAAAACAAGAATAAGTCATAGCAGCACCAATACAAATAGATCAAGGAACAGAGAGACATGGGTTGGATTTTCAGAAAGGGCCACTGAGACAATAAAACTTACCTGAAAATCAGAAAGACAGTATGGGTTCCTCAGTGGCCCCTGACTGAAGAAAAGATACAAGCAGTCCATGACCTGGTAAAACAACAATTAGCAGAAGGACATATACAACCGACTGTATATCCCCAAAATACTCCCATTTATGTCATCAAAAAGAAATCTGGTAAATGGAGACTATTGCAAGATTTTAGAGCCATTAATAATGAGATGGTTATTATGGGACCTGCTCAATCAGGGATTCCTCAATTGTCTGCTTTGCCAATAACCTGGCATGTTTTAGTTATAGATATTAAATATTGTTTTTTTTTCAATTTTAATTCATCCTAAGGATAGTCCAGGTTTTGCTTTTACTATCCCTGCACTGAATCATGAAAGTCCTGATCAGAGATATGAATGGAAAGTACTCCCTCAAGGGATGGCTAACAGCCCAAATATGTGTCATATTTATGTTAACAAAGTAATCCAGCCACTTAGAAATCAAAATTCTGAACACAAATATTTCACTATATGGATGATGTATTATTAGCACACAAAGCTAAAAACACATTGCTAGAAAGTTATGCCACACTTACAAACTTATTAAAAATTATAATGTAGAGATAGCAATAGATAAAGTACAATTAAATTTTCCAATTAATTATTTAGGAGTTCTGTTATCCTCAACCATGGTCAGTCCACCAAAAATTCAAATACGAGTAGATCAACTCAAATCACATAACGACTTTCAAAAGTTATTAGGAGACATAAATTGGATAAGGCCTTATCTAGGTATACCAACAGGAGAGTTGGGACCTTTATTTGATATCCTAAAAGGTCTATCAGATAAAAATTCACCCCGCATGTTAACACCTGAAGCAAGAAAGGCATTAAAAATCAATGAAACATATATGGAAAATATGCATTTGGATAGAATTGATATAAGTTTGCCTTTATTATTTATTGTACTACCAACAAAAAATATTCCTACAGGAGTATTTTGGCAAGAAGGTCCATTATTATGGATACATTTATCTTATTCTCCTTACACTATTCTTACTAGGTATCCTGAGGCTTTAGGATAATTAATACTCAAAGGAATTAAAGCAGCAAAGGGAGTGTTTGGAATTTCTTCCAATAAAATTTTTACTCCATATACTCTGAATCAAATTGATGAGTTAGCTAATGAGTTAAATACTTGGGCAATAATCATGGTCCAATCTAATGTTTCATTTGATAACCACTTACCATCTAACCCTTTATTGTCTTTTTGGTCATCGCATCCTGTAATTTTTCCAAAATTGAGAAGAAAAACACTTATCATGAATGCTTCAAATATATTCACTGATGTATCAAATAATGGTACAGCAGCAATAGTTATACCTGATAAAACTTATAAATTTTTAGTACCCAAACAATCAGCTCAAAAGGTAGAGCTTAATGCAGTATTACAAGCTTTTGAGATATTTAAATATTCTGTATTTAATTTATTTTCCGATAGTCAGTATATAGTTAATGCTATAGTATCCCTTGAAGTTGCTGGTAAGATTTCTCCTTTCTCTACTGTTTTCTCTTTACTTTCCAATATAAAAAGTCTAATCTGGGACAGAAAAGATCTATTCTTTATAAGACATATCAGGGCACATCCAAAAAGAAGATGATTTGACTCAAGGCCTTATCAGCTGATATCCAAAATTCCAGTTTGACTATCCTTACATCTGAGATAGAACCAGGATGCTTTTTTCATTATCTATTTTATTATTGCCCTTTCCCACATTCTATTTTGTTTTTTGAGCTCATACAGACCTAGTTTAATGTTTTGCTGATCAGTTCTATTTTTTGACAAAAGAGTTTTTGAACATTGCAATGGAGATTTCACGTGTAAAAAGTTATAAGGCCTTTACTATTAGGTTATGTGTTGTATGTATTATATTATGTGTGCACACTTGTGTTTTGTGTTATATGTTTGAATGTTCGTATGTCCATATATGATATATGATGAGCGCTCATAAAAAAAAATGGATTCAAATCTTTTTTTATTCACATTATTTAAATGGTTTAATTTAAATTGGGTAAAGAGCTGTTGAGGTTTGTTTTAAAATTTGAAAAAAAGGAGGTTAACAGATCTGTTTCCTTTCTTTCACCTTTCCTTTTCATTATATTTAATAATTATCTTCAAGACAATGTAAATAGTTAAGAAAATTGTTTTCTTTCAGTGCCTTCTGAAATGTTACATAATTTTTCTTTAGCCATTATTGCCAGAATTCCTATCTTCATCCCAGTGCTGGTGAAATCAAAGATAAAACCAATCTACAGCTTCTGCAATAGCCATCACTGAAATGCTTGCAGAACTTGCCTAGACACATTGAGAACTCTCCTGTATGCATTGTAAACTACCTGTTTGTGCAGCGACTTGTGGTAGTGTTCGGGTATATTTGCTGATGATGTCATCGGTGGTACAATTTTTCCAAAAGGAGCCGTCAATTGGCTTGGTGTATCTTCCTCTCTTCTGTGTGTCATTATCGTCCAGCTAATGTTTGGGGGCCATTAGAGGTGAGGCAAAGAACCTCACCACCCCTCGGTGGTACAAAGACCTCTCCATAGGTGTTGCTGTAAACTGGACCGGTAGTCAGTGATGGGTAAGATCCAATTGCAATGGTACCAACTTAACGGGTAAGGACCATATGTACTATTGGACAACCTAAGGCAGGCACTGTCCCTAAGCCACATGTGTGTTGTTTAAACAGAGAGGGGGAGATGTTGAGAGCCACATCTGAAGGGGCCCCAGCAAAATTCCAGAAGCCAGCAAACTTCCAGCTGCTGGCTGATGATTGGCTCACAGCAACATCTAGCTGATTGGCTCCTCTGCGGTGATGCTCATTGGGCTGTTTCCCTGCCCTTTCAGACCACGGAGTTGCTCATTAGGGGACTTATTTGGCTTTGCCCACATGATCTAGCCAATCGGCCTCAAGAGCAGGAGGATTGTGGGAGGTGGAGAGAGGCTTGTGTGGGAGGAAGAGGCTTTTGGGAAGCCAGTGGTGGCAGTTGGGGCTCTGAGGGTTTTTCCTGAGAGGCTGTTTTGTTTGGCGTGTGTGGTTTTAAAAATAAAGTTAGTTTCTTTTGACAAGTGGCTCCTGATTGTGCCCAGCAAGACTGCGGCATTATCCTAATATTTCTACAGTAACTGCCCCAGTTTAACAGCAATGCAAGTAGACTCTTATGGGACATGATTTGTATTTTGATGTTCATTTTTATTCAACACTGGTACATTACTATTTCTTCAGTTTATGCACATCAGAGGGTATATATTTCTTGCACAAGTTGGCAAATTTATAGGCATTTGTTTCACTTTCAATCACTTCCTGCTTCAGAACACATGCATTACTCCAGGTTTCTTAACTGGTCTATTCGTGAGACTTCTTTCCAAACATATTATTTCCGATTTTCTTTATAATTGTTTAAGCAAAACTCACACACCCTTCATGATAAACCATAACTATCATTTCACAATTAGATGTATAACTGTTTGGAATGAATGATTGTATATCAATATAAGATTTCTTATATATTTTCTGATATCAATTCAATCCATGATTTAAAGTGGAACCAGTTATATTATTTATTCACAGTATGGTCTATTCATGCATTATCTATATTCATAGACACAGGGTACACCTCTTTGTACCCCCAATACTAATTTATACGTTTTCAAAATATTGCTCCCAGTAATAGAGGAAGAAATACTCATGTCACCTGATCTAAATATGCATGTTATCACAGTAATATTCTGGACGCAAAATGCAAAATTCACACGTGTGATTGTACCAAAGCCTAAATGGACACTGAACATGGATTACTAAAAACATCCATGTCCAGCTTGCATAACGCTCTCAAATGTCAATCCTATCGGTGACTACATATTTGTTTCTTCCTAATATATTCAACCTCAAAACTGTTGAAAATGTCTAATACTATCACTCACCCTGTACTTTGCCTGTTTTCCTAATGTCTCTATTGATATCGGCTTTCCTACATATTTTTCCCAGTTCATCATTGTGACTGACCCTTCACATGTGCTGACATTGATATTCACTCTCTAACCAAAACGAAATTGCTAAAGAACTTTTGGTACAAATACTAAATTCACCCTTGTTCCAAAATCTACCGACTATCTTCCTGATCCTATTGATTATCCCTGTTTGAGTGGATGTTCTCCTCTACATTCAATCATCCAAGGTACAAGTCCTATGGCATTGTATATCGCCTTATCTGAGACATGTGTGCAGAACGTAATTTAAAGCTATGTATCGCAATCAATTGCGCAATGCACTTCTGAGCTTCAAATCTCACCTAGATTTCTGTTTACATACTTATATTTCACCTCTGTATTCCTATAAATATTGCAGGTTCCCAATACCATTATTCATCCCACAGAATGATTCCTAAACGAAATCGATCCTGTTATTATCCCTAACCATACACTGTTGCCTCAATCTAACATTACAAAAGAGCAGGGACAGAGTTCATCTTACAATACAGGAATGTAGGGGATCTTACACCTGCTGAGAACCTCAAATTTCTATGCAGAAATGATCCCTGGAGAAGATGTAGGCAGCTATGAAGGACCTGAGAGAGCAAAAGCCATCTTCCATGGCAAACACCTTGTGATAACGAAGGGATGTGTATGAATCAGCCTCTCTTTTCTTAATGTAGAGAAGATGGACCAAACCAGACCTGCGTGGAGAGGTGTTCCCGGGTGGCCATTGTTGATATACCATTCAAACTTGTCAAAGTGTCACAGGAAGTAGGGGCAGCCTCCATCTCATGAGACCCATGAAAGCAACTGTTAGGACAAAGTGGTTGCCAAGGCAGTGATCTCATTCAGTTCCTGAAGGAGGTGACCTACCTAACTTCGTTGGTGATGGAACTCTCTGAAATTGGGATCCAAGAAGCCAGGCACCCAGAGCCAGTCCCAGTCCCAGTCCCAGTGGTCGAACTTGTTTGGATTTACCAAGGACAGAGTCAGTCTTTCTTGGTACCTAATGATATGAGGATGGCCAAATGCCAGTAGAGCTCAGAAAAGGGGCCTTTCCCTAGATAGCAGGTATTGGCTCAATGCTGCCAGCTGACAACTTCGTAGAGTGGGCCAAGAAGAACAGATCTGAGACAGGCCAGGCCATTTTGGGGGAACATAGTATGGCCCACCAGTCAGAGGACACTCCAGATAGTCACAGACCTACTTGGGGGAAGGAGGTGCTTTTGTGGATGTGGATGTGAGTTTGTGGTTTTGTCTCATGTTCGGAAAATAGGTAGAAATGGTGGTTTGTATGGTTTGGAGTTGACTGTTTCTAGGAAGTCGTTTGGCAAGGCGAGTGTTTCTATGTCTGTGTATCCACTGTGTTCGTGGTTGTAGTCTTTAGAAAAGAGAATGCATCAATGGAGGTTTCCTGTCTAGTTGGAAGCTTCCCAGCATTCATCCTGCCCACTTTATAAATGGACTGTGGCTTGCCTTATGGATGGGCAACACCTACTATCTTCCTAAGGTCCTCTACACATCTTGATTTCTGGCCTCTCTCCAGAATAGGCTCATGGTTTTGTGGCCAAGATATGTACCACCTCCAAAATCTGTTACATGGCCATGTAATGGATAGCTGAAGGGAATGGGAACATCTCAGAAAACTCAGATATCAGTGTAACCAGTAAAGTCTCAGTTTAAAAACCTTGCTTTGGCCCATTTGCTTACCTATGGTTATGTTGCCCTGAATGTCAGGAAGGTATTTGCTCAGGCCACCCCTTTCTGAAGCCTGAAGAAAACATTTTTCAAATGGAAATGAATGGGCATCACCTGTGGATCTTTGCTTAGTTGCTTTGGAAAGAGATGTGTCTGAATCAGCCTCTTGGCCCTGTGTGAGGTTGGGGCTTTGATTCTCAGAAGGTGATAGATCTAAAGAAAGATCCCATGTGTGCTTGGGTTTTCTATTGCCTCCAACTCACATAAAGGATTTATACCTGACAATCAGTAGGATTAAATTGGAGAATCAGAACAGTATTAACGGCAGGCCTATTTGATCACTCCTGGTTCACAGGAAGGGTGTCTAGGTCACCCTGACTTTACACAAATGAGGGGCAAGGGAGTTTATTTTGGAAACTGTCTTGGGCTTCGCCCCTCATGGAAAATTCCATCCAGAGGTTACGATGAGTGTCTATATGGAAGATGATGAGGGCCATGTGGCAGTGTTTTGGTTTTAATTGTGGTCATTTGTGTGCTGGTTGGAAGAGATGACTGGGTACACCTGGACCTGAACTCTGGTGTGATTCCCCTTAGAGACTGAGTTCTGGAACTGACTTCAGGGAAGTATTGCCATTAATTTTGGTGGGATTTTAGGAGGCCACACATGAGAGTCGCCCTTGGAAACTGAGATCTAGTCTCAGGGTGTCTTTCCACAGTGCACTGGGAATCTCCACCAGGATATAAGACGATTTTATTCTGAAAGACTTGGCAACCATAGTAAAGAGTCAAAACACATATTGAACTCACATTGAGTAGACATCAATGGGTCAGGCTTCATGTGACATTTTGGCCACTCGTTGGGAAGCGTTGCCTTTTAGAGTTCTCCAGAGCTTTCATCCTCACCATTTAATGGTTCCTGAATGAATTGAAAAACCAGTGCATCCAACTTGATACTTGAAAAATGGCTAGATAAATACCATGAAATTTTTGAAATTCCCATGACCAGGTGGCACTGGAGAACCTTTGGATGTCCTGTTGCTGATCATGAGTGTACCAGACAGTGCCTTGAATCACTGGGTTTCATGAAAATGGTGTAGAACAGAGATGCCAGTAAGTTGGAATTTGCTGAGTAGTGGGCCTAGAACAGTGGTGGGCAGGTGTGTGATTAAACATCTGTGTTGATGTCATGTGGATTGGCCATTGGCTTCCAAATGGCTTTTGACTGACATGGTGCAGCCAGCAGACCCTTGCATGTAAAGGCATCTTGTTATATGGAGAGGTTTCAGGGCAATGTTCAGAATCAAGTTGCTAGGGACAAGGGGGAAGTCTATGTTGGATATAAGACTGTTTGGTGCATTCTCCTGGCAGACCCTGACCCACCACACATGACAGAACTCCCTCCAGCACTGTGTCCCAGTTGAACTACTTGTATTTCGTGAAGCAAACACCAAACTCCCATTGCAGCAGCTAGAAAGACCATGAAAAATGGAGGATGACCACATGGCTTCAGAGTCCACACAGGAAGACACTTAGCCCCCATTGGCCACAGTTTACATACAAAGAGAGAATTCTGCACTACTGCCTCATGTTCATTAAAGAATAAGAAAAGATGTGCTCCAGGTTACATAGATGCAGACCCAGCTTTGATGGTCTCACTGCAAAGGAAGCTAAAGCTCCTGACTACAACATATATTTCCAGTGCCCAAACTCAGAGGCAGTTTCTCATAAGTCTTCCAGTCAGCAGAGCACCATGTTTGTGAAGTGTTTACCCTGTCGCTTACTTTTGGAAACTCTTCTACCACCCCCAAAGTTGTGAACTCCTGAGCATATTCCATTCCAGATAAGTATTCATAGATTTTCTAACTCTTCTCCTCTAATTGTGTCTAACTTGGGGCGAAGGTAATGTCAAGGCATTGTTCTTGATGAGAGTGGGATGATTATTTTTAGCACATATTTGCATAAACATTGGATTCATTTTCCTAATTTTCATTCGAAATACTGAATCACTCACACTAACCCATACCCTACTAGACTCTATATTCTGACTCCTAATCCTAATATAATGGAGAAAAATAACCCAAACTGAATAGACATACAAGCATTTCAGAGGAGGCATGGTGTATAATTGGACTTGCCTTTTGCATTATGTAGAATTGGAGTTATAAATCTAGTCAATTTTTTGTTGAAATAGTTCTCCATGTGTTTTTTTAACTTTTGTTGTTTGTTGTTCAAAACATTATATAGTTCTTGATATATCATATTTCACACTTTGATTCAAGTGAGTTATGAACTCCCATTTTTATCCCGTATATAGTTTGCAAAATCATCAGTTACGCATCCATTGATTTACATATTGCCATACTAGTGTCTGTTGTATTTTGCTGCCATTCCTATCCTCTACTATCCCCCCTCCCCTCCCCTCCCCTCCCATCTTCTCTCTCTACCCCCTATACTGTAATTTATTTTCCCCCTTGTATTTTTCCCTTTCCCCTCACTTCCTCTTGTCCGTAATTTTGTATAACCCTGAGGGTTTTCTTCCATTTCCATGTAATTTCCCTTCTCTCTCCCTTTCCCTCCTACCTCTCATCCCAGTTTAATGTTAATCTTCTTCTCATGCTCTTTATCCCTACTCTGTTCTTAGTTACTCTCCTTATATCAAAGAAGACATTTGGCATTTGTTTTTTAGGGATTGGCTTCCTTCACTTAGCATAATCTGCTCTAATGCCATTCATTTCCCTGCAAATTCTATGATTTTGTCATTTTTTAATGCTGAGTAAAACTCCATTGTGAATTAATGCCACATTTTTTAACCATTCGTCTATTGAAGGGCATCTAGGTTGGTTCCACACTCTTGCTATTGTGAATCGTGCTGCTATGAACATCAATGTAGCAGTGTCCATGTACCATGCTCTTTTTAGGTCTTTATGAAATAGACCGAGAAGAGTAGTAGCTGGGTCAAGTGGTGGGTTTCATTTCAAGCTTTCCATGAAATCTCCATACCGCTTTCAAAATTGGCTGCACCAATTTACAGCCCCACCAGAAATGTACATGTGTACCCATTTACACACATCCTCGCCAAAACTTGTTGATGTTTGACTTCATAATGGCTGCCAATCTTACTGGAGTGAGATGGTATCTTATGGTGGTTTTGATTTGCATTTCTCTGACTGCTAGAGATGGTGAGCATTTTTTCATGTACTTGTTGATTGATTGTATTCCTCCTCTATGAAGTGTCTGTTCAGGTCCTTGGGCCATTTGTTGATTGGGTTATTTTTTATCTTATTGTCTAATTTTTGAGTTCTTTGTATACTCTGGATATTAGGGCTCTATCTGAAGGGTGAAGAGTAATGATTTGTTCCCAGGATGTAGGCTCCCTATTTACCTCTCTTATTCTTTCTTTTGCTGAGAAAAAAAAATTAAGTTTGATTAAGTCCCATTTCTTTATTCTTGTTATTAACTCTTGTGCTATGGGTGTCCTATTGCGGAATTTAGAGCCCGACCCCACAGTATGTAGATCGTAGCCAACATTTTCTTCTATCACACGCCGTGTCTCTGATTTGATATCAAGCTCCTTGATCCATTTTTTGTTAACTTTTGTGCATGTCGAGAGGAAGGGATTCAGTTTCATTTTTTTTCATATGAATTTCCAGTTTTCCCAGCACCATTTGTTGAAGATGCTATCCTTCCTCCATTGCATGCTTTTAGCCCCTTTATCAAATATAAGATAGTATGTAGTTTTTTGGATTGGTTTCTGTGTCCTCTATTCTGTACCATTGGTCCACCCGCCTGTTTTGGTACCAGTACCATGCTCTTTGTGTTACTATTGCTCTGTAGTATAGTTTGATGTGTGGTATCGCTATACCGCCTGATTCACACTTTCTGCTTAGCATTGTTTTTGCTATTCTGGGTCTTTTATTTTTCGATATGAATTTCATGATTGCTTTCTCTATTTCTACATGAAATGCCGTTGGGATTTTGATTGGCATTGCATTAAACCTATAGAGAACTTTTGGTAATATAGCAATTTTGATGATGTTAGTTCTGCCTATCCATGAACAAGGTATATTTTTCCATCTTCTAAAATCTTCTTCTATTTCTCTCTTTAGGGTTCTGTAGTTTTCATTGTATAAGTTTTTCACCTCTTTTGTTAGGTTGATTCCCAAGTATTTTATTTTTTCTGAGGATATTGTAAATGGAGTGGTTGTCCTCATTTCCATTTCAGACAATTTTTCGCTGATATACAGGAATGCCTTTGATTTGTGCATGTTGATTTTACATCCAGCCACTTTGGTGAATTCATTTATTATCTCTAATAGTTTCTTTGTAGACCCTTTTGGGTCTGCTAGGTATAGAATCATGTCATCTGCAAATAGTGATAATTTAAGTTTTTCTTTTCCTATTTTTATGCCTTTAATTTCTTTTGTCTGTCTAATTGCTCTGGCCAGTGTTTCTAGAACTATGTTGAACAGAAATGGTGAGAGAGGGCATCCCTGTCTTGTTCAAGATTTTAGAGGGAATGCCTTCAATTTTTCTCCATTCAGAATGATGCTAGCCTGAGGCTTAGCATAGATTGCTTTTACAGTATTGAGGTAGGTTCCTGTTATCCCTAGTTTTTCTAGAGTTTTGAACATAAAGGGATGCTGTACTTTGTTGAATGCTTTTTCTGCATCTATCGAGATGATCATTTAGTTCTTATTTCTAAGTCTATTGATGTGGGAAATAACATTTATTGATTTCTGTATATTGAACGAACCTTGCATCCCATGGATGAATCCTACATGCTCATGGTGCACAATTTTTTGATATGTTTTCGTATCCGATTCATCAGAATTTTATTGAGGATTTTTGCACCTAGGTTCATTAGAGATATTGGTCTGTAGTTTTGCTACTTTATAGTGAGTTTCTCTGGTTTAGGAATCAGGGTGATGTTGGCCTCGTAGAATGAATTTGGAAGTTCTCCCTCTTTTTCTTTTTCCTAAAATAGCTTGAAAAGTATTGGTATTAATTCCTATTTAAATGTTTTTTAAAACTCTGCTGTATACACATCCGGTCCTGGGCTTTACTTAGTTGATAGTCTTTGGATGGTTTCTTCTATTTCCTCCATTGATATTGGTCTGTTTAGGTTGTCTATATCCTCCTGACTCAATCTGGGCAGATCAGATGACTTAAGAAATTTATCGATGCCTTCACTATCTTCTATTTTATTGGAGTATAAGGATTCAAAATATTTTCTGATTATCTTCCGTATTTCTGAAGTGTCTGTTGTGATATTGTCTTTTTCATCCCGTATGCTAGTAATTTGAGTTCTCTCTCTTCTTCTCTTCATTAAAATGTCTAAGGTTCTGTCGATTTTATTTATTTTTTGAAAGAACCAACGTTAAGTTTTGTCAATTTTTTCAATTGTTTCTTTTGTTTCGATTTCATTAATTTCAGCTCTGGTTTTAATTATTTCTTGCCTTCTACTTCTTTTTCTGTTGTTTTCTTCTTCTTTTTCTAGGGTTTTGAGATGAAGTATGAGATCATTAATTTGTTGGTTTTTTTCTTTTTTTAAGGAATGAATTCCAAGCAATGAAATTTCGTCTTAAAACTGCTTTCAATGTGTCTCATAGATTTTGATATGTTGTGTCTGTGTTTTCATTTATCTCTAAGAATTTTTTAATTTCCTCCTTGATGTCTTCTAAAACCCATTGATCATTCAGTAACCTATTGTTTATTCTCCAAGTGATGCATGATTTTTCTTTACTTCTTTTATCATTGATTTTCAGTTTCATTCCATTATGATCAGATGAGATGCGTGGCATTATCTTTACTCCTTTATATTGTTTAAGAGTTGCCCTGTGATGTAATATATGATCTATTTTGAGAAAGATCCATGTGCTGCTGATAAAAAAGTGTAACTGCTTGATGTTGGGTGATTTATTCTGTATATGTCAATTAAGTCTATGTTATTAATTGTGTTATTGAGTTCTATACTGTTGCCTCAATCTAACATTACAAAAGAGCAGGGACAGAGTTCGCCTTACAATAAAGGAATGTAGGTTATCTGCAAACTACTGAGAACCTCAAAGTTCCATGCAGAAATGATCCCTGGAGAAGATGTAGGCAGCTATGAAGGACCTGAGAGAGCAAAAGCCATTTTCCATGGCAAACGACCTGGACAGGAAAAAGGGATGTGTCTGAATCAGCCTCTCTCTTCTTAATATAGAGAAGATGGACCAAACCAGCCCTGCGTGTACAGCTGTTCCCACGTGCCTATTGTTGATATTCCATTCTAAGTAGTCAAATTTTCACAGGAAGTAGGGGCAGCCTCCATCTCATGGGACCCATGGAAGCAACTGTTAGGACAAAGTGGTTGCCAAGGCAGCGACCTCATTCAGTTCCTGAAGGAAGTGACCTACCTAACTTCCTTGGTGACGGAACTCTATGAACTTGGGATCCAAGAAGCCAGGTACCCAGAGCCAGTCGCAGTACCAGTCCCAGTGGGCCCACTTTTTTGGATTTACAAAGTACAGAGTCAGACCTTCTTGGTAACTACTGATGTGAGGAGGGCCAATTGCCAGTAGAGCTCTGAAGAGGGTCTTTTCCTGAGATTGCAGGTAGTGGCTAACCGCTGACTCCTCACAGTTTTACAGAGTTGGCAAAGGAGACCAGATCTGAGACATGACAGGCCATTTCGGGGGGAAAATATTATGGCCCACCAGTCAGAGGACACTCCAGATAGTCACAGTCCTACTTGTGGGAAGGAGGTGGCATTGTGGGTGTGGGTGTGAGTGTGTGGTGTACCAGACAGTGCCTTGATTAAATGGGTTTAAGGAAAATTGTGCAGAACAGAGTTGCCAGTAAGTTGGACCCTCCTGAGTAGTGGAGCCAAAGCTGTGGTGTGCAGGTGTGTGATAAATCATCTGTGGTGGGGCCATGTGGATTTGCCATTGATTTCCAAATGGATTGACACTGACACGGTGCAGTGAGGAGACCCTTGAATGTAAAGGCATCTTGTTATATGGATAGTTTTCAGGGCAATGTGCAGAATCAGGTTGCTATGGACAAGGGGGCAAGCTATGTGGGAATGAAGCCTGATTGTTGCATTCTCTTGCAGACCCTGAAAAACCACACGTGACAGAACTCCCTCCAGCACTGTGTCCCAGTTGAACTCCTTGTATTTCATAAAGTAAATACCAAACTCCCAGTGCAGCAGCAGGAAAAAACCACGAAAAGTTGAGGATGACCAAAAAGCTTCACTGTCCACACGGGGAGACACTTAGCCCCCAGTGGCCACAATTTACCTACAACGTGAGAATTCAGCACTGCTGCCTCATGTGCATTGGAAAATAAGAAAGAAAGTCCTCCAGGAAACATAGATGCAGACCCAGCTTTGATGGTCTCTATACAAAGGAAGCTAAAACTCCTTACAACAACATATATTTCAAGTGCCCATCCTCAGTGGTAGTTTCTCAAGAATTTTTTTAGGCCAGCAGACCTCCATATTTCTGGAGTGTTTACCCTGTCCCTTTCGTTGGAAGACTCCTCTATTACATCCAAGTTTGTGAACTCCTGAGCATTTTCTATTCCAGATATATATTCACAGAATTTCTAACTCTTCTCCTCTAATTGTTTCTTATTTGGGGCGAAGGTGACGTGAAGGCATTGTTGTGGATGAGAGTGGGAAGATTTTCATGTAGCACATGTTTGCATACACATTGGATTCATTTTCCTATTTTCCATTCGAAATACTGAATCTCTGACACTAACGCATACCCTACTAGACTCAGACTACTATTCCTAATATGATGGAGAAAAATAACCCAAACAGAATAGAAATACAAGAAGTTCAGAGGAGGCATGGTGTATAGTTGGACTTCCTTTTGCATGATAAAGTGTAGGTGTTATAAATCTAGTCAATTTTTATTGAAATAGTTCTCCATGAGTTTTTTTTTTCCTTTAATTTTTATTGTTGGATCTTCAAAGCATTACATAGTTCTTGACATATCATACTTCACACTTTGATTCAAGTGGGTTATGAACTTCCATTTTTCCCCATATACAGATTGCAGCATCCCATTGGTTACACATCCACTGTTTTTCATATTGCTATAGTGTCTGTTGTATTCTGCTGTCTTTCCTATCTACTATGTCCCATCCCCTTCCCTCCAATCTTCTCTCTCTACACCACCTACTGTAATTTATTTCTTCCCCTTGTTTTATTCCCCTTTCTTCTCATTTCCTCTTGTATTTAATTTTGTATAACCATGAGGATCTCCTTCCATTTCCATGCAATTTCCCTTCTCTTTCCTTTCATTCCCACCTGTCACCCCTGTTTAATGTTAATCTTCTTCTCATGCTCTTCCTCCCAACTCTGTTCTTAGTTACTCTCGTTATATCAAAGAAAACATTTGGCATTTGTTTTTTAGGCTTTTGCTCTCTTCACTTAGCATAATCTGTTTAATGCCATCCATTTCTCTGCAAATCTTATGATTTTGTCATTTTTTAATGCAGAATAATACACCATTGTGTATAAATGCCACAATTTTTTTTTTTATCCATTCATCTTTTGAAGGGCACCGAGTTTGGTTCCACAGTCTTCCTATTGTGAATTGTGCTGCTAGGAACATCGATTTATCAGTGTCCCTGTACGATGCTCTTTTTAGGTCTTTAGCGAATAGACTGAGAAGAAAAATAGCTGGGTCAAATGATGTTTCCATTCCCAGCTTTCCAAGAAATCTCCATACTTCTTTCCAAATTGGCTGCACCAATTTGCAGTCCCACCAGCAATGTACAGGTGTACCCTTTTCCCCACATCCTCGCCACCACTTGTTGTTCTTTGACTTCATATTGGCTGCCACTCATACTGGAGCGAGATGGTATCTTAGGGTGGATTTGTTTTGCATTTCTCTGACTGCTAGAGATGGTGAACATTTTTTCATGGACTTGTTGATTGATTGTATGTTCTCCTCTGAGAAGTGTCTGTTCAGGTCCTTGGCCCATTTGTTGATTGCATTATTCATTTTCTTATTGTTTAATTTTTTGAGTTCCTTGTATACTTTGGAAATTAGGGCTCTCTCTGAAGTGTGAGGAGTAAGATTTGTTCCCAGGATGTAGGCTCTCTAATTACCTCTCTTATTGTTTTTGTTACTGAGAAAAATCTATTTAGTTTGAGTAAGTCCGATTTGTTCATTCTAGTTATTAACTCTTGTGCTATGGGTGTCCTATTGAGGAATTTGGAGCCCGACCCCACAGTATGTACATCGTAGCCAAGGTTTTCTTCTATCAGAAGCCGTGTCTCTGATTTGATATCAAGCTGTTTGATTAATTTTGACTTAACTTTTGTGTATGGCGAGAGAAAGGGATTCAGTTTCATTTTGTTACATATGGAACTCCAGTTTTCCCAGCACTAGTTTTTGAAGATGCTATCCTTCCTCCATTGCATGCTTTTAGCCCCTTTATCAAATATAAGATAGTTGTGGTTTTGTGTATTTGTTTCTGTGTCCCCTATTATGTACCATTAGTCCAACCACCTATTTTGGTACCAGTACTATGCTCTTTTTGTTAGTATTGCTCTGTAGTATAGTTTGAGGTCTGGTATCGCTCTACCGCCTGATTCAAACTTCCTGCTTAGCATTGTTTTTGCTATTCTAAGTCTTTTATTTTTCCATATGAATTTCATTATTGTTTTATCTATTTCTACAAGAAATGCCGATGTGATTTTGATTGGCATTACATTAAACCTACAGAGAACTTTTGGGAATATCGCCATTTTGATGATGTTAGTTCTGCGTATCCATGAACAGGGTATATTTTTTCATCTTCTAAGATCTTCTTCTATTTCTCTCTTTAGGGTTCTGTAGTTTTCATTGTGTAAGTCTTTCACCTCTTTTGTTAGGTTGATTCCCAAGTATTTTATTTTTTTGAGGATATTCTGAGTGGAGTGGTTTCCTCATTTCCATTTCAGAGGATTTGTCACTGATATACAGGAATTACTTTGATTTATGCTTGTTGATTTTATATCCTGCCACTTTGCTGAATTCATTTATTAGCTCTAATAAGTTTTTGTAGACCCTTTTGGGTCTGCTAGGTACATAATCATGTCAGCTACAAATAGTGATAATCTAAGTTCTTCTTTTCCTTTTTTTTACGCCTTTAATTTCTTTCATTTTTCTAATTGCTCTTGCCAGTGTTTCGAAAACTATGTTGAACAGAAGTGTTGAGAGAGGGCATCCCTATCTTGTTCCAGATTTTAGAGAGAATGCCTTCAGTTTTTATCAATTTAGAATGATGCTGGCCTGAGGCTTAGCATAGATTGCTTTTACAATATTGAGGTATGTTCCTATTATCCCTAGATTTTCTAGAGTTTTGAACAGAATGGGTTGCTGTACTTTGTCGAATGTTTTTTTCTGCATATATCGGGATGATTATATGGTTCTTATTTTTAAGTCTATTGAAGTGGTGAATAACAATTATTGATTTCCATATATTGAACCAGCTTTGCATCCCAGGGATGAATCCTACTTGATCATGTTGCACATTTTTTTAATATGTTTTTGTGTCTGATTTGCCAGAATTTTATTGAGAATTTTTGCATCTAGGTTCATTAGAGATATTGGTCTGTAGTTTTGTTTCTTTGAAGTGTCTTTGTCTGGTTTAGGAATCAGGGTAATATTGGCCTCCTAGAATAAAATTGGAAGTTGTCCCTCTTTTTCTATTTCCTGAAATATCTTGAAAACTATTGGTATTAGTTCCGCTTTAAAGGTTTTGTAAAACTCTGCTGTATATATATCCAATCCTAGGCTTTTCTTAGTTGGTAGTCTTTGGATGATTTCTTCTGTTTCCTCAATTGATATTGGTCTGTTTAGGTTATCTATATCCCCCTGACTCAATCTGGGCAGATCATATGACTTAAGAAATTTATTGATGCCTTCACTATCTTCTAATTTATTGGAGTATAAGGATTCAAAATAATTTCTGATTATCTTCTGTATTCTGAAGTGTCTGTTATGATATTGCCATTTTCATCCCGTATGCTAGTAATTTGAGTTCTCTCTCTTCTTCTCTTCCTTAACATGGCTAAGGGTCTGTCGATTTTATTTATTTTTTCAAAGAATCAACTTTTAGTTTTGTCAATTTTTCAATTGTTTCTTTTGTTTCAATTTTATTAATTTCAGCTCTGATTTTAACAATTTCTTGCCTTCTACTTCTTTTGCTGTTGTTTTCTCATGTTTTTCTAGAATTTTGAGATGAACCATGAGATCTTTTATTTGTTGTCTTTTTCCTTTTTTAGGAAAGTACTCCAGGCAATGAATTTTCCTCTTAGAACTGCTTTCAATGTGTCCCCTAGATTCTGATATGTTCAGTCTGTCTTTTCATTTATCTCTAAGATATTTTTTATTTTCCTCCTAGATGTCTTCGATAACCCATTGATCATTCAGTAGTCTATTGTTCATTCTCCAAGTGATGGATGATTTTTCCTTCCTTCTTTTACCATTGATTTTCAGTTTCATTCCTTTATGATCAGATAAGATGCCTGGTATTATCTGTACTCATTTATATTTTCTAAGAGTTGCCCTGTGACATAATATATGATGTATTTTTGAGAAGTATCTATGTGTTACTGAGAAAAAAGTGTAACTGCTTGTTGTTTGGTGGTATATTCTATATATGTCAATTAAGTCCAATTTATTAATTGTGTTATTGATTTCTATTGTTTCCTTATTCAACTTTTGTTTGGAAGATCTGTCCAGTAGTGAGAGAGGTGTGTTGAAGTCTCCCATGATTATTGTATGGTGGTCTATTAGACTCTTGAACTTGAGAAGAGTTTGTTTAGTGAACATAGCTGCACCATTGTTTGGGGCATATACATTTATGATTGTTATGTCTTGTTGGTGTATGGTTCCCTTGAGCAGTATGTAGTGTCCCTCTTTATCCCTTTTGATAAACTTTGGCTTGAAATCTATTTTATTTTATATGAGTATGGACACTCCTGCTTGTTTCTGAATTCCATATGAGTGATATGATTTTTCTCAACTGTTCACCTTCAGTCTATGTACGTCTTTTCCAATCAATTGCGTCTCCTGTAGGCAGCATATTGTTGGGTCTTGTTTTGTGATTCATTCTACTATCCTGTGTCTCTTAATTTGTGAGTTTAAGCCATTAACTTTTACGGTTATTATTGAGATATGGGTTGTTCTTCCAGCCATATTTGTTTATTTATGTTACTAAGCATGGTTTGTTTTTCTTTGATTATTTTCCCCCCTTTACTGTACTACCTCCCACTGTTGGTTTTCATTGTTATTTTCCATTTCCTCTTCCGATCATCTTTTGCCGAGGATGTTTTGAGGAGATGGTTTTCTAGCTGCAAATTCTTTTACATTTTGTTTATCATGGAAGGTTTTAATCTCATCTTCCATCCTGAAGCTTAATTTCGCTGGATGCACAATCATTGGTAGAAACCCATTTTCTTTCAGCTTTGGAAAAATATTATTCCAGGATCTTCTAGCTTTCAGAGTCTGTGTTGAAAGATCAGCTGTTATAATGATTGGTTTACCGCTAAATGTAATCTGCTTCCTTTCTCTTGTAGCTTTTAAAATCCTCTCCTTATTCTGTATGTTTGGCATCTTCATTATAATATGTCTAAATGTGGATCTCTTATGATTTTGCACATTCGGCATCCTGTAGGCTTCTAGGATTTGGGATTCTGTCTCATTCTTCAAGTCTGGGAAGTTTTCCCATATTATTTCATTGAATTGATTTCTCATTCCTTTGGTTTGGACCTCTATACCTTCCTGTATCCCAATGATTCTTAAGTTTGGTGTCTTTATGTTATCCCATATTTCTTGGATGTTCTGCTCATGGTTTCTTAACAGTCTTGCTAGCTGTCTCGGTTCTTTTCAAGTTGAAATACATTGTCTGATGTTCCATCTTCTAAGTGATCTCCTCTGCTGGTAGTATTCTCAATTGAGTTTTTAAGTTGGTTTATTGCTTCCTGCATTTCTATGATTTCTGTTTATTTGTTTTTTATAACCTCTATCTCCCTGTATAGTTGATCTTTTGCTTCTTGGATTTGTTTATGTAATTCATTGTCAAAGTGATCTTTCATTGTCTGATTTTGCTGTCTAATGACTTCCTTGAGACTCCAGATCATCTGAAGCATGTATGTTTTGAATTCTTTATCTGACATTCCATCTGCTGCAGGTATTACCTCTTCTAATGTTGAGTTGACCTTCATTGCTTGTTGTCCTTTCTTTCCTTGTCTTTTCATACTGTTCGAGTATCTTTCTGTTTGTTCAAATTGTTGTGTTATTGAATTTTACCCCTAAATATATATACTGCTCTTTTATAGTTGCAAAGTCTCCCTCACAGGCGCAGGCCGTGGCTCTGCCCCTCCTCCAAATCGGGCAATGTGCCTACCTCACCAGCAGGCTGCTTGGCCTGTTCTGCCGGTCGGTAGCAGGTCTTCCTACCTTGGAGGAGCGGGCAGCAGCTCTACCCCTCTGCTGGCGCTGGGCCTGTTCTGCCAGTGGGTCACAGGTCCACCTACCCTGCAGGTGCGGTTGTCGGCTCTGCCCCTCCGCATGACGCTGGGCCTCTTCTGTCTGTGGGTTGAAGGTCGGTCTACCTTGCAGCCGCGGGTGGCGGCTCTACTCCTTCCCAAACCGGGGTGATGTGTCTAAAATGCTTGCAAGTCACAGGGCCTCTTGTGCCGGTGGGTCAGAAGTCCACCTGCCTTGCAGGCACAGGCGGCAGCTCGGACCCTCCCCCAACCTGGTGATGTGTCTACCACCCTGTCGGGCCCCTGGGCCTGGTCTGTCCATGTTCGCAGGTCCACCTACTTCGCAGGCGTGGGGGGCGTCTCTGCCCCTCTGAAGGCCGCTGGGCCTGTTCTGCCGGTGGGTTGCTGTTCACCAACCTTGACGTCGCAAGGGGCGCCTCTGCCCCACCACGGTTTTCTGGGCCTGTTCTGCCTGTGGGTCGCAGGTCCGCGTACCTTGCAGCCGGGCGGTGGCTCTGCCCTTTCCCCAACCAGTGCGATGTGTCTTTTACGATTGGCTGGCCGCTAGGCCTGTTCTACCGGTGGGTGGATGGTCCGCCTACCTTGCAGGTGCGGTTGGTGGCTCTGTCCCTCCTTCTATTCATGTGTATTTAAAGTTAACAAATATGTGAATTCCTGTCTCCATTTCTCTGTACCCTATTCAGCCCATGTATTTTTATATGCACATATACAATCCTACCTGGTATCACAAGTAAATACTAATGAGGTTGCTGACATGGCAGATACAAATTGTGAGAAGAGATCACTCCTCCTAAACGCTGATGGAAATTAAAATTCAAACTATGGGTGAGCTTCCTAGTTCAACAACATTATACATAAATCTATGTTCAGTAAAATGAAGATTTTTGGATTTGAGGATGATATATATTTCATGATGTATTTCGATTGGCATATATTGCTACTTTTAAATGTCTCTGTGTGTGTGTGTGTGTGTGTGTGTGTGTGTGTAGGTATAAATATATATATTTACTGTCCAGATTTTTCAAAATATAAAATATATGTGTCTTATTATACACTCCCTCAATTCATTCATGTTCATGTATGTGGATTTATTATCAACTTTTCACAAGATTATTTTCAGAAATATTGATCCACCTGAAATACATATTTGTTTCCTAGTACTGAAAACTAATTACAGTGAATTGTGCATACAAATCCTAATATTTCTACAGTTACTGACCATGTTTAACATCAATGCAAGTAGATTCCTATGGGACATGATATGTATTTTGACGTTCATTTTTTTCAACAATGGTAAATTACTATTTCTTCAGTTTATGCACATCATAGGGTATATATTTAATCCACAAGTTAGCAAATTTATATGAATTTTTTTCACTTTCCATCACATCCTGCTTCAGAACACATGTATTCCTCCATGTTTCTTGACTAGTCTTTTCATGAGACTTCTTTCTAAACACATAATTTTGGATTTCCATAACCACTATTGAGGCAAAAGTCACACACACTTCATGATAAACCATAACACTAATATTACCATTAGATGTATAACAGCTTGGAATGAATGTATGAATATCAATATAACATTTCCTATATATTTTCAGATATCAATTCAATCCATTATTTAAATTTGGAACCAGTTATATTATTTATTCAGAGTATGGTCTATTCATGCATTTTCTCTATATTCATATAACACAGACTACACCTATTTGTACCCCCAATACTAATTTATTCGTGTTCAAAATATTGCTCCTCAAAATGGTGGAAGAAATACTCATGTCACCTGATCTATATATAAATTTTATCACAGTAATATTGTGGAAACAAAAAGCAAGGTCACACTTATGATTGTCCCAAATCCTAAATGGAAAGTGAGCATGGATTACTAAAAACATCCATGTCCAGGTTGCCTAATGCTCTCAAATGTCAATCCTATTGGTGAATATATATTTGTTTATTCCTGAAATTACATATTCAACCTCAACCCTGTTGAAAATGTCTAATCCTATCACTCACTTTATACATTGCCTGATTTCCGAATGTCTTCATTGATATCTTTTTTTCTATATTTTTTCCCCAGTTAATCATTGTGACCGACTCTTCAAATGTGCTGACATTTACTTTCACTCTCTACCCAAACCCGTATTGCTAAAGATCTTTTGGTCCAAATCCTATACACACTCTTCATTATAAACCTACGGACTATCATCTTAATCCACCAACTATCCCTTTTTGACTGGATGTTGTCTTTGACATTCAATCATCCAAGGGACAAGGTCCTATGACATTGTATATCGATTTATCTGAGACACCTGTGCAGAACATAATTTAAAGCTAAGAATCCAAATCATGGGCACAATGCCCTTCTGGGCTTTAAAAATTACCTAGATTTCTGTGTTCATACTTATATTTCACCTATATATTCTTGTAAATATTGCAAAATCACAATACCATTATTCATCCCGCAGAATGATTTCTAAACCAAATGGAACCTGTTATCAACCTTAACCATACAATGGTCCCTCAATCTAACTTTACAGAAGAGGAGGGACAGAATTGGTCTTCCAATATATAAATGTAGGGGATCTTCCAGCTACTGAGAACCTCAAAGTTCCATGCAGAAATGATCCCTGGAGAAGATGTAGGCAGCTATGAAGGACCTGAGAGAGCAGAACTCATCTTTCATGGCAAACAACCTGGTCAGGATGAAGGGATGTGTCAGAATCAGCCTCACTCTTCTTAATGTTGACAAGATGGACCAAACCAGGCCTGTGTGGAGAGCTGTTCCCGGGTGCCTATGGTTGATATACAATTCACAGTTGTGAAAGAGTCACAGGAAGTAGGGGCAGCCTCGTTCTCAGGAGAACCTTGGAAGCAAATGTTAGGACAAATTGGTTGCCAAAGCAGTGACCTCATTCAGTTCATAAAGGAAGTGACCTTCTTCACTTCCTTGGTGATAGAACTCTCTGAAATTGGGATCCAGGAAGCCATGAACCCAGAGCCAGTCCCAGTACCATTCCCAGTGGGCTCACATGTTTGGATTTACCAAGAACAGAGTCAATCTTTCTTGGTACCTACTGATATGAGGATGGCCAAATCTCAGGAGAGCTCTGCAGAGGGGCCTTTCCTGAGAAAGCAGGTAGTGGCTTACCGCTGGCTCCTGACAACTTCACAGAGTTGTCCAATGAGATCAGATTTGAGACAGGACAGGCCATTTCAGGGAAACGTAGTATGGCCCACCAGTCAGAGGACACTCTGGATAGTCACAGACCTACTTGGGGAAAGGAGGTGCCTTTGTGGGTGTGGGTGTGAGTTTGTGGTTTTGTCTCATGTTCTAAGAATAGGTAGGAAAGGAGGTTTATTTGGTTTGGAGTGGACTGTTTCTAGTAAGTCTTTTGACAAGGTGAGTGTTTCTATGTCTGTGTATCCCACTGTGTTCATGGTTGTAGATATTAGAAAATAGAATGCATCCATGGATGTGTCCTCTTTAGTAGAAAGCTTCCCAGCATTCATCCTGCCCGATTGATGAATGGACTGTCGCTTCCCTTATGGATGGGCAACACCTACTATTTTCCTAAGGTCCTGTTTTCTTCCTGATTCTGTCCACTCTCCGGAATTGGCTCATGGTTTTGTGTCCAAAAAATGTACCACCTCCAAGCTCTGTGACATAGCCATGTACTGAATAGCTAAAGGAATGGCGAGCATCTCAGAAAACTCAGATACCAGAGTGACGTGGAAAGCCTCAGTGGAGTAACCCTGCTTTGGGCCTTTTGCTAACCAATTCTTCTCTTCCACTGAATGTGAGGAAGGTCTTGGCCTCAGGCCACTCCTTTGTGAAGCCTGAAGAAAACAGTTTTCAAATGGAAATGAATGGGCATCACCTGTGGCTCTTTGTGAATTGCTTTGGAATCGGATATGTCTGAATCATCCTCTTGGCCCTGTGTGAGGCTGTGGCTTAGATCTCAGCACCTGTTGGATCAAAAGAAAGATCCCATGTGTGCATCCAAAACCAAAATGGAAAAAGATCAGTCATTGTTGATGAAGACTCTCGCCTTCCTCTGTTAGGTTCCTGACCTCCATCAAGTGAGAATAGTGATCCTTTGAAACAAATGAGTTCTTCAAAGCACTGCAGAGGCTAGCCAATACATGCTTGTGTTTTGTCATGTCTCCAAATCACATAAAGAATCTGTACCCGACAGTCAGTAGGCCTCAAATTGGAGAAGCAGAGCAGTATTAATGGAAGGCATATTTGATCCCTCCTGGTTCACAGGAGGGGTGTTCAGGCCACCCTGATTTTAGGGAAAAGACGGGCAATGTCTTGGGCTTCGTCCCTCATGGAAAACTCCAGCCAGAGGTAATGAGTAGTGTCTATATGGAAGAAGATGAGGGCCATGTGGGAGTGTTTTGGTTTTAATTGTGGTCATTTGTGTGGCGGTTGGAAGAGATGACTGGGTCCACCTGGGCTTGAACTCTGCTGTGATTCCACTTAGAGACTGAGATCTGGAACTGACCTCAGAGAAATATTGCCATGAATTGTGTTGTGGTTTTAGGAGACCACACATGACATTCGCCCTTGGAACATGAGATCTATGCCCAGGGTGGCTTTCCACAAAAAACTGGGAATCTCAGACAGGATATCCCATGATTTTATTCTGAAAGACTTGCCAGCCATAGTTGAGAGTCAAAACATACATAGACCTCACATTGTAGACCTAAATGGGCCTGGCTTCATTTGACCTTTTGGCCACTTTTTGAGAAGCCGTGCTTGGGAGAGTTTTCCAGAGCTTTCATTGAAATGAGCTTCCTAAACATTTAATGGTTCCTGAATGAATTGAAAACCACAGTGCTTCCAATTTTATCCTTGAAAAATGGATAGATAAATACCACGAAATTTTTAAATTTCCCATGACAAGGTGGCACTGGAGCACCTTTTAATGTCCTGTTCCTGATCAAGAGTGTACTAGACAGTGCCTTGATGGTGTAGAACTGCGATGCCAGGAAGTTGGAGCACGCTAAGTAGTGGGGTTAGAGCAGTGGTGGGGAGGTGTGTGATTAACCATGCATGGTGGGTTCATGGGGATCTGCCATTACCCTACAAATGGATTGTGACTGACATGGTGCAGCCAGCAGACCCTTTTATGTAAAGGCATCTTTTTATATTGAGAGGTTTCAGGGCATTGTTCAGAATCGGGTTGCTATGGTCAATGGGGAAAACTATGTGGGATAGAAGCCTGTTCTGTGCATTCTCTTGTAGACCCTGAAAAACCACACATGACTGAACTCCCTCCAGCACTGTGTTTCAGTTGAACTCCTTGTATTTTGTGAAGCAAATACCAAACTCACATTGCAGCAGCAAGAAACACCACGACAAGTGGAGGATGACCAAAAGACTTCACAGTCCACACGGAGACAGACTTAGCCCCCAGTGGCCACAGTTTACCTACAAAGAGAGAATTCAGCACTGCTCCCATATGTTCATTAGAAAATAGGAAACCATGTCCTCCAGGTCACTTAGATACATGCCCAGCTTTGATGGTCTCTCTACAAAGGAAGCTAAAGCTCCTGAAAACAACAAATATTTCAAGTGCCCAAATTCAGAGGCAGTTTCTCAAGAAGTCTTTAGTCCAGCAGAGCTCCATGTTTGTGGAGTATTTACCCTGTCCCTTACTTTTGGAAACTCCTCTACACCCTTCATGGTTGTAAACTCTTAAGCATATTCCATTCCAGATATGTATTCACAGATTTTCTAACTCTTCCACTCTAATTGTGTTTTACTTGGGGCGAAGGTAAAGTCAAGTCATTGTTCTGGATGAGAGTGGGAAGATTTTTATGTAGTACATATTTACATATACATTGAATTTATTTTCCTATTTTCCATTCATAATACTGAACCCTGACATTAACCCATAACCTACTAGACTCTGACTACTAATTCAAATATGATGGAGAAAAATAACCCAAACAGAATAGAAATAAAAGCAGTTCAGAGGAGGCATGGTGTATACTTGGACTTGCCGTTTACATTATATAGGGTAGTAGTATTAAATCTACTCAATTTTTTGTTGAAATAGTTCTCCATGTGATTTTAAAGTTAACAAATAGGTGAATTCCTCTCTCCCTTTCTCTGTAGCCAATTCAGCACATGTATTTTCATATGCACATATAGAATCATACCTGTTATCACATGTACATTCTTGTGAGGTGGCTGACTGGGCAGATACAAATTGGGATAACAGATCACTCCTCCTAAACCCAGTTAGAACTGAAAATTCAACCTATGGGTGAGCTTCGTAGATAAACAACATGATAAATAAATCTATGATCAGTAAAATGAATATTTTTGGATCATTGGATGATATATATTTCATGATGAATTTTGATTGGCATATATATTGCTACTTTTTATTTTCAGAATATGAAATATATGTGTCTTATTGTACACTCCCTAAGTTCATTCATATTCACTGTATGTGGATTTATAAACAAATTTTCAAAAGTTTATTCTCAGAAAAATTCATCTACCTGAAATACATATTTGTTTCTTAGAACTGAAAACCAACTTCAGTGAATGGTGCATACGAATCCTAATATTTCTACAGTAACTGACACAGTTTAACATCAATGCAAGTACATTCCTATGAGACATGATGTGTATTGTGATGTTTATTTTTAGTCAACACTGGTACATTACTATTTCTTCAGTTGATGCCCATCATAAGATATATATTTCATCCACAAGTTAGCAAATTTAAAGGCATTTGTTTCAATTTCAATAACTTCTTGCTTCAGAAAACATGTATTCCTCCTTGTTTCTTGACTGGTCTTTTCATAAGACTTCTTTCTAAACACATTATTTTCGTTTTCCATAATCACTTTTGAAGCAAAACTCACACACTCTTCATGATAAAACATAACCCTAATATTACCATTAGAAGTATAACTGGTTGGAATGAATGATTGTATATCAATATAAGAATTCCTGTATATTTTCCGATATCAATTCAATCTTTTATTTAAAGTGGAACCAGTTATATTATTTATTCATAGTATGGTCTATTCTTGCATTATCTCTATATATTCATAGACACAGGGTACACCTATTTGTACCCCCATACTCATTTATACACCTTAAAAATATTGCTCCCAGAAATGGTGGAAAAATTATTCATGTCACCTGATCTACATATACATTTTATCACAGTAGTATTCTGGACACAAAATGCAAAGGTCACATTTCTGATTGTACCAAAGCCTAAATTTATAGTGAGCATGTATTTCTAAAACATCCATGTCCAGGTTGCCTAATGCTCTCAAATGTCAATCCAATTGGTGACTACATATGTGTTTCTTCCTAAGATTATATATTCAAACTCAACCCTGATATCCAAAAGTCTCTACTGATATATGCTTTCCTACATAATTTCCCAGGTTCATGATTTTGACTGACTGTTCATATGTGCTGACATTTACATTCACTCTCTACCTGAAACCCAATTTCTAAATAACTTTTGGTCCAAATCCTATACTCACTCTTCTTTCTGAATATACCTACTATCTCCCAAATCCTACTGACTATCCTTTTTTGAATTGGTGTTCTCTTCGACATTCAATCACCCAAGGTACAAGGTCCAATGCCAATGTATATTAATTTATCTGAGACATCTGTGCAGGACATAATTCAGAGCTAAGTCTCCCAATCAAGGGCCTCATACTTTTCTGGGCTTCAAATCTTACTTAGATTTCTGTTTACATACAGTGTGACCAGGAAAGTCTCAGTGGAGAAACCCTGCTTTGGGCCTTTTGTTTACCTATTGTTCTTTTGCCCTGAATGTCAGGAAGGTCTTTGACTCAGGCCACACGTTTGTGAAGCCTGAAGAAACAGTTTTCAAATGGAAATGAATGGGCATCCCCTGTGGCTCTTTGCTTAATTGCTTTGTAAAGATATGTGTCTGAATCAGCCTCTTAGCCCTCTGTGAGGCTGTGGCTTATATTCTCAACTCCTGATGGATGTAAAGAAAGATACCATGTGTGCATCCAAAATCAAAATGGCAAAAATTGCAGTCATTGTGGATAAAGCCTCTTGCCTTCCTCTGTAAGGTTCCTGACCTCCATCAAGTGAGAATAGGGATCCTTTGATCAAATGAATTCTTCAAGGCCCTGCAGAAGGTAGCCCATAGGTGCTTGGGTTTTCTCATGAGTCCAGTTCACATAAAGAATCTAAACCCCACAGTCAGAGACCTCAAGTTGGAGAAGTGGAAAAGTATTAATGGCAGGCCTATTTGATCACTCCTGGTTCACAGGAATGATGTCGAGGCCACAGTGACTTTAGACAAATGAGAGGCAAGGGAGCATTGTTTGGACACTGTCTTTGGTTGCACCCCTAGTGGAAAACTCCAGCCAAAGGTTATGATGAGTGTCTATATGGAAGAAGATTAGGGCCGTGTGGAGTGTTTTGGATTTAATTGTGGTCATTTGTGTGGTGGTTGGAAGAAATGACAAGGTCCACCTGGCCTTGAACTCTGGTGTGATTCCTCTTAGAGACTGAGTTCTTGAACCGACATCAGAGAAGTATTGCCATGAATTGTGTTGGGATTTTAGGAGGCCACGCATAAGAGTCGCCCTTGGAAACTGAGATCTAGGCCCAGGTTGGCTTTCCACATATCACTGGGAATCTCAGCCAGGATACCAAATGAATTTATTCTGAAAAACTTGGCAGCCATAGTTGAGAGTCAAATATCACACGGACCTCACATTGTAGACCTCAATAGGCCTGGCTTCATGTGACCTTTTGGCCATTCTTTGGGAAGCCTTGCCTGTGAGAGTTCTCCAGAGCTTTCATTGAAATGAGCTTCCTCACCATTTAACGGTTCCTTAATATATTGAAACCCACAGTGCCTCCAACATCATCCTTGAAAAATGGCTAGATAGATACCATAATTTTTTTCAAATTCCCATGACCAGGTAGCACTGGAGAACCTTTGGATGTCCTGGTGTTGATCTTGAGTATGCCAGACAGTGCCTTGATTGACTGGGTTTCATGAAAATGGTGTAGAACAGAGATGCCAGTAAGTTGGAGCCGGCTGAGTAGTGGGGCTAGAACAGTGCTGGGCAGGTGTGTGATAAAACATGTGGTGGGGCAATATGGATCTCTTTTTGGCTTCCAAATGGCTTGTGACTGACATGGTGCAGACAGAAGACCCTTCTTTGTAAAGGCATCTTGTTATTTGGAGAGGTTTCAGGGCAATGTTCAGAAACAGGTTGCTATGGTCAAGGGAGCAAACTATGTGGGATAGAAGCCTGGTTGGTGCATTCTCCTGCAGACCCTGACCCACCACTCAGACAGAAATCCCTCCAGCACTGTGACACAGTTGAACTCCTTGTATTTTGTGAAGCAAATACCAAACTCCCAGTGCAGCAGCAAGAGACACCAAAAAAATTGCAGGATGACCAAATGGCTTCACAGTCCACACGGGGAGAAACTTAGCCCCCAGTGTCCACAGGTTACCTACTAAAAGGGAATTCAGCACTGCTTCCTCATTTTCATTGGAAAATAAGAAGCCATGTCCTCCAGGTCACATAGATGCACACCCAGCTTTGATCGTCTCACTACAAGGGAAGCTAAAGCTCAAGACAACTACATATATTTCAAGTGCCCAACCACACAGGCAGTTTCTCAAGAAGTCTTTAGGCCAGCAGAGCTCCATGTTTGTGGAGTGTTTACCATGTCCTTTACATTTGGAAACTCCTCTACCACCTCCAAGGTTTCAAAACCTTGAGCATATTCCATTCCAGATATGTATTCACTGACTTTCTAACTCTTCTCCTCTAATGGTGTTTTAGTTGGGGTGAAAGTACTGTCAAGGCATTATTCTGGATGAGAGTGGGGACATTTTTTTGTAGCACATATTTACATACACATTGGATTCATTTTCTAATTTTCCATTCCAAATATTGAATCCCTGACACTAACCCGTAACCTACTACACTCTGACTACTAATACTAATAAGATGGAGAAAAATAACCCAAACAGAATAAAAATACAAGCATTACAGGAGGCATGGTGTATAGTGGGACTTGCCTTTTGCCTTAAATATGGTAGGAGTTATAAATCTAGTCAATTTTTTGTTGAAATCGTTCTACATGTTTTTGTAAAGTAAACCATTCTGTGAATTCCTGTCTCCCTTTCTCTGTAGCCTATTCACCACCTGTATTTTTATATGCACACATAGAATCCTACCTGGGACCACACGCACATTCTTGTGAGGTGGCTAACTTGGCAGATACAAATTGTAAGGGATCACTCTTCCTAAACGATGTTGGAACTGAAAATTCAAATTATGTGTGAGCTTTCTACTTGAACAATATTATTCATAAATCCATGTTCAGTAAAATAAATATTTTTGGATCTGTCGATGATATATATTTCATTATAAATTTTGATTGGCATATATATTGCTATTTTTAATGTATCTCTGTGTGTGTATCTATATATCTATATATCTAGATCTATATATCTATCTATATATATCAATATCTATCTATCTATCTATATATCTATATCTATCTATATCTATCTATCTATCTATATCTATATCTATATCTATATCTATATATATATATATATATATATATATATATATATTTATATATACACTCTCCAGATTTTTCAAAATATGAAATGTGTGTCTTATTTTACACTCACCAAATTCATTCATATTCATGTATGTGGATTTATAATCAACTTTTCACAAGGTTATTCTTAGAAATATTCATTCACCTGAAATACATATTTGTTTCCTAGTACTGAAAATAATTCAGTGAATGGTGCATACAAATCCTAATATTTCTACAGTAACTGACCCAGATTAACATCAATGCAAGTAGATTCCAATCAGACATGATGTGTATTTTGACGTTCATTTTTATTCAACACTGGTAGATTACTATTTCTTTAATTTATGCACATCATAGGATATATATTTCATCCACAAGTTAGGAAATTTATAGGCATTTCTTTCACTATCAATCACTTCCTGCTTCAGAACACATGTATTCCTCCATATTTCTTGACTGGTCTTTTCATGAGAAAAGGGACGGACAAGGCAAGGCAAGGCACCTAAGATAGCACCGAAGACAGGGAAACAGTCCTATTTGGACTGTTGTCCAAAGCTTTCATTGAAATGAGCTTCCTCACCATTTAACGGTTTAGAGGGCATTGCTTCTGTTGTAATCAATTAATCCCCTGAACCCCAAGTTTAGGTTGTTTCACAATTTTGTACCCAACATGTAAGGGAGGGGCTCAGAATTCCACAGTCTGCAGAAGTTCACAAAAAGCAGGATTTTTTCTCTATTCTGGGCAAGTTAACATTTTAAGGACCCCTGGGAGGGGCAGAGCTTCTTTCTTCCCTTTTTTTCCTTGCCAGCTGTTACCATGGAGCCCAGTTTGTAACTTCTTTATCTTAGAAATATAGACATTTCTGTGAACCCCCAGCTCAAGGCCAGAGGCCTTGTTCACATATGGCCAGCATTGTGACTGACTCTTTCCAAACACATTATTTTCGATTTCCATAATCACTTTTGTAGCAAAACTAACATATCTTCATGATCAACCATAACCCTAATATTAATATTATATGTATAACTGGTTGGAATGAATGATTGTATATCAATATAAGATTTTTTATATATTTTCAGATATCAATTCAATCCATTATTTAATGTGGAAACACTTATATTATTTATTCACTGTATGGTCCATTCATGCATTATCTCTATATTCATAGACACAGTGTACACCTCTTTGTACCCCCAATACCCATTTATATGTCTTCAAATATTGCTCCCAGAAATGGTGGAAGAAATACTCATGTCACCAGATCTACATATACATTTTATCAGTGTAATATTCTGGACAAAACGCAAATGTCACACTTATGATTGTACCAAAGCCTAAATGGAAAGTGAGCAGGGATTACAAAAAACATCCATGTCAAGGTTGCCTAATGCTTTCAAATGTCAATCCTATTGGTGATTACATATTTGTTTCTTCCTAAGATTATATATTCTAAGTCAACCCTCTTGAAAATGTCTAATCGTATCACTCACTTTATAGTTTGCCTGATATATTGATATCTGCTTTCCTTCATATTTTTCCCAGTTCATTATTCTGACTGTTCACATGTGCTGACATTTACATTCACTCTCTAACCGAACCCCTCTTGCTAAAGAACTTTTGTTCCAAATCCTATACTCACTCTTCTTCCGAAACCTACCGACTATCTTCTAAATCCTACTGATTATCCCTTTTCGACTGGATTTTCTCTTCTACATTCAATCATCCAAGTAATGTTTGTGCGAGCATGGGAAGAAGAGACCACAAAGAGACTGTCTCATGCAACAGCAAAGGGTTTATTGGGGGTCCAGCATGCTGGGGTTCAGAGCTCACATGAACAGAGCAGAGAGCCCTGAGAACAGCTTAAGCAGAGCTTATATAATTTCCTTGGAGAAGGCAGGGATGGAAGTTTATTGATGGGTCAGGGCGAGTGGGCGGTTTGCATGTAACCGGGTGAGGGAATACATTCTGCAATTTGGCAGTTAGGGGACAGCACATTCTGGAAACAAGATTAGCAAACAGTTCTCAATATTTCAACAGTGTTTTGTTAAGCATACAGAAAAAACAGGAAATTACAAGTAACTATTTTATTAACCTTTCTTTTCCCACTTCTTCTGGCTACTGTTAATCATAAAAGTGATCATTGGTGGGTGTCACATTCTATGTCTGCAAGTGGGGAATTACCAAAAGTTTAAATTCTCCAATTTGAGCTTGGAGAAAACAAATTACACGTTTGAGCACACAGGGTTTCATAGTTAGCAATAATATGAGGATTATTATTGGACCGACCAGGGTTGATAGAAGCGAAGTTAACCAGGGGTACTGTATGAACCAGACTCAAACCACCCTTTTTGTGCCTCTCTCTCTCATTGACCCTCTTCAAGGTGTCTTTTTAATTTACTCATATATTTTTTTACAACTACAGTATGTTTGCCATAAAAACAACATTCTTCCGTCAATGCAGCAAAAGGCCCCCGTCTCTCATGAAGAGGAGGTCCAACCCTTGACTGTTGTGTAAAACTACTTCAGAGAGAGAGGATAAAAATTCCTGTAAAGCTGTGATGGAGGTTTCTAATATCTTTAAGTTTTGGTCTATTGCTGCTTCTAATTGGGTCATTTGTTGTGTCCCATGGAGCAGGGCAGTGGTTCCTGTGCCCACCCCTGCAGCAACTTCTATTCCTAATAGGAAGGCTAAAGTGAGAGAAATATGTTCGCAGCGGAACCGGGTTGTATGCCCCCCTGTTTGAACTTCTAATGAACCTGCTTCATTATAGAGCACTCTGGGAAACATCTGCACCATTACACAATTAATCACATCTGTTGACCATTTCATGAAAACATAAAAAATATTTAAGTATATAGATTTTACTGTTGTAGGGGTGGACAAGGCAAGGCACCTAAGATAGCACCGAAGACAGGGAAAAAGTCCTATTTGGTTGCCACTGGATTCAGAGGGCATTGCTTCTGTTGTAATCAATTAACTCCCTTAACCCCACGTTTATGTAGTTTCAGAATTTTGTACCCAGCATGAAAGGGAAGGGGCTCAGAAGTTCACAGTGAGCAGAACTTCACAAAAAGAAATTTTTTTCTGTTTTTTCCTCTGTTCTGGGCAAGTTAACTTTTCAAGGACACCTGGGAGGGAGAGAGCTTTTTCTTCATTTTCTTTTATCCCCCTGCAGCTGTTACCATGGAGCCCAGCTGGTAATTTTTTATCTTTGAAATGTAGCCATCTCTTTGAAGCCCCAGCTCAAGGCCAGAGGCTTTGTTCACATATTGTGTGAAAAACTATTAAGGGGGTATCTAGCTTAGGAGTGCTGATTTTTCCAGCCAGTGGCTAAGTAGAACAGGGCAACAGAAAAAAAGGGAGTTTATCTACACTGAACTCTTTTGTAGGGACTCTTTTGCTGAAAGTCCTAATGTCAGCCATGGTGAAGACTTCTGAAGAAGTTCAGTTAAGATTTTTCTCTGGGCCTGGTACAGAGGGGGAAGATGGGGAAGGCGGGGGGTGAGAGCAGCTCCGTGGATCTGAGAATGAGGCAGGTGAGATGTAAAAGAATAATGAGAAAGGGGTTTGGGATTTTCCTAGCAACTAAAACTTGAGCAGTAGAACAGGTAGAGCAGAGGGGAAGACAGGAGTGAGTATCCCAAAAAGCCTGTGAGGTACTTTAAATTCTAAGTAACCTGTGTTTAGTGATGACAAAGGAACTTTAAAGGCCATTTTCATTACATCTTCGATAGGGGTCTGAGGGCTCTCCTAAGCTGGTTTGAGCTTTGTGTTAGCTGGTAAGAGGACCTGGTTAGACCCGGTGCAGGCACTGACAGGAGAAGAGAGGAGTGAGTGGGTGGAGGGGTACCTCAGTACCTGCTACCTCAGAAAGGGGCCAATGGTCTGAGAACCGGCAGAAGTTTGGGTGTTTGATCTAGTAATTGGAGGAGAGAAATCAGGTTGGTGAGCTGGGACTGACAGCAGAGAGTCTTGAGCAGAAGGCTGAGGGTGAGGATCTATTGGAGAAGCATAGTTCAGGATGTGAGCGAAAGAGGGAAAAGGCCTTCACATAGGGGAATTTCCTTTCACCCTTTTGAGCACTTGCAGAAGTTAAAAAGGTCACACAGAATTTGAGGATCTAGAGACTTCTCTGGGGGTTTGGTTTTGGTTGTCTAATTGGTAATATGGCCAATGCTGTGTACTGAATTTAATGAGGATTTTGGGTTCCACCAGGCAACCCATCTATGCTGAAATCCTCATGACTTACAGAAGATTTCGGCTTTTCCCCCACACAGCCATGGCTCTTTGAGGCTTTAATAGTCTGCGGGGCAAACATACTAATCTAGGCTAGCCAATCTGCATCTGGCTCGCATGTCCCTACATCCATAATGTTTGTTTCCATTATCTATTGTACGGAAAGGATTTAAAGGAATTTTAGTGGGATCCTCTTCATCTGGGATATCCTAATAAGAAAGACCTATAGCCAGCTGACAAATATCTGGGTGGAGAGATGGCCACAAGATCACTAAGGGGGCTGTATGTGAGGTAGACCATACTTCTTGTCTAGTAGGATTTGTGATCAGCCATTGCTGCTGAACGTGCTGATGCGCGTTATGTCTACTCATGGCCAAGGGGAGAGTCTATAGTCTTATCCACATGACGAATACACAATTTGAAAGGGTTACCAGTCTTTTCCAGTTTCCAGCCAGAGTCTGGACAGGGTGCAGGCTTGAGATTAGAGGCATGGATTCAGGAAGTGATTCTGTCAACTTTTACCGCTGTAGGTGTTATAAGTAGCATCCAGGGATGACACCTAGTGTCATCTTATGTAGATGATGTCTCTTACTTGATATCGATGTGGAGTCCCCTCATCCCCAGGTTGGAAAGCAGTCGCCAGCTATTTCCACAGGTATCGCTGAGTTCTTTCAAGAGATTTAAGTCTGTCAAGCAAGGGGGTGTGGAAGGGATGTTTAGGTCTTAGAGTTGGGGTTAGGTCCCTTACTGCAGGAGAGGCATCATAGAGAATTTCATAGGGGGTGAGTTTACACAAAGAAACAGAGGGGGTATTTCTTGCATGAAATAGTGCATAAGGCAGGAGCATAGTCTAATCTTTTATGTTGGTCTCTAAGCTTAATTTCGTTAAGGTCTCTTTAATGGTCTATTTATTTTTTTTAACCTGTCCTGAGCTCTGGGGTCTATAAGCACAATGTAACTACCAACTGATCCCCAGGGTCCTGGCTAACCCCTGACTTACCTGGCCCATGAATGCCGTTCAATTATCAGATCCTATTACCTTAGGAAGGCCGTGTCTTGGAAAAATATCTTAATATTTTTCAGGATCTTCTTGACTACCATTTGTGCTGTGTTTTTTTTTTTTTTTTTTGGGGGGGGGAAGGCTTCAATCCATCCTGAAAATATATCTACAAAGACTAGGAGATATTCATGTCCATATCTTCCTGGCTTAATTTCAGTAAAGTCCACTTCCCAGAATTTTCCTGGTCTGGTTCCTCGTAGGTGCTTTCCTGCAGGAAGCTTGGAAGGGTAAGCTTTAACCAATTGACAGAACCGATAGGCTTTTGTTACCTGTTCAGTTATTTCCTTTCGCTGTGAGTGAGTTAGTCGAAAACTCTGTCCTTGATCCTTCAGGAATGGCTGCAGTTTCTTTTTTTTTTTTTTCTTTTTTTAAAAAAAAATTTATTTATTTTAATTAGTTATACATTACAGTAGAATGCATTTATATATATCATATATATCATACATAGATGGGATATAATTTCTCATTTTTCTGAGTATACATATTATAGAATCACATTGGTCATACAGTCACATACATACATAAAGTAATAATGTCTGTTTCATTCTACTATCTTTTTTATTCCCACATCCCCTGCCTTCCCCTCCTTTCACTTCCCTCTACCTAATCTAAGATGTATGCTTATTTTTATAATTAAGATTTTTTTTTAATTAATTTTTATTGTAGGTTGTTCAAAACATTACATAGTTCTTGATATATCATATTTCACACTTTGATTCAAGTGGGATATGAACTCCCATTTTTACCCCATATACAGATTGCAGAATCACTTCAGTTGCACAACCATTGATTTACATATTGCCATTCTGGAGTCTGTTGTATTCTGCTGCCTTTCCTATCCTCTACTATCCCCCCTCCCCCCTCCCCTCCCCTCTTCTCTCTCTACCCCCTCTACTGTAATTCATTTCTCCCCCTTATATTTTCCCTCCTTTCCCCTCACTTCCTCTTGTATGTAATTTTGTATACCCCTGAGGGTCTCCTTCCATTTACATGCAATTTCCCTTCTCTCTCCCTTTCCCTCCCACCTCTCATCCCTGTTTAATGTTAATCTTCTTCTCATGCTCTTCTTCCCTACTCTGTTCTTAGTTACTCTCCTTATATCAAAGAAGACATTTGGCATTTGTTTTTAAGGGATTGGCTAGCTTCACTTAGCATAATCTGCTCTAATGCCATCCATTTCCCTCCAAATTCTATGATTTTGTCATTTCTTAATGCAGAGTAATACTCCATTGTGTATAAATGCCACATTTTTTTATCCATTCGTCTATTGAAGGGCATCTAGGTTGGTTCCATAGTCTTGCTATTGTGAATTGTGCTGCTATGAACATGGATGTAGCAGTGTCCCTATAGTGTGCTCTTTTTAGGTCTTTAGGGAATAGACCGAGGAGTGGAATAGCTGGATCAAATGGTGGTTCCATTCCGAGCTTTCCAAGAAATCTCCATACTGCTTTCCAAATTGGCCGCACCAATTTGCAGTCCCACCAGCAATGTACAAGAGTACCCTTTTCCCCACCTCCTCGCCAGCACTTGTTGCTGTTTGACTTCCTAATGGCTGCCAATCTTACTGGAGTGAGATGGTATCTTAGGGTGGTTTTGATTTGCATTTCTCTGACTGCTAGAGATGGTGAGCATTTTTTCATATACTTGTTGATTGATTGTATGTCCTCCTCTGAGAAATTTCTGTTCAGGTCCTTGGCCCATTTGTTGATTGGGTTATTCGTTATCTCATTGTCTAATTTTTTTAGTTCTTTGTATATTCTGGATATTAGGGCTCTGTCTGAAGTGTGAGGAGTAAAGATTTGTTCCCAGGACGTAGGCTCCCTATTTACCTCTCTTATTGTTTCTTTTGCTGAGAAAAAACTTTTTAGTTTGAGTAAGTCCCATTTATTGATTCTAGTTATTAACTGTTGTGCTATGGGTGTCCTATTGAGGAATTTGGAGCCCGACCCCACAGTATGTAGATCATAGCCAACTTTTTCTTCTATCAGACGCCATGTCTCTGATTTGATATCAAGTTCCTTGATCCACTTTGAGTTAACTTTTGTGCATGGCGATAGAAAGGGATTCAGTTTCATTTTGTTGCATATGGATTTCCAGTTTTCCCAACACCATTTGTTGAAGATGCTATCTTTCTTCCATTTCATGCTTTTAGCCCCTTTATCAAATATAAGATAGTTGTAGTTTTGTGGATTGGTTTCTGTGTCCTCTATTCTGTACCATTGGTCCACCTGCCTGTTTTGGTACCAGTACCATGCTGTTTTTGTTACTATTGCTCTGTAGTATAGTTTGAAGTCTGGTATAGCTATACCACCTGATTCACATTTCCTGCTTAGAATTGTTTTTGCTATTCTGGGTCTTTTATTTTTCCATATGAATTTCATGATTGCTTTCTCTATTTCTACAAGAAATGCCGTTGGGATTTTGATTGGCATTGCATTAAACCTATAGAGAACTTTTGGTAATATCGCCATTTTGATGCCTTTGCATATTGATTCATCTGAGACATCTGTGCAGAACAAAATTCAAAGGTAAGTATCCCACTAAAGGGCCCAATGTCCTTCTGGGCTTCAAATCATTCCTATATTTCTGGTTTCATACTTATATTTTACGAATATATTCTTGTGAATATCGCAGGTTCCCAATATCATTATTTATCCTGCAGAATGATTTCTAACCCAAATAGAATATATTATTAACCTTAACCATACACTCTTCCCTCGATCTAACTTTACAGAAGAGCAGGGACAGAGTTGGTCTTACAATACAGGAATGTAGGGGATCTTCCACCTGCTGAGAACATCAAAGGTCCATGCAGAAATGATCCCTGGAGAAGATGTAGGCAGCTATGAAGGACCTGAGAGAGCAAAAGTCATCTTCCAATGCAAACAACCTGATCAGGATGAAGGTATGTGTCTGAATCAGCCTCTCTCCTCATGATATAAAAATATGGACCAAACCAACCCTGTGTGGAGAGCTTCTCCTTGGTGCCTGTGGTTGATATACCATTGTAACTTGTGACAGTGTCACAGGAAGTAGGGGCAGCCTCCATCTCAAGGGACCCTTGGAAGCAACTTTTAGGACAAAGTGGTTGCCAAGGCAGTGACCTCATTCCCTTCCTGAAGGAATTGACCTACCTCACTTCTTTGGTGATGGAACTCGCTGAACTTGGGATCCAGGAAGCCAGGCACACAGAGCCAGTCCCAGTCCCATTCCCAGTGGTCTCACTTGTTTGGATTTACCTAGGACAGAGTCTGTCTTTCTTGGTACCTAGTGATTTGAGGATGGCCAAATGCAAGTAGAGCTCAGAAGAGGAGCCTTTCCTGAGAAAGCAGGTAGTGGTCAGCACAGGCTCCTGACAACTTCACAGACTTGGACAAGGAGACCAGATCTGAGACAGGACAGGCCAATTTAGGGGAACACAGTATGGCCCATGAGTCAGAGGACACTCTGGATAGTCACAGACCTACTTGGGGAGGAGGTGCCTTTTTGAGTGTGGGAGTGGGTTTGTGGTTTTGTCTCATGTTCTGAGAATAGGTAGGAAAGGCGGTTTGTTCAGTTTGGAGTGGACTCTTTCTAGAAAGTCCTTTGACAAGGTGAGTGTTTCTGTGTCTGTGTATCCCACTGTGTCCATGGTTGTACACATTAGAAATTAGAATCTATCAGTGAATGTGTCCTGTCTAGTAGAAAGATTCCCAGCATTAACCCTGCCCATTTTAGGAATGGACTGCAGCTTGCCTTATCCATGGGCAACACCTACTCTTTTCCTAAGTTTCTGTTTTCTTTCTGAATTCTGGCCACTTTCCAGAATAGGCTCATAGTTTTGTGTCCAAGATATGTACCACCTTCGAGCTCTGTGACATGGCCATGTACTGGATAGCTGAAGGGAATGGCGAGCATCTCAGAAAACTCAGATATCAGTGTGACCAGGAAAGTCTCAGTGGAGAAACCCTGCTTTGGGCCTTTTGCAAACCTATTGTTTTGTTGCCCTGAATGTTAGGAAGTTCTTTGCCTCAGGCCACTCCTTTGTGAAGCCTGAAGAAAACAGTTTTCAAATGGAAATGAATGGGCATCACCTGTGGCTCTTTGCTTTATTGCTTTGAAAATGGTTGTGGCTGAATCAGCCTCTTGGCTCTGTGTGAGGCTGTGGCTTAGATTATCAGCACCTGATGGATCTAAAGAAAGATCTAATGTGTGCATCCAAAACCAAAATGACAAAAAGATCAGTCATTGTGGATGAAGTCTCTCACCTTCCTCTGTTAGGTTCCTGACCTCCATCAAGTGATAGTAGGGATCCTTTGAGTCAAATGAGTTCTTCCAAGCCCTGCAGAGGTGCTTGGGTTTCCTCATGACTCCAAATCACATAAGGAAACAATACCTGACATTCAGTAGGCTTCAAACTGGAGTAGCAGAGCAGCATTAACGTCAGACCTATGTGATCAATCCTGGTTCACAGGAAGGGTGTCCAGGCCACCCTGAGGTTAGGCTAATGAGGGGCAAGGGAGATTATTTTGGACACTCTCTTGGGCTGTGCCATTCATGGAAACATCCAGCGAGAGGGAATGATGAGTGTCTATATGGAAGAAGATGAGGGCCTTGGGGGAGTGTTTTGGTTTTAATTGTGGTCATTTGTGTGGCGGTTGGAAGAGATGACTGGGTCCACCTGGGCTTGAACTCTGGTGTGATTCCGCTCAGAGACTGAGTTCTGTAACTGACCTAAGAAAAGTAATTGCTTTGGAAATGGGTGTGTCTTAATCAGCCTCTAGGCTCTGAGTGATGCTGTGACTTAGAATATCACCACCATATGGATCTAAATAAAGATCCCATGCATGCACCCATAACCAAAATGGCCAAAAGAGCAGTCATTGTGGATGAAGTCTCACACCTTTCTTTGTAAGGTTCTGAAAGTATAAAAGAAATTAAAATTCAAACAAAAGAACCAGGTTTTGTAAAGTTTACAAGCTGCACTCAGAACCTGAAAATCTGTGGCAGTTAAGACATTTCCCAGACCTGCGCATTAGATGTGTGTTGAAATCTTCCCTGACCACCTAGTTACTTAACAACTCCTTACCAGAAACCGTGCAGCTCAGCACATATACATCTCAGGTCTTCAACCAATCATTTTAAACGTATACCCCTTCTCATGGCTGACCAATAACCCCTGCCCGATGTGTTCCCACCAATGAAGGTGCTAATCATGTTTTAGAGTTGTTATTTGATTTTCCCGTGGTATATGATGATTTGCTAAAGGAGGCTATGATGTATGTAAAGTCCCTGCCCTCTCTAAAGAATGTGTATAAACTCTGCTCAAGTTGTTCTTGGTGCTCTTTGTTCTTTGCATCTCTGAAGTGAGCTCTGAACCCCAGCATGCTGGACCCCCAATAAACCCTTTGCTGTTGCATGAGACAGTCTCTTGTTGGTCTTTTCCTCCGACATTCGCCCCATCTTTTCATCTGGAGGCCCCACGTGAGACATCTGGCAGCAGCGGACGAAAGACCCCACCTTACTTACCCCAACTCTCGGGGTAAGTAAGGTGCCTCTTTCTGGTTTCAGGTTTCAGGTCAGGGCTTGGCTAAGTGGCTGTCAGTGAAGAGCGTAAGCTCTCTCTGAAGGTGGCTGACAGATGTTTAACAGAGCCACAGGCCACGTCCCTGGGGGACGCTCCAGAGGACTCGGGAATTCGAGGAATAGTAGTTTCCTCAACTAAGTTATATTTTGCTTCAGGATTCGGTTTGACAGCCCATCTGGTTTTGCCGGCTACTCAGTTTTGTTCATTGTCAGAAACTCATGTTGAGTTTACTGTCTGTCTTTATTGTCTAACCCATCAGGTTTTGCCAGTTACTCAGTTCTAATCTTTATCTTGGACTCATTTTAAACGTTTACTGTTTGTCTTTGTCTGTTTCTTGTTTGTGTATTCACTGTCCCTGTTTGAATAATTCCCGTTATGGGACAAAGTACTTGCACACCTCTGTACCTTACCCTTGATCATTGGACTGATGTCCGCTCAAGGGCCCAGAATCTTTTTTTTTTTTTCAGTAAAACGCTGTACCTGGCAGACTCTCTGTGCTTCAGAATGGCCCATTGCCACAGTCTGGCTGCAGCAAAATATCCGGGGGGTGACGAATGACTTGTGTACGTTGATACAGCAGGAATAGGAGCCGTTTATTGTAGGATCTGAGCGATATTTATACATTTTACACAGCTTATCTAATTAGCATAAAATAGATACAGCAGTCAACCAATAAGGAATCTCCAAACTTAATGGCTCGCTTTTGTTACTTCACAAACCACTCCCTCTGGCATTTTGCCAGGCACCATGCAGACTTGTTTACAGACTGTAACATTTCTCTGGCAAAATAACAGGTGCCATCCTGACTTGTTTACAGACCTTAACATTTCCCCCTTTTGTTTAATTTAAATAACGACCATAGTGTTTTTTACAGAAACACCATAAATAACCTGCTAGAAACAGAAAGGGAGGATACAAAATGTTACAATTCCAAGCCAATTGATGGCTCCATGCAAGAAGCCCTTGGAAAAATTATACCAGCAATGACACCATTAGCAAAGATATTGAGTTACAATTTGTTGTAGATTACAGTTTGTTATCTCAGTCGAGATAAAGCAGTGTCTCAATAGATTAACTCACAGTCCAGGTAAATCACAGTCCAGGTAAGTTCTGCAGGCAGCTAGCTTAAGTTGTAGCAGCAGAAACAGCAATACTCCGAAGTCTCCTCGGGTTCTCAGCCGAAGTTTCCTCTGGTTCTCAGCAACAATGTAAATTCTTTCACCTTTGTTTTCACCAGCACTGGAACGAAGGCAGGAACTCCAGATGGCTAAAGAAAATTCTGTAGCATTTCACTAAGAAACCAACCTTTGGAACAATTTAGTACATTATCTCAAGGTTTTTTTTACATTTGAAATAAGCCTTAATAGTACTCATTACTCATCAGTCTTCTGGTGTGAGAGACCCATTGTAGTTACTGGCCTTGGAAATGATCAAACTTCAGGGATACCAGTAGCATCTTCTGCCAGCTGTAGCATCCTGGGCAGCCCCAGATGGCCCTGGGGAGAGTCCCAGACTCAAACTTCTTCCAGGCACATGGAGCAAGAGCCTGCGAGACTGTGCCTCCAGGTCAGGTCTACATTTGGGCTCCTAGAGGCCATCCGCTCCCCCGGGCAGGGGGGCGGGGAAGAGCCAGCAACTGCCACTTGGAAAATTCTTGCTGCGCCATGATCGGCTTGGGCAGGTGGCAGCCACCTTGTCGTTTCACGCACCCTCCGGTAACGAAAAGAATTCAGTAATAGCCTTTTGCTGCAACTTTCATCCTGATAATCTTTGTTCTTCTGAACTTTCTTTTTCTTTCTGACTAGAGTTTCTGGGCTTTTATCAACACATGCCCTAATTATTCTTGGTTCCACTGGGGTGCCTTTCTCCCTTATCAATTTACTTCTCACCCCTTCCATAATTTTTGTCACAAAGACAATACAACATTTCAAGACAAAACAAGACACAAACATACTGCATCAATCTTCTCCATTTTCTCAAAATGTCCATTTTTCCTCTCGCCCTATCTGCCTAGGGACGAGCAGATTGCTCCCGTCCTATCTATGGACGGGCAGCTTTTTTTTGTCACTTTCCCCCGAGTGTCCCGGGGCTCCCCATAACGGGCCACCATCTGCCGCAGTCCGGCTGCAGCAGAATAACCGGGAGGGTGATGAATAACTTGTGTACGTTGATGCAGCAGGAAAGAGAGCCGTTTATTGTAGGATCTGAGCGATATTTATACATTTTACACAGCTAATCAAATTAGCATAAAATAGATACAGGAGTCAGCCAATAAAGAATCTCCACACTTAATGGCTCGCTTTTGTTACTTCACAAACCACTCCCTCTGGCATTTTGCCAGGCACCATGAAGACTTGTTTACAGACTCTAACATTTCTCTGGCAAAATAACAGGTGCCATCCTGACTTGTTTACAGTCCTTAACAGCCCATCCTCAGAGTTGGATGTCCCCCAGAATGATCCTTCCACTTCCCTCTAACCCAAAAAGTCAGAGATATTGTCTTTCAGCTGGGGCCACGTGTCCACCCAGATCAACAGCCATATAACCCTTCCCCCACGATCCTATAATTCAAAACTTCCACTCCTCCCCCTCTTCCCTTCATTCTCCCTGAGTCACAAGACTGGACACTCCTCCCCCTCCTTATCCTCTACCCTTGCTCCACAACCCCCAACATGATCTTGATGATCTTCCCGACGCTGACTCAGCCTCTCCACCACTAGAGGCATTTAGTCCGGACCCAAGCCCTCCAGGGGACTTCCCTGCAGTAGCAGCTGCCCCTACGACCCTGGAGGAAGCTGGGCCAACTAAAGAAAACCGCCAGCAATGGATAATAGAAAACTTGGAAGCCCCTGTGATGCTCCCTCTCCATCCTTATGGGCCAATGAAACGACACAACTGGGACCCCAACACCTTTGAAGGTAGGTAGCATCTTTCCACTTATCGCCAGGCTCTAATAGCAGGTCTCCGAGCGGCCGCCAGAGGGCTGACTAATTTGGCCAAGGTAAGAGCGATTATCCAAGGGCCTAATGAGTCTCCTTCTATGTTTCTTGAGAGAATTATGGAAGCATTAAGAAATATACTCCTTTTGACCCTCAGGCAGAGGACCAAAGAGCATCTGTTGGAATGGCCTTTATCGAGCAGGCTGCCCCAGATACTAGGAGAGATTTACAAGGTCTAGATGGATTACAACATATGACTTTAAGAGATTTATTCAGAGAGGTTGAGAAAGTATATTATAAGAGAGAAACTGAGGAGGAGAGGAAAAAGAGGAGAGAGAAGGAAAGAGAACAAAAGGAGGATGAAATGAGCAAAAGGCAGACTAAAGCATTGGCTAAGGTTTTGTTCACAGAAGCAAATACGCCAGAAGTTAAAAAGCAGGAAGACAGGAAGGGATACCTGGTCCCATGCCAAAGGCTGCCCCTGGCCTCAGATCAATGTGCCTACTTTAAAGAAAAAGGACACTGGGCCATAGAGTGCCCAAAAAAGAAGCAGCCACCCCAGCCCGCCATGCTGACTCTAGAAGAGGACTAGGAATGTGGGGGCTCAGATCTCCTCCCCGAGCTCAGGGTAACATTTGAAGTGGAGGAGACTCTAGTGAACTTTGAAGTGGATACAGGAGCAGTATACTCAGCCCTTAAGACCCCACTTGGCCCCCTATCAAATAAAGGGTCTCTTGTTCAAGGGGCTAATGGCAGTAGATATCGGGCTTGGACAACTAAGAGTATTATGGATGTAGGAAAGGGAAAAGTCCACCACTCTTTCCTAGTAGTCCTAGAATGCCCAGCCCCATTGATGGGCAGGGAACTGCTTACCAAACTCCGGGATAGAATAACCTTTAACTCTGATGGTCCCCAAGTGAAGTTTCTAAAGCCTTCAGTAAAAACTCCCATAGTCACGGCTTTGACTATGTCCACAGAAGATGAACAACAACTCTTCTCGCTCCCTAGGACTGATCAAACAGGCAAACTAGCACAGAAATGTATAAAAGATTATCCTAATACCTGGGCAGAAACTGCTGGATTAGGTCTTGCCATAAAACAACCTCCAATAGTAGTAGAATTAAAAGCCTCTGTCTCTCTAATCAGTGTTAAACAATATCCTCTAAGCAAAGAAGCTAAGGATGGGATAAGGCGCCATATTCAGAAATACCTGGCTCTTGGTATCCTAAGGCCCTGTAAATCAGCCAGGAATACCCCCCTGTTACCAGTAGGAAAGCCAGGAACTGGGGACTACCGTCCTGTTCAAGACCTAAGAGAATTAACAACAGAGTGCAGGACATTCACCCCACAGTACCCACTCCATATAATTTGCTTAGCACTCTGAATCTGGAGCGGGAATGGTACACTGTGGTGGACTTAAAAGATGCTTACTTCTGCTTTCCACCTACATAAGGACAGTCAGTTCCTGTTTGCTTTCAAGTAGATAGACCCAGAAACTGGAACATCTGGCCAAGTAACCTGGACTAGACTCCCACAGGGGTTCAAGTACTCCCCCACTCTCTTTGATGAAGCCCTCCACAGGGACTTCAACGACTTCAGAACTGTACACCCCGAAGTCACCCTACTCCAATATGTGGATGATCTCCTACTGTCAGCCGACACCAAGGAGAACTATGAGTCTGGGGTCCAAGCACTATTATCTGAGCTTGCTCGGCTTGGATATAGGGCTTCTGCCATAAGGTCCAAATTTGTCAGCAAGAAGTAATCTTCCTTGGTTATTCTCTTAGGGGTGGCAAACAATGGCTCACTGAGCGCAGAAAACAAACTGTTGTGCAGATACCGCCCCCATATAATAAGAGACAACTCAGAGAGTTTCTTGGGACTGCCGACTCTTGCAGGTTATGGATTCCTGGGTTTGCATCTCTGGCTGCCCCTTTATACCCGCTGATAAAGGGGGATGCCTACTTCCAATGGAACCCTGAGCACAATAAGCTTTTTATAATGTCAAAAAAAAGGTGCTGCTATCTGCTCCGGCCTTAGCACTCCCAGATGTAGAAAAACCCTTCACTCTCTACATCGAGGAAAAGAAAGGAATAGCACTGGGAGTGATCACTCAGACTTTGGGACCTTTGAAAAGGCCCGTAGCATTCTTATCAAAAAAATTGGACCCAGTGGCTAGCGGATGGCTCCATTGCTTAAGAGCTATAACAGCGGCAGCCCTTCTAATAAAAGATGCTCGTATATGAACTTGGGACAGAAGCTAACCATTATAGCCCCCCATGCCCTGGAGAGCATCATCTGTCAGCCTCCAGGAAGGTGGCTATCAAACTTCAGAATAAACCACTACCAGAGCCTCTTGCTTGACAAAGGCAGAATAATGTTGGGACCCCCTGCTCCACTCAACCCGGCTACACTGCTGCCAGAAGTATCATCAGGACCCGTCGCTCATGAGTGTCAACAGAAACTGGCAGAGGAAAACAGTATACGACGAGACTTGAAGGATCAGCCACTGCCTCGCCCTGAAGTCTTATGGTTTACGGAGGGCACCAGCTTCCTCCAAGACGGTAAGCAGCGGGCTGGAGCAGCAGTAGTTAGCGAAACTAATGTCATCTTGTTCTCTGGTCTCCCAGAAGGGACATCAGCCCCAAAAGCAGAACTGATTGCCCTTACGAAACCATTGGAACTAGCAACAGGCAAAAGGGCCACCATATACACATTTGTCACTGCAAATGTGCAGGGGGCTACTTACCAGCAAAGGTGGCTATTAACCTCCACTGGGAAAGAAATAAAGAACAAAGATGAGATCTTCCAACTTCTCTCAGCAGTGCAGGGCCCTAAGGACCTAGCTATAGTGCACTGTCCAGGGCACCAGAAGGAAAACGACCCCGTGGCGGTTGGAAACAGAAGAGCAGATTAGGAAGCTTAATTGGCAGCCCTAAATGGAGTGACTCTTTTAACTTTTTCCACAACGGGGAGAACAAAAAGTGGTCAAAAAGATCCTAGAAGACATTTTCCAAGGTTCGGCCTGCCTAAGGTACTAGGGTCTGATAACGGACCAACATTCGAATCCCAGGTAAGTCAGGGATTCACCAGGACCCTGGGGATTAATTGGAAGTTACATTGTGCTTATAGACCCCAGAGCTCAGGACAGGTTCAAAGGATGAATAGAACCATCAAAGAGAACTTAACAAAATTAAGCTTGGAAACCGGCATAAAAAATTGGATTATGCTCCTACCTTATGCACTGTTTCATGCAAGAAATAACCTCTCTGCCTCTTTGTGTAACTTAACCCCTTATGAAATACTCTATGGTGCCCCTCCTCCAGTAAGGGACCTAATCCCAACTCTGAGACTTAATGATTCCTTTCACACCCCCTTGCTTGACAGACTTAAAGCCCTTGAACAAACCCAACACCCAGCAATACCTGTGGAAACAGTTGGCCACTGCTTATCAGCCTGGAGATGAGGGAACCCCACATCAATATCAAGTTGGAGACTTTGTCTACGTGAGACGGCATCAGGTGTCATCCCTGGAACCCCGCTGGAAAGGACCATACCAGGTGCTGCTTATAACACCTACAGTGGTGAAAGTGGATGGGATCACTTCCTGGATCAATGTCTCCCATCTCAAGCCTGCGCCCTGTCCAGACTCCGGCTGGAAATTGGAACAGACTGGTAACCCTCTCAAGTTGCGTGTCCGTCTTGTGGGTAGGGCTATGGATTCTTCCCCTGACCACCAGCAGTCCTAATCCCCATCAGCCTGTTCAGCAACAATGGCAAGTTATAAATTCTACTGGGCAAGTAGTGTGGTCTATTTCACATAGAGCCCCCTTATGGACTTGGTGGCCATCTCTCCACCCGGACATTTGTCAGCTTGCCATAGGCCTCTCTGACTGGGATCTCCCTGACATAGAGGAACCCACACAGATCCCACTCAAACCCAAACCAGGCAACATAGAGCACCTTACCCCATGAATTATGGATGTCATCTCCCCCAGCCCAGGTGTAAACTAGCCAGTCTTGATTTTTACGTGTGCCCAGCTGATTTCCAAAGTCGCAAACTGGCCCAACCCTGTGGAGGACCCAGTGCCTAGATCTACCAGAACCCCTCTATCATCTCATACTTCCCAGTTTCCATTTTTGCCTACTTCTCCAGTCCAGAGTACAGGTGACTCCTCCCCCTGGGAACTAAATAAAGGAACCTTTATGGTACTGAACTCCACATAGTCAGAACTCCTTGCATTTCATCCCAGGTATTGGACAGCTCTCTAAAATATTGTGTATTGGTGCAGAAACTCCCCAGGGTGCTCTATCATGATGCAGAAACATTTGAAGGTCTACTAGGGGGACAAGAAAACCCGATTTCGCTGGGAGCCTGTGTCCCTTACTCTAGCCATCCTATTGGGGATAGGAGCTGCTGCAGGAGTGGGTACAGGAACAGCTGATATGATCCGTGGGTCACAACAAATGGCCCAATTAGAAACAGCAATATCTCAAGACTTGAAGACGTTAGAGACCTGCATCACAGTTTTTCAGAAATCCTTAACCTCTCTGAAGTGGTTTTACAGAACAGGTGAGGATTAGACCTCCTCTTCATGAGGGCGGGGAGCTTCTGGGCTGCACTGAGAGAAGAATGTTGTTTTTATCCTGACCATACTGGAGTTGTAAAAGAATCCTTGAGTAAATTGAGAAAATGCCTTGAAGAGCACCAGAGAGAAAGGGATATTCAACAAGGGTGGTTTGAGTCATGGTTTACCCAGTCCCCCTGGTTAACTACACTCCTATCAGCCTTAGCAGGACCCCTGATCATCCTTATGGTGTTGCTAGCTGTGGGAACTTATTTGCTTAATAGCATATTTACCTTTCTCCAGGCTCAGATTGGGCATGTAAAACTCATTGTAATCAGACAGAAATACGCTCCACTGGCAGAAATAGAATGTGAGACCCCGCAATAATTATGATTCATTATTTTTAAGATTAAAAGTTTTCAGAAAACGCAGTGGGAAATTAAATAATAAAAGAAATTGAAATTGAAACGTAAAGAACCAGGTTTTATAAAGTTTACAAGCTGCACTCCGAACCTGAAATTCCTGTGGCAGTTAAGACATTTCCCGGAACTGCCCATTAGATGTGTGTTGAAATCTTCCCTGACCACCTAGTTACTTAACAACCCCTTCCCAGAAACGTGAAGCTCAGCACATATACATCTCAGGGCTTCAACCAATCAGTTTAAATGTATACCCATTCTCAGGGCTGACCAATCACCCCTGCCCGACGTGTGTCCGCCAATGAATGTGCTAATCATGTTTTAGAGTTTTTATTTGATTTTTCCGTGGTATATGATGATTTGCAAAAGGAGGCTAGAATGTATTAAAGTCCCTGCCCTCTCTAAAGAATGTATATAAACCCTGCTCAAGTTGTTCTCGGGGCTCTTTGCTCTTTGCTGCTCTGAAGTGAGCTCTGAGCCCCAGCATGCTGGACCCCCAAAAAACCCTTGGCTGTGGCATGAGACAGTCTCTTGGTGGTCTTTTCCTCCAACATTCGACCGACCTTTTCACCTATCAAGGACCTGAGAGAGCAAAAGTCAACTCCATGTCAACTTACATATCAAACAACCTCGTCAGAATGAAGGGATGTGTCTGAATCAGCCTCTCTCTTCTTAATGTAGATTAAATGGACCAAACCAGGCCTGTGTGGACAGCTGTTCCCAGGTGCCTATGGTTGATATACCATTCTAACTTGTGAAAGTGTCACATGAAGTAGGGGCAGCCTCCATCTCATGGGACCCTTGGAAGCAATTGTTAGAACAAAGTGATTGCCAAGGCAGTGACCTCGTTCAGTTCCTGAAGGAAGTGACCTACCACACTTTCTTGTTGATGGAACTCTCTGAACTTGGGATCCGGGAAGCCAGGCACACAGAGCAAGGCCCAGTCCCAGTCCCTGTGGTCTCAATTGTTTGGATTTACCAAGGACAGAGTCAGTCTTTATTGGTACCTACTTATGTGATGATGGCCAAATGCCAGGAGAGCTTTGAAGAGGGGCCTTTTCTGGGAAAGCAGGTAGTGGCTAAACCATGACTCCTGACAACTTCAAAGAGTTGGCCAAAAAGACCAGATCTGAGACAGGACTCGCAATTTGGGGGGAACATAGTAAGGCCTACCAGTCAGAGTACACTCAAGATAGTCACAGACATACTTGGGGGAAGGAGGTGCCATTGTGGGTGTCTGTGTTAGTGTGTGGTTTTGTCTCAGGTTCTGAGAATAGGTAGGAAAGGCGGTTTATTTGTTTAGACTGGAATGTTTCGAGAAAGTCGTTTGATAACACGAATGTTTCTATGTCTTTGTATCCCACTGTATCCGTGGTTGTAGACATTTGAAAAGCGAATGCATCAATGGTTGTGTCCTGTGTAGTAGAAAGCTACCCAGCATTCATCCCACCCAATTTAAGAATGGAGAGCGGCTTGCCTTATGGATGGGCAACACCTACTACCTTCCTAAGCTCCTCTTTTCTTCCTGAATACTGGCCACTCTCCAGGATAGCCTCATGGTTTTGTTTCCAAATATGTACCACCTCCAAATTCTGTGACATGACCATGTACTGGATAGCTGAAGGGAATGGCGAGCATCTCAGAAAACTCAGATATCAGTGTGACAAGTAAAGTCTCAGTGGAGAAACACTGCTTTGGGCCTTTTGCTTACCTATTGTTCTATTGTCCTGAATGTCAGGAAGGTCTTTGCCTCAGGCCACCCCTTTGTGAAGCCTGAAGAAAACAGTTTTCAAATGGAAATGAATGGGCATCACCTGTGGCTCTTTGCTTAATTGCTTTGGAAAGGGATGTGGCTGAATCAGCCTCTTGGCCCTGTGTGAGAGAGTCGCTCAGATTCTCAGCACCTGATGGATCTAAAGAAAGTTTCCAAGTGTGCATCCAAACCAAAATGGCCAAAAGAGCAGTTATTGTGGATGAAGGTTCTCGCCTTCCTCTGTTAGCTTCCTGACCTCCATCAAGTGAGAATATGGATCCTTTGGGTCAAATCAGTTCTTCAAACCCTGCAGAGGCTAGCCGATATGTGCTTAGGTTTTCTCATGACAACAATTCACATAAAGAATCTATACCAGACAGTCAGTAAGCCTCATTCAGGAGAAGCAGAGCAGTTATATAGCCGGCATATTTGATCACTCTTGGTTCACAGGAAGGGTGTCCAGGCCACCCTCACTTTAGGCAAATAAGGGGCAATGGTGCTTATTTTGGACAATGTCTAAGGCTGCACCCCTCATTGAAAACTTTAGTCAGAGGTTATTATGAGTGTCTATATGGAAGAAGATGAGGGTCATGTGGGACTGTTTGGTTTTAATTGCGGTCAGATGCTGCAGTCTCTGGCTGGGCACAAATCACGAGTCTCCACACAGCTTGTAGATTCAAACAGCAATTCTTTATTCCCGAACTCACACAGGCCGTCTACAGACACGTTCTGGGGAAATCCACGTTCTCTGCCCAAATCCACTCTCTGCCCAAATCCACTCTCTGCCCAAATCCACTACTCCTGGGCTTCTGTCTCCCAATATACTGTCTGACCCTAAGAACTCAAGAGGAACTCAGCAGCAGGATACACCCTATTCTAAAGGGGAACACCCTAATCTCCTATTATGCTAAACCGCCCTATTCTAAAGGGGGAACACCCTAATCTCCTATTATGCTAAACCAGGAACACCCTAAACATGGATCCGCCCTGGTCCTTGAGCAAGGTCTCCTTACATGCAATGTCCTGCAAAATGTCCTATTTCCATGAGTTCTTCCACTAAGGAAACATGGGGGTACACTGGCAAGGAAATTGTCATACCTACTTGGCTGATGGCTCCCAGCATCTTCCCCCTTCTGATTGATTAAACAACAAGTAATGTGGCTTAAGGACAGTGCCTGGTAGGTTGTCCAGTTCAACATATGGTTCTTTCCCATCATTGGAAAACTGACCTTTAGGCGTCAGCCTCCTGTCTTAGGTTGATACCACTGCAACTGGATCATACCCGTCACTGACTACTGGTCCAGCATACAGCCATACTTGTGGATAGGTCTATGCACCAGTGGGGGGGTGAGGTTCTTTGCCTCACCTCTGTTGGCCCCCAAATTTGGCCTTGGTGCCAGTGGGGGAGTGAGGTTAATGTGGCTTAAGGACCGTGCCTGGTAGGTTGTCCAATTCAACATATGGTTCTTAACCGTCATCGGAAAACTGACCTTTAGGCAACTGACCTTTAGTCGTCAGCCTCCTGTCTTAGGTTGATACCACTGCAATTGGATCATACCCGTCACTGACTACCGGTCCAGCATATAGCCATTGGCCCCCAAATTTAGACCATCACTAGCAGAAGGGAGGAGGATACAGAAATGCCACGACACCAAGCCAATTGACAGTTCCTTTGGAAAAGTTGCATCATTGGTGACACCATCAGCAAAAATCACTGGTGACACCATCAGCAAAGATATGCCAGCATTACCACAATTCGCTGTACCAAACGATAGTTACATAGTCTAGGCAAGTTCTGTAAGCAGTTCAAAGTGGAGGAATCCTTCTTCTACTGTTTTCTCTTTGTTTTCCACTATACAAAGTCTAATTTGGGACAGAAAAGATCCATTCTTTATAGGACATATTAGAGCACATATAGGATTGCCTGGAGCCCTTAGTTTGGGCAATTATTTAGCAGATAAAACTAAACACGACATACATATTTTCTCTACACTAGAAGAAGATAATTTCCTTGTCAGCGTATCCCCAGTTTTCTTTAGTGGAAGGACTCATGGAAATAGGACATTTTCCAGGACATTGCATATAAGGTGACCTTGCTGAGGGACCAGGGCGGATCCATGTTTAGGGTCTTCCTGGTTTAGTATAATAGGAGATTTGGGTGTTCCCCCTTTAGAATAGGGCGGTTTAGCATAATAGGAGATTAGGGTGTTCCCCTTTAGAATAGGGCATATCCTGCTGCTGAGTTCCTCTTGAGTACTTAGGGTCAGACAGTATATTTGGGAGACAGAAGCCCAGGAGTAGTGGATTTGGGCAGAGAGTGGATTTGGGCAGAGAGTGGATTTGGGCAGAGAACGTCGTCGATTTCCCCAGAATGTGTTTGTAGATGGCCGGTGTGAGTTCGGGAATAAAGAATTGCTGTTTGAATCTACAAGCTGTGTGGAGACTCGTGATTTGTGCCCAACTAGAGACTGCGGCATCTGGTGGCTCGTACGTGGAACGCCTGAAGCTTGGGGGTAAGTGAAATTGCTCGCCCCTGAGGGAAGGCGAGAGAATGTCCATGGCTTTTTAAAGACGAGTTATTAAGTATATCAATGGGACCATCATGGTATCCTGTAGAAGGATTTTTCTTCAAGAAATAGATGGCTAATTCTGTTTACTACATTTGTCTAAGATCTTGGTTTCTACAAAGTTCTAATTAATTTAGAAAGCTAAAGTGTTAAAATATCAACCACTAAACATAAAATCAAGTACTCTTTACTTATTAAGTTTCATAAGGTAATATATTTAAAAATTATGTGTGTTTTCATAAATTGGTAAATTGAAAAAAGGCTTAATATTGCTTTGGTCTGTGTCTTTGCCAAAACAAGGTTACTAAGTGTTAAGATTCTATCAGGTGTAATTTATATACAAAGAGTATAATAAGTTTCAGTTGGGTTTCAATTATAGTATTATGGTACCATAAAAAAAAACATGAAAGTATTTCATCCTATTAAAGTGGAGTAATTTGTCTAAATCAGAAATTTTATAAGAGTTGTTTCAAAATTTGAATTTATAAAAAGGGTTAATGGTTAAAAAAGAGATAGAAAAAGATTAAAGATGTGGAAATATATTTTAATATAAGAGGTTAATGGAAAAAGAAGTGTTTCTAGATGAGATAATCTCTGTGTGGTAATGTAAAAAGTTGTAAAATGCCATTTAAATAGATTTTGAGGAAACTAGACTTACTTTAAAATCTTGAGAAAGGAAGAAGGAAGAAAAAAGGTATTTGTACATGGCAGATTAAGACAAAGCTTCTTAATGGAGTAAAAAAGGCCTTTGGTTGAAGGGCAGCCAAGTAAACTAACATTAAGCAATTTAAACAGAATCTAAGCCTCATTTAAAATAGTGAAGCTGTAGGTGGTGAAAAAGTTCATTTAAAAGTACAGTATAGATGATAATTAAAAGGCTTTAAAAGGTTAATTTGAAGGTGGTTAAGATGCCTTCATGACGGAGGAAAAATTGCATCATTGGTGACACCATCAGCAAAGATATGCCAGCATTACCACAATTTGCTGTACCAAACGATAGTTACATAGTCTAGCCAAGTTCTGTAAGCAGTTCAAAGTGGAGGAATCTATCAATCTGTCCGTCTCCTCCCAAAGTCCGTTTCCTCCTAAAGTAAGTTGACTCCTTGATTGAGCATACTTGTTGAGTTATATTCATTGGGATGAAGATAGGAATTCTGGCAATGATGCTAAACAGACATTATCCTGAAAAGAATTATTAAATATAATGAAAAGGAAAGGTGAAAGTAAACAAACAGATCTGTTAACCTCCTTAAAAAACAATCTTTAACAGCTGTTTACCTGATTTAAATTAGTAAACAAGAAGATCTGTTAAACACCTTTAAAAACAATCCTTAACAGCTGTTTACCTAATTTAAATTAATCCATTTAAATCACGTGAATAACAAAAATAATTCGGATCCATATTCTAATGAGTGCTCCTCATATATGAAATATGGACATACGCACACACAGACATACAACACAAAACACAAATGTGCAAACAAATGTACAACACATAAGATAATAATAAAGGCCTTGTAGCTTTACCTAGGTGAAATCTCCATTGCAATGTTTAAAAACTCCACAGTCAAAAAATGAAACTGATCAGAAAAACATTAACCTAGGTTTGTATGAGCTAAAAAAATAAAAATAGAGCCTTATGATGTGGAAAAATGCAATAATAAAATAGGTATTGAAAAAAGAATCCTGGTTAATCACTGTTGCAGATGTAAGAATGGCCAAGCTGGAGTTCTGGATATCAGCTGTTATGGATTTGAGTCAAATCATCTTCTTTTCGATCTGTAGAAATCGTTTTAGTCAGTCTTTCAGGAATCCAAATAGGTTGCTGTTCTCCCTGTGGAAACACACAGACAGAGCCCCGACTCCAGACAATCACTGGGTAAGAACCTTTCCATTGTCCTGTTAGAATATCTTTCCAAAGAACTTTTGGCTTATGCACATTTTTTGGATACATATGTCTTTCTGCAGCACTAAGTCCTGATGAATCCAAATTTAAAAAGTTTAGAGTAAAAAGCGTTATTTTAAGTTTATCTTTGGGGGATATATACCCCTTTCCAATTCCCTCTTTTTGCATTAATAAGTACGTTTTAATAGTTTGATGATCTCTTTCAACTATGCCTTGTCCCTGTGGATTGTATGGAATTCCTGTTATATGAGTAATACCAAATGATGAGCAAAATTGTTTAAAAGAGGTAGAGGTATAGCCAGGACTGTTATCAGTTTTTAACTGTTTAGGAACGCCCACAGTGGCAAAATTTTGTAAGCAATGAGCTATAACATCTTTAGATTTTTCTCCGGCATGAAGGGAGTCCATCAAAAATCCGGAAGAACTATCAACTGTAACATGTAAATATTTTAATTTTCCAAATTCTGGCAAGTGTGTGACGTCCATCTGCCAAATATGGTTAGGTATCAGTCCTCTAGGATTGACTCCAAGATTAACTTGTGGTAAAAAGGTCACACAATTTTGACATTGTTTTATTATATGTCTGGATTGTTCCTTAGTTATTTTAAAACGCTTTTGTAAAGTATTAGCATTAACATGGAATTTTTTATGAAAATTCGTAGCTTCTTCTAGTGTAGAGAAAATATGTATGTCATGTGTAGTTTTATCTGCTAAATCATTGCCCAAACTAAGGGCTCCAGGCAATCCTGTATGTGCTCTAATATGTCCTATAAAGAATGGATCTTTTCTGTCCCAGATTAGACTTTGTATAGTGGAAAACAAAGAGAAAACAGTAGAAGAAGGGGAAATCCTACCAGCATCTTCAAGAGATACTATAGCATTAACTACATACTGAATATCAGAAAATAAATTAAATACAGAATCTTTAAACATTAAAAAGGCTTGTAAAACTGCATTAAGCTCTACCTTTTGAGCTGATTGTTTTGGTACTAAAAATGTAAAAGTTTGATCAGGGGTAACTACTGCTGCTGTACCATTATTTGGCCCATCAGTGAATATATTTGGAGCATTCATAATAGGGGTTTTTCTTGTCATTTTTGGAAAAACTACAGGATGCTTAGACCAAAAAGACAACAAAGGATTAGATGGTAAGTGATTATCAAATCAAACATTAGATTTACACATGATTATTGCCCAAGTATTTAACTCATTAGCTAACTCATCAATTTGATCCATAGTATATGGAGTAATAATTTTATTGGGAAAAATTCCAAACACTCCCTTCGCTGCTTTTATTCCTTTGAGTATTAATTGTCCTACAGCCTCAGGATACCTAGTAAGAATAGTGTTAAGTGAATAAGATAAATGTATCCACAATAATGGACCTTCTTGCCAAAATACTCCTGTAGGAATATTTTTTGTTGGTAGTACAATAAATAATAAAGGCAAACCTATATCAATTCTATCCAAATGTATATTTTCCATATATGTTTCAAGAATTTTCAATGCCTTTCTTGCTTTAGGAGTTAACATGCGAGGTGAGTTTGGATCTGATGGACCTTTTGGAATATCAAATAAAGGTCCCAACTCTCCTGTTGGTATGCCTAGATAAGGCCTTATCCAATTTATGTCTCCCAATAACTTTTGAAAGTCGTTAAGTGACTTGAGTTGATCTACTTGTATTTGAAGTTTTGGTGGACGGACCATGGTTGAGGATAATAGAACTCCTAAATAATTAATTGGAAAATTTAATTGTACTTTATCTATTGCTATCTCTAGATTATAATTTTTAATAAGTTTGTAAGTGTTGCATAACATTCCAGCAATATGTTTTTATCTTTATGTGCCAATAATACATCATCCATATAGTGAAATATTTGTAGTTCAGGATTTTGATTTCTAAGTGGCTGGATTGCTTTATTAACATATATTTGACACATAGTTGGACTGTTAGCCATCCCTTGAGGGAGTACTTTCCATTCATATCTCTGATCAGGACCTTCATGATTTAATGCAGGGATAGTAAATGCAAAGCGTGGACTATCCTCGGGATGAATTGGAATTGAAAAAAAAAATCTTTAATATCTATGGCTAAAACATGCCAGGTTTTTGGCAAAGCAGACAATTGAGGAATCCCTGATTGAGCATGTCCCATAATAACCATCTCATTATTAATGGCTCTTAAATCTTGCAATAATCTCCATTTACCAGATTTTTTTTTAATGACAAAAATGGGAGTATTATGGGGAGATATGGAAGGTTGTATATGTCCTTCCACTAATTGTTGTTTGACCAGATCATGGGCTACTTGTATCTTTTCTTTAGTCAGGGGCCACTGAGGAACCCACACTGGTCTTTTTGATTTCCAAGTAATTTTTATTGTCTCAGTGGCCCTTTCTGAAAATCCAACCCATGTCTTTCTGTTCCTTGATCTATTTGAATTGGTGCTGCTATATCTTGTCCTTGTTTTCCTAATCTTTTTTCTTTCCTAAAACCTTGTCTAGCCCTAGTAGTGGGCGCATTAGGATTGATGTTATTTGTTAACGTCAAACCTAATTGATCTAGGTCATCTCGTCCCCATAAATTTATAGGAAGATGATCCAATACATATGGCTGTATAGTTCCCTCACAACCTTCAGGATCCTTCCAATATAATAACATTGTTCTTCTATGGGGATTAGTAGCCACTCCTAGGCCTCGAAGCGTTTGAGTGGCTTGTTGTAATGGCCAATGTTTTGGCCATTCCTGACTAGATATGATGCTAAGGTCTGCACCTGTGTCCCGTAGCCCATTAAAGTCGTGTCCTTGAATATTTAGTTTTAACATTGGGCGAGAATCTAAATTTAAAGACAACATAGCCCAATCTACACCTGTGGAGCCTAATCCCCTGGAACCTATTTTTACACTATGACTAGGAAATTTATTATGTAGGATGGGTATTATTAACAACTGTGCTATTCTATCTCCAGGTGAAATTACTGATATACCTCTTGGAGAACTAGCTATAATTTTTATTTCACCTACATAATCGAGATCAATTACCCCAGGACTTATCTTAAGTCCTTTTAATGTAGGTGAACTACGTCCCAATAATAAGCCTACTGTCCCTTGGGGAAGAGGTCCTTTTATTCCTGAAGGAATGATTTGAACTCCCATCTCTGGAGTTAGTACTGCTCTGGCAGAGGCGCAGATGTCCAGCCCTGCGCTCCCTCGGGTTTGTCTGATGAGGGATTTAATGGACAATGTGTCCTGGGCACTACTCTAATGGTGTTGCTGGGTTCCTCCACTGCCCCGTATATTTGTGGTTGTGGGCCCCGGAGCATTGGGCCCCTTGGTCCGTTTTTTGGCAATGGAGTCTGATGCCTTTCTCCACGATATCATGGGTAAATACCTGGTCCTTGTCCGTTTTTTGTTAAGGGAGTACCCTCTATGGTAGTTTGAGAACGGCATTCATTAGCCCAATGTCTCCCTCTACGGCATCGTGGGCAAATACCTGGTATTCTATTTCTTTGATAACTAGTTTTGTTAAATCCTCCTCCTATGAGGCAACTCCTTTTAAAATGTACTGTTTTTTCACAATCATAGCATGTTTTTGGCCTGGCATCAAAAGCCTGTTGTACTGCAGCTGCCAAGACTTGCTCTTGTTCATTAATATCTCTACATAATTTAATATATGTGTTTAAATCTTCATGTCTCCATGGTCTAATAACCTCTCTGCAGCAACGATTTGCTTGGTCATAAGCCAGTTGTTTTATTAATGGCATTGCTTGTTCTGTATCCCCCAAAATTTTGGCAGCCATTTGAATTAGCCTGTCTACAAAGTCAGCGTAAGGTTCATTACCACACTGTATTACCTTAGATAGCTGGCCTTGTAAATCTCCATGTCCTTGTAAAGTCTTCCATGCCCTAACTGCATCTGCAGCAATTTGTGCATATATAGCAGGATCATATTCAATTTGTTGCCGCTGACCCTCATAAGGTCCTTTCTCTAGCAACATTTCTAGATTTCTTTGAGGGTAACCGGCTGCTGCATTTCGCCTAGCTGTCTCTGCGCATAATTCCTCATTGGCAACCTTCCATAACAAATATTGTCCTCCATTTAGCACAGATTTACACATGCTAGCCCAATCTGCTGGCGTCATGTCCAAGTTAGTAATGGACTCGACCATGCTTACCGTGAAGGGAGCTTGGGGACCATAGGTTGTTACAGCCTCCTTTAACTGCTTCACTGTTTTAAAATCTAAAGCATGGTGAATTCACTGCCCTCCTGCCTGCTCAAGTACAGGGCATGCTAATCTTTGAGGTCCTGTCTCAGAATCCCAATTATCAACTACGGGGTTTGAGGGCCACTCAGCTGTCTCTATCGGTGGGCCTGTTGGTTGAATTAAACCCTCTTGTGATAAAACGGAGTTAGTAACAGCCTCCTGTTGTGGCCTTTTTCCTAACAACCCCTTATCCTTTAAATTTTCTTCCTCTGTCTGACTAGCTCGAGAGACCTTCTCTTTTGCTTGATCTAAAATGTCTTTCTCCATGTTCTGAACCTCTAACAATTTGCTTAACATATTTTCAGTTTGTTTTAATCTACTATAAAGATAACGCAACCCAATAAGATAACACAAAACAAAACCGAATCTGAATGAAACAAAAACGGAATAAAAAATCGTTGTATCAATTTTCTCTTCCTCAGGGCCGACAAACATCAAACCTTTAGTCAACCAGTTTGCCTGAGAAATTTCTAGAGATAGGCAGCTTGAAAGAAAAACAAAATAAATCAAAAGAAGAACACATTGTTTTTTGAAATGGTCACCCATTCTCTCGCCTTCCCTCAGGGGCGAGCAATTTCACTTACCCCCAAGCTTCAGGCGTTCTGCGTACGAGCCATCAAATGCCGCAGTCTCTGGCTGGGCACAAATCACGAGTCTCCACACAGCTTGTAGATTCAAACAGCAATTCTTTATTCCCGAACTCACACCGGCCGTCTACAAACACGTTCTGGGGAAAACCACGTTCCTGCCCAAATCCACTCTCTGCCCAAATCCACTACTCCTGGGATTCTGTCTCCCAAATATACTGTCTGATCCTAAGAATCAAGAGGAACTCAGCAGCAGGATACACCCTATTCTAAAGGGGAACACCCTAATCTCCCATTATGCTAAACCGCCCTATTCTAAAGGGGGAACACCCTAATCTCCTATTACGCCAAACCAGGAACACCCTAAACATGGATACGCCCTGGTCCTTCAGCAAGGTCACCTTACATGCAATGTCCTGCAAAATGTCCTATTTCCATGAGTCCTTCCACTAAGGAAACATGGGGGTACGCTGGCAAGGAAATTGTCATACCTACTTGGCTGATGGCTCCCAGCAGTCATTTGTGTGGTAGTTAGAAGAGATGCCTGGGTCCACCTACACATGAACTCTAGTGTCATTCCCCTTAGAGACTGAGTTATGTAACTCACTTCAGAGAAGTATTGCCATGAATTTTGTTGGGATTTTAGGAGGCCATGCATGAGAGTCGCCCTTGGAAACTGAGATCTAAGCCAATGGTGACTTTCGTAAGAGCATTGGGAATTTCAGCCAGGATATCACATGATTTTATTCTTATAGACTTGGCAGCCATAGTTGAGAGTGAAATCACACATGGACCTAACATTGTAGACCTCATGGGCCTGGCTTCATGTGTCATTTTGGCCACTCTTTGGGAAGCTTTGCCTCTGCGAGTTCTCCAGTGCAATTCTTGAAATGTGCTACCTCAAAATTTAATGGTTCCTGAATGAATTGAAACCCACAGTTTCTCCAACTTCATCCTTGAAAAATGGCTAGATAAATACCATGAAATTTTTAAAATTCCCATGACCAGGTGGCACTGGAGAATCTTTGGATGTCCTGTTGTTGATCATGAGTATACCAGAGAGTGCCTTGATTGACTGGGTTTCATGAAAATGGTGTAGAACAGAGATGCCAGTATGTTGGAGCCTGCTGAGTAGTGGGCCCAGAGCTGTGGTGTGCAGGTGTGTGGTAAAATATCTGTGGTCGGGCCATGTGGATCTGCCATTGACTTCCAAATGGCTGGTGGCTGACATGGTGGAGACAGGAATCACTTATATGTCTGAAACCTCTCCATAAATCGCATCTTGTTATATGGAGATGTTTCAGGGCAATGTTCAGTATCAAGTTGCTATGGTCAACGGGGCAATCTATGTGGGATAGAAGCTTAGTTGGTGCATTGTCCTGCAGACCCTTACCCACCACACGTGAGAGGACTCCCTCCAGCACTGTGTCCCAGTTGAATTCCTTGCATTTCGTGAAGCAAATACCAAACTCCCAGTGCAGCAGCAAGAAAGTCCATGAAAAGTGGAGGATGACCTAATGGCTTCACAATCCACATGTGGTGACAATTAGCTTTCAGTGGCCACAGTTTACTTACAAAGAGAGAAGTCAGCACTTCTGCCTCATGTTCTTTGGAAAATAAGAAACAATGTCCTCTAGGTCACATAGATGCAGACCCAGCTTTGATGGTTTCATTAGAATGGAAGCAAAAGCTCCTGACAACAACATATATGTCAAGTGCCCATCCTCAGAGGCAGTTTCTCAAAAAGTCTTTAGGCCAGCAGAGCTCCATGTTTGTGGAGTGTTTACCTTTTAGACCAGGATGCAAGAAATCACCACTGACTCCAATTAAAATCAAATTAAAACAAGCTTATTATTTCCACCACCCTGGTGTCTCTCCTTCCCAAAATGGCGGAAACAAGAGAGAAACCCCACTTTTCTTACAGCCCAGCTTTATAGCCCAGAAAGTTACACAAAAGGGGGGTTACGGATAACAGAACTCTGACAAGCATCACACTAATGGTAGTTTACTTTTTTTTTTTTTTTTGCTGACACAAACATCAGAATTTATGGGGACCATTAGAGCCTCAGAGAGTGTCATCTGACCAGGGAAGGCCAATATTTATGAGGTGTCAACAAAGTTTCAGAGAGGGCTGTTATCTGGTCAGAGAGCCAGCCATGGGTGAGTTCAAGGCATGGGCAGGCATTCCAAACAGGTTCGAAATTTGCTGTAATTAATAGTTAAGAAAAATTATCCTTTCTTGGCTTTGTGGCAAGATGGCTCCAAACTTTAATAAAAGATCAGGTTGGGTCTATCATTCCCCCCTTTTCTAATGTGTCCCTTTCATATCTTTCATACGGTAGGTGAAGAGCACTGAGGGAATTTTATTCTCTGATGCAACAGTCTCCCTATTTTTTCAAATCACCCAAAACCGGTCTCCGTGATTTTACCTGACTTAATTAATTACGTATATTGATAGTCTATTTACTTTTGGCTCCACTGTTGTAAGAAGAGAGGCATTACTCATTTTGGCTTCTTCTGAGCTGAGAGAGGGTGACGTGAGGGGGAACAGCATGAGGGACATGAGTTGCCTTTTAGAGGTCAGTTCGGTTTGAAGTCTCATTGGGGAAGAACAGGTTGTAAAGTCATCTGGGGATGGGTTCTTCTATGAGAGAAACGAAAAACATGAGTACTGAATAAATGTTGCAGCAGCTAGAACATGTCACTGTACAGAAGTTCCCTCACCAGTCTTTAATATCCCCAGTTATCAGGACTGTCAACTTAATACTTAACATTTAGTGTTACAGTTGTCCCTCCCAATAAGATACAGTTTAATAATTTAATGTCATCTGATCTTGCAAAATCAGTTTACTAGAATGACCTCTGTGTCTAATAGAAAAACCTTTAATTCTGTTACTCAGTGCTGGATAATCATACTAGCCAACACCAAGCCTAACCGTGTAGGTTAGAAATATCTGAGGCCTTAAACTAAAAACTTCTGCCTCTGGCAGCTCCTCTTGATAATGTCTTTTTATAGTTATCAGGCATTCCTGTCTGAGAATCCTTCTTTGTAACCTCCAGTCTTACTTATTTTGGGAGGCTAATATAAAGTGTATACATTAAAATATTATTATTATTATTATTATTATTATTATTATTATTATTATTATTATTTAAAATGTCCAGGAATGGCTGTATTCTGCTTTCAACTGTCTTTGCTAAGTGTTTAAGATGAAGCAGTCAAACTGACTTTTGTTTCTATCTATTGGTAACAGTCAGCTGAGCTTTTATGGTTTCCATTCCTGGGGAGACTTGAGAGCAGCTTCTCAGTTCTGCTAGTGCCTTTTGGGCTAGGTGGGTCCAGGTCTTCCTTGACCATGTGGCTTCCCTCGGCAGCATCAGGGATGTCTCCCTTCTCTGATGACTCTCCTCTTCTTAGCAAATGCACTGATTGGCTTTCTGTTCTCCAGTGGTCTCATTAATCCCCCTGATGGGGAGGTTATATGGCCCAGAGTTGAAAAGCTCTTTAGAGAAGTCCCCTGTTCCCTGGATTCAGACTGACTCAGAGGGCAAGAGCCAAATATTAGTTTTCTTGTCCCTTTTCATTTAACTTTAATTTTAAATCCTAATCTTTAATATCCAGCAAATAAATTTTAACTGCCTTATGTTAAGAGTACTGGGCTTTAATGTCTATAACTTTATAATTATTTATCTTTTTATTAATTGGGATCTGTATTATTCTGTTTGTCTTGTAGGTGATGACTTATTATCTTAAATTAACCCATGTTGTGTTCTTAAAGCAACAATTCTGTAAAACACTAACAGAGAATCTTTAGATCACTTATAAGGAAATTATAAAATAAAATTTTTTAACAAGAGTAAATATACTTAGTTTGCATAATAGCTACCCTGAATTTTTTGCTTAGTTATAAATTATATCCCCTGTTACAGATCCTAGTAATCTTGACAGAAAAAAAAAACAACTTTTGAACAAAACTTTAAATGAAACATAATCTAACCTACTGTTTTCATAGTCATTCTCACATGTAGTAAGATGGGACACAGAGCCTTATCTCAGGTAAGGCAGGTCTCTTTATAAATCTTAAGGGTTGTAGTTCTAAAGCTGATCTTTTTTTTTTAAATATCATTTTACAAAGTTTACATAAATTTTTTTAGGTCACATGAACGTTAGCTAACACCGTATGATATCACATTTAAAACATGAATTAAAAAAAGGCTGAAAGTTTTTAACCTTTACATAGATTAGGCTCTCATTAACTTAAAAATACATTTAAATTGTTCCCAAATGTAAAAAGTAACATAAAACTTTACTTATCTTTATGATAACAGATAAATAAATTCCCAATATATATTTTTACCATACAACTTAAGAACGCCAGCATGATATAATGCTCTTTTAAGTTTCTACCTTACAGACTTGTACATGTAAGATATGACCACATTAATAGCATCATAATTACATTGATGTTTCCACATTAACCAAGTTTAGCTTTTAAAGTAATGGCAGTACAGTTCTCTAAAATAAGAGTTCTTATTTAATCAGTTGTTTAATTTTTATGGTTGCTAGCTCTTGAAAAAATAAAACTTAATAAACACAATGTTATGGGTTAACATATGTTTTAAGAAATTTTTGTCTCTTTAACACATGACTGATTTTTACAATCTTATACAGAATTTAGTACAAACTTGTACAGACCTTAGTTAATCAATCAGATATCTAACAAAAGTACTCATGAATGAGTAATCTCATATGAAATTTAATTTACTTATTTATCAAAATATTAGACAAATGTATTGAAGATTGTAAACCATTTTTTTTGTTGAAGGAAAAGTCCTACAACCAAGTCATATTAGATATTTTGTAGACATTAATATTTTATTAGATATCTGAACACCTAGAAAAACTTGTAAGCTTAAATTTAAAGACATTTATTTTTATCTGTTTATCCAATTTAAACTGAACCATTTAAATAACGTGAATTAAGGATCCTTGGATCCACTTTTTAAAATTTGTTTTTATGAGCGTTTTTTTATGAGCGTTCTTTATATATGTAAATTTTTGTATCATATGTTTGATATATGGATATATGTATATATAGACATACAACACATAACAGAAGTGTGCACACATAAAAATAGTAAAGGCCTTATAGCTTTTCACAGATGAAATCTGCATTGCAATGTTTCAAAAACTCCACAGTTGGTCAAAGATAGAACTGATCAGAAAAACATTAACTTAGGTCTGTAGGATCAAAATCATGAGCTAAAAAAACTAAATAAAGTATCTAAGGAAAAAAATAAGAGTCCTAGAAAAAACGACTGGACAATAATTAGTAAAAACCATACAATTTGCCTTTTTTTTTTGCTTAGGCGTCAGATCAGTCTCCTACTGAGCTTGCAGGATTCTTTTATTTGCATTTCAAAATAAGTCCTGGCTGAGGTCAGGAAGGAGCAGGATAAAACTGCTATTCAGAGCAGACACAACAGGCCTAAGGCATTTTAACCATAATTTTCAGGTTAGGATGTTGAAAATTATGAAACAAGTTTAAGATACAATTCACAAAATTTTATATCTTTACATCTTGTTTTGTCAACAGATACCATAAAATGATTTACTATCTTTGTCCAAATTAATGCACTGGTACGCACAGTGACATTTTCCCAGGCTACCCAATTCAAAATAGGTGAAATAAAAGACTGAATGATTGGGAAGTTACTTGCCAACTTGGAAGGAGAGTTCTTTAGTTTTCCATCCTAAGTATTTAAGTTCTCTGGCATAAATTATCTGAAATCATAAACTAAACAATTACCTAAACACGACTTTTACCTGCAAGATTGTGCAATGCTTCAAAAACCCATTCAGATACCAGATTGTTACAATAAAACATCATCATTTAGACACACATTCAGCTAAGATCATTCCCAAGAAACAATTTAAAATATCAACACATTATTGCACATGTCTTAAAGGGCCAGAAACAAAGACACAAGACAGACAGAAGGGAGCTCCAGACTATGGCCGACAGACAGAAGCCTTTAAAACAGAGCAGATAAGAGAAAAATCTCCTACACCAGTGGCACCATAGAAGTCCCCACAAGGGGACCACATGTTTTTACAGAGGGGCAACCTGAAATGTAAAATCAAGGGTCTCCATGGTGACTTTACTGAATTTAGTATCCCCTTTTTCTTTTTCTCTTTTTTAAGAAGACAGACGTTACATAATGCTTACAGTGCAGGGAAGGAAGGAGGGAATTCCCTGAATTAACAGGGCTTCGGCAGCTGCTGGAAGTCCCTGGGTCCCTCCTTTAACTCACAGGATTAGCTCCTCTGGTTCGGTTCCACCCCAACCATGCTCCATCTCCTAACATATCAGTAGTCAGCTCTCAAAAAGTTCCGGGGCGGGAGTGGTGTGGTTTATCAAAATTTGAAACTTAAAGTTCAGTTCCTGACCTTGAAGCCAATTAATGCCAATTTAATAATGAGGACAGGGTTTTTGAGAAAAAGAAAAAGGGAGGTTTATTGCTTTGCTAACAAAGGAGAAACACAGGGGACTCTGCCCAAAGGTTGTGACTCTTTTGATCTGGAGGTACAAGTGGTTTTAAAGGAGTTTCACTTCTTAACCTGTGAGATACTCAGTTTTTAGCTCTGCAGCAGGCATTGCCTTGTGCAGTGGGTGTGCTCCAGGCAGCCAGCTAGGGGCTTCTCTTATCCTGCTTAACAAAGGGAGGTAAAGTTCATCGCAGTTCCTTAAAACACAGTCCAAAAAGGTGTCACGCTTACTTGCTTTATTACCCTTTTTCACGTCCAATATCTTTAAGTTTTTACCACAGAAATCACACAAGAAAATGCACAAAAACAAACAAAAAACATATAGAACACAGAACAAAACAGAAAAAAAAAAAAAACAGAAACCAGGCACCAAAAAAAAAAAAAAAAAGCAGAGGAGCATTGCAATGTCTTGCTAAAGCTCCTGGGTAGGACCGCGTGCATGCCCATCCACACCTCTCTACCCATCCAGAAGAATTCCCTACATAACAGAACAAAGGACAGCATGATTCTCGTTACAGTCCCGGACAGGAGTATATGTGGGCCTCCCCAGGCCTCCTCTCTGTCATCAGAAGAGATCTCCCTTAACCAGATATCAGATGTTATAAAGGTGCCACTTACCTATGGAGGCCTCCTCCACCAGGTGCTTGCTAATAGTTATAGTCCAGTGGTTCATTGCAGTGCTCCCTGGACCAAAGTCTCACTCCAAGTCGTTGAAACATCTCAAGTTGCGCATCCCCTAGAGTGGCTCTGTAGCCGGGGGCCCTGGAGGGAAGGCCAGCTTCAGAATTTCCAACAGTCTGGTCTTGTGATCTGTACTGGCAGGGTCATCTTGCTGCGGAACTGCAAAATGTTAGACCAGGATGAAAGTAAAGACCACTGACTCCAATTAAAATCAAATTAAGGCAAATTTATTATTTCATCCGGCCGGCGGCCTGCCTCTCCCTCACAAAACGGCGGGAACAAGACAGCAACCCCACCTTTCCTACAGCCCAGCTATATAGCCCAGAAAGTTACACAAAAGGGGGATTACAGATAACAGAACTTTGACAAGCATCACACTAAATGTAGTTTACTTTTCTTTTTTTTTTTTTGCTGGCCCCAACATCAGAAATAATGATGACCATTAGACCTCAGAGAGGGTCGTTGTCTGGCCAGGGAAGGCCAAAAATTATGATGTGTCACTAAACTTTCAGAGAGGGCTGCTATCAGGTCAGAGAGATAGGCATGGGTGAGTTAAAGGCACGGGCAGACATTCCAAATGGGTTCAGAAATTGCAGTAATTTATAGTAAACCCAAAATTAGCTTTTCATCGCTTTGTGGCAAGATGGCTCCCAATTTTAATAAAAGATCAGGTTGGGTCTATCAACCCTGTCCCTTACTTTTGGAAACTCCTCTTCCACCTCCAAGTTTGTAAACTCCTGAGGATTTTCCAGATATGTATTCACAGATTTTCTAACTCTTCTCCTCTAATTGTGTCTTACTTGGGGGGAAGGCAATGTCAAGTCATCGTTCTGGATGAGAGTGGGAAGATTTTTGTATAGCACATATTTGCATACACATTGGATTCCTTATCTAATTTTCCATTCAAAATACTGAAACCCTGACACTAACCCATACCCTACTAGACTCTGACTACTAATCCTAATATGATGGAGAAACATAACCCAAACAGAATAGAAATACAAGCAGTTCAGAGGAGGCATGGTGTATAGTTGGACTTTCATTTTGCATGATAAAGGGTTGGTGTTATAAATCTAGTCAATTTTTAATTGAAATAGTTCACCATGTGTTTTTAAAGTTAACAAATATGTGAATTCCTGTCTTGCTTTCTCTGTAGCCTATTCAGCACATGTATTTTTGCATGCACATACAGAATCCTACCTATTATCACACGTACATTCTTGTGAGGTAGCTGACTTGCCAGATACAAATTGTGAGAAGAGATCACTCCTCCTAAACACAGTTGGAACTGAAAATTCAATCTATGGGTGAGGTTAATAGTTTAACAAAATTATAAATAAATCTATGTTTAGTAAAATAAATAGCTTGGGTCTGTGGATGATATATATTTAATGATGAATTTCAATTGGCATATATATTGCTACTTTTTAATGTCTGTGTGGGTGTTTTGTATATATATATATATAAATATATATATATATATATAATCTCCAGATATTTCAAAATATGAAATCTATGTGTCTTATTATACACTCCCTAAATTCATTCATGTTCATGTATTTGGATTTACAATCAACTTTTACATGATTATTATCAGAAATATGCATCCACCTGAAATACATATTTTTTTTCTTGTACTGAAAACTAACTTCGGTGAATGGAGCATACAAATCCTAATATTTCTACAGTAACTTACCCAGTTTAACATCAATGTAAGTAGATTCCTATGATACAAAATGTTTATTTTGACGTTCATTTTTATTCAACACTGGTACATTACTATTTCTTCAGTTTATGCACATAATAGGATATATATTTATCCACAAGTTCACAAATTTATAGGCATTTGTCTCTCTATCAATCACTTCCTGCTTCAGAACACATGTATTCCTCCAGGTTTCCTGGCTGGACTTTTCATGAGACTTCTTTCCAAAGACATTATTTTCAATTTCTCTAATCATTTTGAAGCAAAACTCACACACTCTTCATGATAAACCATTACCCTAATATTACCATTAGATGTATAACGGGTTGGAATGAATGATTGTATATCAATATAAGATTTCCTGTATATTTTCAGATATCAATTCAATCCTTTATTTAAAGTTGGAAGTACTTATATTATTTATTCACAGTATGGTCTATTCATGCATTATCTCTATATTGATAGACAAACGTACACCTCTTTGTATCCCCAATACTAATTTATATGTCTTCAAAATATTGCACCCAGAAATGGTGGAAGAAATACTCATGTCACCTGATCTACATATACATTTTATCACAGTAATATTCTGGACAAAACTACAAAGATCAAACTTATGTTTTTACCAAAGCCTAAATGGAAAGTGAGCATAGATTATGAAAAACATCTATTGCTCTCAAATGTCAATCCTATTGGTGACTACATATTTCTTTCTTCCTAAGATTATATATTCAACCTCAAGGCTGTTGAAAATGTCTAATCCTATCACTCACTTTATAATTGGCCTGATATCCTAAAATCTCTATTGATATCTCTTTCCTACATATTTTCCCCAGTTCAACATTGTGACAGATTCTTCACATGTGCTAACATTTACATTCACTCTCTACCTGAAACCCTATTGCTAAAGAACTTTTGGTACAAATCCTATCCTCATTCTTCTTTCTAAACCTATTGAGTATCTTCCTAATCATATTGACTATCTCTTTTTTACTGGATGTTCTCTTCTACATTCAATCATCCAAGGTACAAGGACCTATGCAATTGTATATCGATTTATTGGAGACATTTTTGCAGAACATAATTCAAAGCTAAGTATCCCAATCAAGGGCCCCATGCCCTTCTGGTCTCCAAAGCTTACCTAGATTTCTGTTTACCTACTTATATTTCACCTATATATTCTAATAAATATCACAGGTCAGAATAACATTATTCATCCCGAAGAATGATTCCTAACCCAAATTGTACATGTTATTAACCCTAACCATACACTCTTTACTCAATCTAACTTTACAGAAGAGGAGGTACAGAGTTGGTCTTATAATACAGGAATGGAGGGCATATTCCATCTACTGAGAACCTCAAAGTTCCATGCAGAATTTATCCCTGTAGAAGATGCAGGCTGCTGGGAAGGACCCGAGAAAGAAAAAGTCATCTTTCAAGGCAAACAACCTGGTCAGGATGAAGGGATATGTCTGAATCAACATCTATCTTTTTATTGTAGAGAAGATGGACTAAACCAGGTCTCTGTAGAGAGCTGTTCCTGGGGGACAATGGTTGATATACCATTCTAACTTGTGAAAGTGTCACAGAAAGTAGGGGCAGCCTCCATTTCATGTGAACCTTGGAAGCAACTGTTAGGGCAAAGTGGTTGCCAAGGCAGTGACCTAATACAGTTCCTGATGGAAGTAACCTACCTAACTTCCTTGGTGATGGAACTCTCTGAACATGGGATCCTGGAAGCCAAGCAAACAGAGCAAGTCCCAGTCCCAGTCCACATGGGCTCACTTATTTGGATTTACCAACGACAGAGTCAGTCTTTCTTGGTACCTACTGATGTGAGGATGGCTAAAAGCCAGGAGAGCTCTGAAAAGGGACCTTTCCTGAGAAAGCAGGATGTGGCTCACTGCTGGATCCTGACAGAGTTGGCCAACGAGATCAGATCTGAGACAGGACAGGCCATTTTGGGGTAACATTGTATGGCTCACCAGTCAGAGGACATTCCGGACAGTCACAGACCTACTTTGGGGAAGGAGATGCCTTTGTGGGTGTGGGTGTGAGTTTGTAGTTTTTTCTCATGTTCTGAGAATAATTAGAAAAGGAGGTTTGTTTGTTTTGGAGTGGGCTGATCTAGTAAGTCATTTGAAAAGGTGAGTTTTTCCATGTCTGTCTATCCCATTGTGTCCATTGATGTGGACAGAAGAAAAGAGAATGCATCAATGGATGTGCCCTGTTTAGTAGAATGCTTCCCAGCATTCATCCTGCCCAATTTATGAATGGACTGTGGCTTGCCTTAGGGATGAGCAACACATAATATGTTCCTAAGTTCCTGTTTTCTTCCTGAATTCTGGCCAATCTCCAGAATAGGCTCATGGTTTTGTACCACCTCCAAGCTCAGTGACATGGCCATGTTCTGGATAGCTGAAGGGAATGGCCAGCATGTCAGAAAACTCAGATATCAGTGTGACCAGAAATGACTCAGTTGAGAAACCCTGCTTTGGGCCTTTTGCTTACATATAGTTCCGTTTCCCTGAATGTCAGGAAGGTCTTTTCTTCAGGCCAAACTTTTTCGAAGCCTAAAGAAAACAGTTTTCAAATGGAAATAAATGGGCATCACCTGTGGCTCTTTGCTTAATTGCTTTGGAAAGGGATGTGTCTGAATCAGCCTCTTGGTCCTGTGTGAGGCAGTGGGTTAGATTCTCAGCACCTGATGGATCTAAAGAAAGATCCCATGTGTGCATCCAAAACCAAAATGGCCAAAATTGCTGTCATTGTGGATGAAGTCTCTAGCCTTCTTCAGTAAGGTTCCTGACCTCCATCAAGAGAGAATAGGGATACATTGGGTCAAAGAGTTTTTCAAAGCCCTGCAGAGGCTAGCCCATAGGTGCTTGGCTTTTATCATCACTCCAATTCACATAAAGAATCTAAACACCACAATCCGATCGCCTCAAATTGAAGAAGCAGAGTATTATTAACGGTAGGCCTATTTGATCACTCCTGGTTCACAGGAAGGGTGCCCATTCCACCCTGACATCAGGCAAATGAGGGGCAAGGTAGCTTATTTTGTACACTGTCTAGGGCTGTGCCCCTCATCGAAAACTCCAGCCAGAGTTTATGATGAGTGTATATATGGACCTATTTGTATATAGGACCATGGTACATGGTCCTATGCCATTGTATATGGATTTATCTGAGACATCTGTGCAGAACATAATTCAAAGCTAAGTATCCCAATCAAGGGCCCAATGCCCTCTGGGCATCAAATAATACTTGGATTTATGTTTTCATACATATATTTCACCTCTATAGTCTTATACATATCGCAGTTCCCAATACCATTTTTCATCCAGTAGAATGATTCCTAACCCAAATTGAAAATGTTATTAATCCAAACCATACACTGTTCCCTCAACCTAACTTTACAGAAGAGCATGAACAGGGTTGGTCTTACAATACAGGAATGTATGGGATCTTTGACTTGCTGAGAACCTCAAAAGTCCATGCAGAAATGATCTCTGCACAAGATATAGTCAGCGATGAAGGACCTGAGTGAGCAAAAGTCTTCTTCCATGGCAAACAACTTGGTCAGGATGAAGAGTTGTGTCTGAATCTGCCTCTCTCTTCTTAATGTAAAGAAGATGGGCCAAATCAGGCCTGTGTGGAGAGCTCTATTTGGGTGCCTATGGTTAATATATCATTCTAACTTGTGAAAGTGTCACAGGAAATATGGGCAGCCTCCATGGGACTCTGGAAGCAACTGTTAGGACAAATTGGTTGCCAAGGCAGTGTGTCCTCATTCAGTTTCTGAAGGAAGTGACTTCACCTCACTCCCTTGGTGATAGAAATCTCTGAACGTGGAATCCAGGAAGCCAGGAACACAGAGACAGTCCCAGTCCCAGTACCAGTGTTCTCACTTGTTTGGATTTACCAAGAACAGAGTCAGTCTTTCTTGGCACCTACCGATGTGAGAATGGCCAAATGCCAGGATAGCTCAGAAGAGGGGATTTCCTGAGAAAGCAGTTATTGGCTCAATACTGGCTCCTGACAACTTCACACAGTTGGCCAAGGAGACCAGAACTGAGACAGGACAGTCCATTTCAGGGGAACATAGTATGGCCCACCAGTCTGAGCACACTGCTCCTAGTCACAGACCTACTTGGGGAAAGGAGGTGCCTTTGTGGGTGTGGATGTGGTTTTGTGGTTTTGTCTCATGTTCTGAGGATAGGAAAGGCGGTTTGTTTGGTTTAGAGTCAACTGTTTCTAGTAAGTCCTTTGGCAAGGCGAGTCTTTCTATGTCTGAATATCCCACTGTGTCTGTGGTTGTAGATATTAGAAAAGGAAATGCTTCAATGAATGTGTCCTGTCTTGTAGAACACTTCCCAGCATTCATCCTGCGTAATTTATCAATGGACTGCAGCTTGCCTTATCTTTGGGCAACACCTGCTATCTTTCTATGTTCTGGTTTTTTCATAAATTCTAGCCACTCTCCAAAAGAGGCTCATGGTATTGTGTCCAAGATGTGTACCACCTCCAAGCTCTGTGACATGGCCATGTACTGGATAGCTGAAGGGAATGGCCAGCATGTCAGAAAACTCAGATATCAGTGTGACCACACAAGTCTCAGGGAGAAACCCTGCTTTGGGCCTTTTGCTTACCTACTGATATGTTGACCTGAATGTCAGGAAAGTCTCTTGCCTCAGGCACACCCTTTGTGAACCATGAAGAAACACTTTTCAAATGGAAATGAGTGGGCATCACCTTTGTCTCTATGCTTAATTGCTTTGGAAAGGGATGTGTCTGAATCAGCCTCTTGGCCCTGTGTGAGGCTGTGGCTTAGATTCTCAGCACTTGATGGATCTGAAGAAAGATCCAAAGTGTGCATCCAAAACCAAAATGGCCAAAATTGCTGTCATTGTGGATGAAGTCTTAGCCTTCTTCAGAAAGGTTCCTGACCTCCATCAAGTGAGAATAGAGACCCTTTGGGTCAAATGGGTTCTTCAAATCCCGGAAGAGGCTAGCCCATTTATGCTTGGGTATTCTCATGACTCCAATTCACATAAAGAATCTCCACCTCACACTCTGACCTTCTCCAGAAGTCTTCACCATGGCTGCCTATGGGACTTTCAGGAAAAGAGTCGCTATAAAAGACTTCAGTGTACATAAACTTTCTCTTTTTGTGTTGACCTGGTCTACTTGGCAACTGGCTAAAAAATCAGCACTCCTGAGCTAGACACACCCTCACTAGTTTTTCACAAAATATGTGAACAAGGCTCCTGGCCTTGAGCTGGGGCTTCACAGACATTGCTACATTTCTAAGATAAAGAAGTTACAAACTGGGCTCCATGGAAAAAGCTGGCAGGGGGAAAAAAGAAAGGGAAGAAAAAGCTCTCCCCCTCCCAGGTGTTCTTGAAAATTTAACTTGCCCAGACCTAAGGAAAAAACAGAAACAAAAACTGCCTTTTGTGAACTTCTGAAGACTATGAACTTCTGAGCCCCTTCCCTTTCATGTTGGGTACAAAATTCTGAAACTACATAAACTTAGGTTTCATGGGATTAATTGATTACAACAGAAGCAATGCCCTCTGAATCTGGTTGCAACCAAATAAGACTGTTTCCCTGTCTTTGGTGCTATCTTTGGTGCCTTGCCTTGTCCGTCCCTACAACAGTTTAATTCTATATACTTAAACATTGTTTGTATTTTAATGAAATTGTCAACAGATGTGATTAAATGTGTAATGGTGCGGATGTTTCCCAGAGTGCTCTATCATGACACAGATTCATTTGAAGTTCAAATAGGGGGGCATAAAATCCAGTTCCTCTGAAAACATATATCCCTCACCTTAGCCATTCCATTGCAAATAGGAGTTGCTTCAGGGTTGGGCAGAGGAACCACTGCCGTGGTCCATGGGACACAACGAATGACCCAATTAGGAGCAGGAATATATAAAAACTTAAAGATATTAGTAACCTCCATCACAGCTTTGCAGGAATCTTTAACCTTTCTCTCTGAAGTTGTTTTACAGAACAGTAGAGGGTTGGATCTCTTTTTCACTAGAGAAGGGGGCCTTTGTGCTGCATTGAGGGAAGAATGTTTTTTTAATGTCGACCATAATGGAGTTGTAAAATAATCTATGAGTAAATTAAAAAGATGCCTTGAAGAGAGTCAAGGAGAGAGAGAGGCCCAAAAATGGTGGTTTGAGTCTTGGTTTACACAGTCCCCCTGGTTAACTACGTTTTTATCAACTCTGGCCCGTCCAATAATAATCCTCATATTATTGCTAACTATAAAACCCTGTTTCCTCAACCATGTAATTTATTTTCTCCAAGCTCAAATTGGACAAGTTAAACTTATGGTAATACCCCACTAGCAAACATAGAATGTGACATCCCCCAATGATCATTTTTATGATTAAAAGTTGCCAGAAGAAGTGGGGAATGAAAGGTCAATAAAATATATACTTGTCACTTCCTGTTTTTCTGTACACTTAACAAAACACTGTTGAAATGTTGAGAAATGATTCCTAATCTTGTCCCAGAATGTGCTGTCCCCAACGGCCAAACTGCAGAATGTACTCCCTCACCCGGTTGAATGCAAACCACCCACTCACCCTGAACCATCAATAAACTTCCCTTTCTGCCCTCTCCAAGAAAAGTATATAAACTCTGCATAAGCTCTTCTCAGGGCTCTCTGCTCTAATTAAGTGAGCTCTGAGCCCCAGCATGTTGGACCCCAAATAAACCCTTTGCTGTTGCATGATGTATTCTCTTGGTAGTCTCTTCCTCCGATGCTCGCACGACCTTTACTTGGATGATTGAATATAGAAGAGAACATCCATTCAAAAACTGATAGTCGGAAGGATTAGGAAGAAGAGTGAATATAGAATTTGGAAAAAAAGTTCTTTAGCAATACGGTTTTGGTTAGACAGTGAATGTAAATGTCAACACAAGTTAAGAGTCAGTCACAATGATGAACAGGGGAAAATATGTAGGAAAGCAGATATCAATAGAGACATTATGAAATCAGGCTAAGTATAAAGTCAGTGAGAGGATTAGACATTTTCAACAGGGTTGAGTTTGAATACACAATCTTAGGAAGAAACAAATATGTACTCACCAATAGGACTGACATTTGAGAGCATTAGGAAACATCACATGGATGATTGTAGTAATCTTTTCTCACTTTCCCTTTAGGCTTTGGTACAATCATAAGTGTGACCTTTGTATTTTGTGTCCAGAATATTACTCTGATAAAATGTATATGTAGATCAGGTGACATGAGTATTTCTTCCACCTTTTCTGAGGGCCATATTTTGAAGATGAATAAATTAGTATTTGGGGTACAGAGAGGTGTACACATTGTCTATGAATATAGAGATAATGTATGAATACACCATACAGTGAATAAATAATATAACTAGTTCCACTTTAAATAATGGATTGAATTGATATCTTAAAATATATAAGAAATCTTATATTGATATACAATCATTCATTCCAACGAGTTATACATCTAATGGTAATATTAGAGTTATGTTTTCTCATGAAGGGTGTGTGAGTTTTGCTTCAAAACTGATTATGGATTTGGAAAATATTGTGTTTGGAAAGAAGTCTCATAAAAATACCAGTCAACAAACATAGAGGAATTCATGTGTTCTGAATAGGAAGTGATTGAAAGTGAAACAAATGCAAATAATTTTGCTAACTTGTGAATGAAATACATATCCGATGATATGCATAACCTGAAGAAATAGTAATGTACCAGGTTTGAATGAAAATGAACGTCAAAACATACATCATGTCCCATAGTAATCTACTTGGATTGATGTTAAACAGGGTCAGTTACTGTAGAATAATTAGGATTTGTATGCACCATTCACTGAAGTTAGTTTTCAGTACTAGAAAATAAATATGTATTTCAGGTGGATGAATAATTCTGAGAATAATCTTGTGAAAAGTTGATTATAAATCCACATACATGAATATGAGTGAATTTAGGGAGTGTAAAATAAGACATATATATTTCATATTTTGAAAAATCTGGAAAATATATGTATATATATATATATATATATATATATATATATATATATATATATACACACACACACACACACATATATACAAAAGAACCCCACAGATATTAAAAGGTAGAAATATATGCAAATCGAAATTCATTATGAAATATATATCATCCACAGATGCAAAAATATTCATTTTACTGAACATGGATTTATGTATAATATTGTAATACTAGGAAGCTCACCCATAGGTTGTATTTTCAGTTCCAACTGCGTTTAGGAGGAGTGATCTCTTCTCATAAGTTGTATCTTCCATCAGCCACCTCACAAATTGTGCATGTGATACCATGTAGGAATCTAAATGTGCATATAAAAATACATGTGTTGAATTGGCTACAAAGCAAGGGAGACAGGAATTCACATATTTGTTTACTTTAAAAACACATGGAGAACTATTTCAATTAAAAATTGTCTACATATTTAACACCTACTGTTTATCATGCAAAAGGCAAGTCCAACTATACAGCATGCATCCTCTGAACTGCTTGTATTTCTATTCTGCTTGGGTTATTTTTCTACATCATTTTAGGATTATTAGTCAGAGTCTAGTAGGGTATATGTTCATGTCAGGGATTCTGTATTTCAATGGAAAATAGGAAAATGAATCTATGAGTATGCAAATATGTGCTACACAAACATCTTCTCACTTTCATCCAGAACAAAGCCTTAACATTACCTTGGGCCCAAGTAAGACACAATGAGAGGGGAAGTGTTAGAAAATCTGTGAATACATATCTCGAATGGAAAATGCTCAGGAATTCACAAACTTGGAGGTGGTAGATGAGTTTCAAAAAGTAAGGGACAGGGTAAACTCTCCACAAACATGGAGCTCTGCTGGCCTAAAGACTTCTTGAGTAACTGCCTCTGAGGATGGGTCCTTGAAATATATGTTGTTCTCAGGAGCTTTAGCTTCCTTTGTAGTGAGACCATCAGAGCTGGATCTGCATCTATGTGACCTGGAGGACATGTTTTCTTATTTTCCAATGAACATGGTGCATCAGTGATGAGTTCTATTTTTGTAGTTAAACTATGGCCATTGGGGAAAAGTGTCTCCCCGTGTGGACTGTGAAGCCCTTTGGTCATCCTCCAATTTTCATTGTCTTTCTTGCTGCTGCATAGGGAGTTTGTTATTTGTTTAACAAAATACAAGGAGTTCAACTGGGACACGGTGCTGGAGGGAGTTCTGTCACGTGTGGTGGGTCAGGGTCTGCAGGAGAATGCACCAACAGGCTTCTATCCCACAGACATTGCCCCCTTGACCATAGCCACCTGATTCTGGACATTGCCCTGAAACTTCTCCATATAACAAGATGTCTTTACATATAAGGGACTCCTGGCTGCACCAGGTCAGTCACAAGCCATTCAGAAGCCAATGGAAGATCCACATGGCCCCGCCACAGATGTTTTATTACACACCTGCTCACCACTGCTCTAGGCCCACTACTCAGCAGGTTCCAAGTTACTGGAATCTCTGTTCTACACCATTTTCATGAAACCCAGTCAGTCAAGGCACTGTCTGGTATACTCTTGATTAGCAACAGGACATCCACAGGTTCTCCAGTGCCACCTGGTCATGGGAAATTCAAAAATTCCCTGGTATTTATCTAGCCATTTTTCAATAATACAGTTGGAGGCTCTGTGGGTTTCAATTAATTCAGGAACCATTAAATGGTGAGGAAGCTCGTTTCAATGAAAATTCTGCAGAACTATCACAGGCAAGGCTTCCCAAAGAGTGCCCAAATGGTCACATGAATCCAGGCCCATTGAGGTCTACAATGTGAGCTCCATGTGTGTATTGACTCTCACCTATGGCTGCCAAGTCCTTAAGAATAAAATCATATGATATACTGGCTGAGATTCCCAGTGCTCTGTGCAAATCCACCCTGGGCGTAGATCTCAGTTTCCAAGGCGACTCTCATGTGTGGCCTCTTAAAATGCCAACACAATTCATGGCAATACTTCTCTGAGGTCAGTTCCAGAACTCAGTCTCTAAGGGGAATCACACCAGAGAAGAAGCCCAGGTGGACCCAGTCATCTCTTCCAACCACCACACAAATGACCAAAATTAAAACCAAAATACTGCCACATGGCCCAAATCTTCTTCCATATCATAACCTCTGACTGGAGGTTACCATGAAGGGTGCAGCCCAAGTTGGTGTCCAAAATAAGCTCCCTTCCCCCTCATTCGCCTAAAGTCAGTGTGGCCTGGACACCATTCCTGTGAACCAAGGGTGATCAAATAGGCCTGCCGTTAATACTGCTCGACTTTTCCATGGGCCTGGTACAGAGGAGGAAGACAGGGAAGCAGGGGGCTGAGAGCAGCTCCTTGGATCTGAGAATGAGGAAGGAGAGATGTAAAAGAATAATGGGCAAGGGTTTTGGGATTTTCCTAGCAACAAAAACATGAGCAGTAGAACATGTAGAACAGAGGGGGAAACGGGAGTGAGTATACCAAAAAGCCTGTGAGGGACTTTAAATTTTTAGTAACCGTTTTCAGTGATGACAAAGCAACATTAAAGGCCATTTTCATTACATCTTGGATACTGGTATGTGGGTTCTCCTCAGCTGGTTTGAGATTTTGTTTAGCTGGTAAGAGGACCTGTTGGGACCCAGTGCGGCCACTGACAAGAAAAGAGAGGAGTGAGTGAGTGGAGGGGTACCTCAGTAGCTGCTACCTCAGGAAGGGGGCAGTGGTCTGAGATCCAGCGGAGGTTTGGGTTTTTGATCTATTAATTGTAGGGGAGAAATCAAGTTGCTGATATGGGAGTGACAGCAGAGAGTCTGGAGTAGAAGGCTGAGGGTGAGCATCTTTTGGAGAAGCATAGTTCAGGATGTGAGCAAAGGAGGGAAAAAGCCTCCACATAGGGGAATCTCCTTTCATTCTTTTGAGCACTTGTAGAAGTTAAAAAGGTCACACATAATTTGAGGATCTAGAGACCCCTCTGTGGGCCATCAGGTTTGGTTATCTAATTGGTAATAATGCCAATATTGTGTACAAAATTTGATGAGGAGTTTGGGTTCCATCTGGAAGTCCCTGTATGCTGACATCCCCATGACTTACAGAAGAAGTCGGCTTTCCCCCACACAGCTGTGACTGTTTATGGCTTTCACAGTATGCCAGGCAAACATAATAATCTAGGCTAGCCAACCTGCATGTGGCTCACGTGTCCCTACAAACATAATGTTTGTTTCCATTATCTATGTATGGAAGGGATTTAATGGAATTTTAGTGTAATCCTCTTCATCAGGGATATCCCAATAGATAAGACTTATAGCCAGCTGAGAAATGTCTGGGTGGAGAGATGGTCATCAGGTCCTTAAGGGGGATGTATGCAAGATAGACCATACTTCCGGTTTTCTTCCTAAATTCTGGCCACTCTCAAGAATAGGCTCATGGTTTGGTGTCCAAGATATGTACCACCTCCAAGCTCTGTGACATGGACATGTACTGGATAGCTGAAGGAAATGGCGAGCATCTTATAAAACTCAGATATCAGTGTGACCAGTAAAGTCTCAGTGGAGAAACCGTGCTTTAGGCCTTTTGCTTACCTTTTGTTCTGTTCCCCAGTAAGTCAGGAAGGTTGATGCCTCAGGCAACACCTCTGTGAAGCCTGAAGAAAATATTTTTCAAATGGAAATGAATAGGCCTCACCTGTGGCTCTCTGCTTAATTGCTTTGGAAAGGGGTGTGTCTGAATCAGCCTCTTGGCCCTATGTGAGGCTGTGGCTTACATTGTCAGCACCTGATGGATGTAAAGAAAGATCCCATGTGTGCATCCAAAACCAAAATGGCCAAAATAGCAGTTATTGTGGATGAACTCTCTCACCTTCCACTGTAAGGTTCCTTACCTCCATCAAGTGAGAATCCGTATCCTTTGGGTCAAATGAGTTCTTCAATGCCCTGCAGAGGCTAGCCTAGAGGTGCTTGTGTTTTCTCTGGGCTCCAATTCACATTAAGAATCTAAACCTCACAGTCAGAAGGCATCAAATTGGAGAAGCAGAGCAGTATTAACGGCACACCTATTTGATCACTCCTGGTTCACATGAAGGGTGTCCAGGCCACCCTGACTTAGGCCAATGAAGGGCAAGGGAGCTTACTGTGGACACTGTTTTGGGCTGCATCCCTCATGGAAACCTACAGCTTGAAGTTAAGATGAGTGTCTATATGGAATAAGATGAGGGTGATGTGGGAGTGTTTTGGTTTTAATTGTGGTCATTTGTGTGAGGGTTGGAAGAGAGGTGTAGGTAAACCTGGGCTGGAACTCTGGTGTGTTTCCCCTTAGAGACTGAGTTCTCTAACTGACCTCAGAGAAGTATTGCCATGAACTGTGTTATGATTTTAAGGAGGCCACGCATGAGAGTCGCCCTTGGAAACTGAGATCTAGGCCCAGGGTGGCTTTCCACAGAGCACTAGGTATCTCAGCTAGGATATCACATGATTTTATTCTGAAAGACTTGGCAGCCATAGTTGAGAGTCAAAAGACACATAGACCTCACATTGTAGACCTCAATGGGCCTGGCTTCATGTGACCTTTTGGCTACTCTTTGGGAAGACATTCATGTGATTGTCCTCCAGAGATTTCACTGAAATGAGGTTCCTCACCATTTAATGGTTCCTGAATAAATTGAAACATGCAGTGCTTCCAACTTCAACCTTGAAAAATGGATAGATAAATACCATGAAATTTTTGAAATTCTAATGACCAGGTGGCACTGGAGAACCTTTGTATGCCCTGTTGCTGATCATGAGTGTACCAGATAATGCCTTGATTTACTGGGTTTCATGAAAATGGTGTAGAACAGAGATGCCAGTAAGTTGTAGACTGCTCAATTGAGGGCACGAGCTGTGGTGTGCAGGTTTGTGATAAAACATTTGTGGTGGGGCCATGTGGATCTGCCATTGCTTCCAAATGGCTTGTGACTGACGTGCTGCAGCCCGTAATCCCTTATATGTTTGATCTCTTCATATAAAAGCATCTTGTTATATGGAGAGGTTTCAGGGCAATGTTCAGAATCAGGTTGCAATGGTCAAGGGGGCAAGCTATGTGAGATAGAAGCCTGGTTGATGTATTCTCCTGCAGACCCTGACCCACCACACCATTAAATTTTGAGGAAGCTCATTTCAATGAAAGCTGTGGATAACTCTCACAGGCAAGGCGTCCCAAAGAGTGCCCAAAAGGTCACATGAAGCTAGGTCCATTGAGGTCTACAATGTGAAGTCTATGTGTGTTTTGAATCTCAACTATGGCTGCCAAGTCTTTCAGAATAAAATCATGTGATATTCTGGCTGAGATACCCAGTGCTCTGTGGAAAGCCACACTGGGCCTAGATCTCAGTTTCCAAGGGCGACTCTCATGCATGGCCTCCTAAAATCCCAACAAAATTTATGGCAATACTTCTCTGAGTTCATTACCAGAACTCATTTTCTAAGGGAAATCACACCAGAGTTCAAGTGGGGAAGTTTTTGAACCCCTGTGGGAGTCTAATCCAGGTTTGTTGGCCAGATGTTCCTGTTTCTGGGTCTATCCACCCGAAAGCAAACAGCAACTGACTGTCCTTATGTAGTGGCAAGCAGAAGTAAGCATCTTTTAAGTCCAGCATAGTGTACCATTACCTCTCCGGATTCAGAGTGCTAAGCAAATTATGTGGATTGGGTACCGTGGGGTGAATGTCCTGCAGTCTGTTTTTGATCTCTTTTAGGTCTTGAACAGGACGGTAGTCCCCAGTTACTGGCTTTCTTACTGGTAGCAGGGGGGTATTCTAGGCCGATTGACAGGGCCTTAGGACCCCAAGAGCCAGGTATTTCTGAATATTGGGCCTTATCCCATCCTTAGCTTCTTTGATTAGAGGATATTGTTTAACACTGATTGGAGAGGTAGAGGCTTTTAATTCTACTACTATTGGAGGTTTTTTTATGGCTAGACCTAACCCAGCAGTTTCTGCCCAGGCATTAGGATAATCTTTTATCAATTTCTGGGATAGTTTTCCTGTTTGATCAGTTCTAGGGCGCGCGAAGAGTTGATGTTCATCTTCTACGGACATAGTCAAAGCCGTGACTATGGGAGTTTTTACTGAAGCGTTTAGAAACACCACTTGGGGACCATCAGGGTTAAAGGTTATTCTAGCCCCGAGTTTTGTAAGCAGATCCCTGCCCATCAATGGGGCCTGGCATTCTGGGATTACTAGAAAAGAGTGGTGGACTTTTCTATTTCCTAAGTCCATTGTCCTCTTAGTTGTCCAAGCTCATTATCTACTGTCATTAGCCCCTTGAACAAGCGACCATTTATTTGATAGGGGGCCCAGTGGGGTCTTAAAGGTTGAGTATACTGGTCCTGTTTTCACTTCAAAGTTCAATGGGGTTTCCTCCACTTAAAATGTTACCCTGAGCTTGCGGAAGAGATCCGAGTCCCGACTTCCCTAGTCCTGTTCTAGAGTCAGCACGGCGGTCTGGCATCTCTGCTTTTTTTGGGGGCACTCTTTGGCCCAGTGTCCTTTTTCTTTACAGTAGGCACATTGACCTGAGGCCAGGGACAGCCTTTGGCATGGGCCCATGTATCCCTTCCTATCTCCGTGCTTTTTAACTTCTGGCCTATTTACTGCTCTGACCAGAACCTTAGCCAGTGCTTTAGTCTGCCTTTTGCTCCTTTCATCCTCCTTTTGTTCCCTTTCCTTCTGTCTCCTCTGTTCCCATTCCTCCTCAGTTTCTTTCTTATAATATATTTTCTCAGCTTCTCTGACTAAATCTCTTAAGGTCATATCTTGTAATCCATCTAGACATTGCAACTTTCTCTTAATATCTAGGGCAGCCTGCTGGATAAAGGCCATTGCAACAGATGTCTTTTCGTACTCTGTCTGAGAATCAAAAGGAGTATATTTTCTAAATGCTTCCATAATTCTCTCCAAAATCATAGAGGGAGACTCATTAGGCCTTTGGATAATCTCTCTTACCATGGCCAAATTAGTCGGCCTTCTGGCGGCCACTCAGAGACCCGCTATTAGAGGCCGGTGATAAGTGGACAGATGCTACCTAACTTCAATGGTGTTGGGGTCCCAGTTTGGTCGGTTCATCGGCCCATAGGGATGGAGAGGGAGCATCACAGGTGTTTCTGAGTTTTTTATTACCTGTCACTGGCGGGTTCCTTTAGATGGCCCAGCTTCCACCAGAGGAGGAGGGGCTGCTGCTGCTACTGCTGCGAAGTCCCCTGGAGGGCTTGGGACTGGCCCAATTGCCTCTAGTGGCGGAGAGGCTGTGTCAGCGGCAGGAGGATCATCTGGAACGTGTTCGGTGTTGGGGAGCCAGGGTATAGGATAAGGAGGGGGAGGAGTGTCCAGTCTTGTGACTCAGGGAGAATGGAGGAAAGCGGGGGGAGCGGAAGGTTTGAATGATAGGATCCTGGGGAAGGGGTATATGGCTATTGATCTGGGTGGCCACGTGGTCCCGGCTGAAAGACAATATCTCTGATTTTCGGATTAGAGGGAAGCGGAAGGATCCTTCTGGGGGCCACCCGACTTTGAGAATGGGCCATTCTGAAGCACAGAGAGTCTGCCAGGTCCGGCATTTTACTGAAAAATAAAGATTCTGGGCCCTTGAGCGGACATCAGTCCAATGATCAACGGTCAGGGACAGAAGCGTGGAAGTGATTTGTCCCATAATGGGAGTTACTCAAAGAGAGACAGTGAAGACACAATCGCAACACAGACAAAGACAAACAGTAAACGTTTAACGTGTGTCCAAGACAAAGATTAGAACTGAGTAACTGGCAAAACCTGATGTGTTAGACAATAAAGACAGACAATAAACTCAACATGAGTTCAGGACAATGAACAAAATTGAGTAGCCGGCAAAACCTGATGGGCTGGCAAACCGAATTCTGAAGCAAAATATAACCGAGTTGAGGAAACTACTATTCCTTGATTTCCCTCGTCCCCTGGAGTGTCCCACAGGGACGTGGCCTGCAGCTCTGTGACACGTCTGTCAGCCACTATCAGAGAGAGCTAATGCTCTTCACCGACAGCCACTTTGCCAAGCCCTAACCTGAAACCCGAAACCAGAAAGAGGCGCCTTACTTACCCTGAGAGAAGTCCCTTGGGGTCTTTCATCCGCCACGCCAAATATCTCACCTGGGGCCTCCAGATGAAAAGGTGGGGTAAACATCGGAGGAAAAGACCATCAACAGGCTTTCTCATGCAACTCTAAAGGGTTTATTGGGGGTCCAGCATGCTGGAGCTCAGGACTCACTTCAGAGGAGCAAAGAACAAAGAGCCCCGAGAACAACTTGAGCACAGTTTATATACATTCTTTAGAGAGGGCAGAGACTTTACATACATCATAGCCTCCTTTAGCAAATCATCATATACCAAGAGAAAATCAAATAACAACTCTAAAACATGATTAGAACATTCATTGGCGGGAACAGGTCGGGCAGGGGGTGATTGATCAGCCCTAAGAAGGGGTATACATTTAAACTGATTGGTTGAAGCCCTGAGATGTATACGTGGTGAGCTGCACGGTTTCTGGGAAGGGGTTGTTAAGTACCTAGGTGGTCAGGGAAGATTTCAACACACACCTAATGTGCAGATCTGGAAATTGTCTTAACTGCCACCGGAATTTCAGGTGCTGAGTGCAGCTTGGAAACTTTAGGAAACCTGGTTCTTTACATTTCAATTTCAATTTCTTTTATTCTTTCAGAACCTTACAGAGAAAGGGGAGAGACTTCATCCACAATGACTGCTATTTTGGCCATTTTGGTTTTGGATGCACACATGGGATCTTTTTTTAGATCCATCTGGTGCTGATAATCTAAGCCAGAGCCTCAAACAGGGCCAAGAGGCTGATTAAGTCATATTCATTTCCAAAGCAATTACTACTCTGAGGTCAGTTACAGAGCTCAGTCTCTGAGGAGAATCAAACCAGTGTTCTAGCGCAGACGAACCCAGTCATCTCTTCCAACAGCCACACAAGTGACCACAATTAGAACCAAACAATCCCACATGGTCCTCATCTTCTTTCATGTAGTCACTCATCATAACCTCTGCCTGGAGGTTTCCTTAAATGGCACAGCCCAAGAGAGTATCCAAAATAAGCTCCCTTGCCCTTCATTTGCCTAAACTCAGGGTGGCCTGGACACCCTTGAAGTGAACCAGGATTGATCACATAGTTCTGCCATTAATACTGCTCTTCTTCTACAATTTGAGGCCTACTGACTGTCAGGTATTGATTCCTTATTTGATTTGGAGTCATGATTAAACACAAGCACCTCTGCAGGGATTGGAAGAACTCATTTGACCCAAAAAATCCCTATACTCCCTTGATGGAGGTCAGGAATCTAATAGAGGAAGGCAAGAGACTTCATCCACAATGACTAATCTTTTTGCCATTTTGGTTTTGGATGCACACATTGGATCTTTCTTTAGATTCATCAGGTGCTGTGAATCTAAGCCACTGCCTCACACAGGGCCAGGAGGCTGATTCAGACACATCCCTTTCCAAAGCAATTAAGCAAATTTATTGATCTGGGTGGCCACGTGGCAACTGGTGAGGCCCATTCATTTCCATTTGAAAACTGTTTTTTTCAGGCTTCACAAAGTGGTGGCCTGAGGCAAAGACCTTCCTGACATTCAGGGCAACAGAACAATATGTAAGCAAAAGGCCCAAAGCAATATGTAAGCAAAAGTCTCCACTGAGACTTTTCTGGTCACACTGATATCTGAGTTTTCTGAGATGCTTGCCATTCCCTTCAGCTATCCATTACATGGCCATGTCGCAGAATTTAGAAGTGGTACATATTTTGGAAACAAAACCATGAGCCTATTCTGGCGAGTGGCCAGAATTCAGGAAGAAAACAGGAACTTAGGAAGATAGTAGGTGTTGCCCATCGATAAGACAAAAGGCAGTCCATTCCTATAATGGGTAGGATGAATGCTGGGAAGCTTTCTACTAGACAGGAAACATCCATTGATGCATTCTCTTTTCTAATGTCTACAACTACGGACACAGTGGGATACACAGACACAGAAACACTCGCCTTGTCAAAGGACTTTCTAAAAACAGTCCACTCCAAACCAAGCAAACCGCCTTTTCTACCTATTCTCAGAACATGAGACAAAACCACAAACTCACACCCACACTCAAAAAGGCACCTCCTTCCTCCAAGTAAGTCTGTGACTATCCAGAGTCTCCTCTGACTGGTGGGCCATACTATGTTCCCCCAAGGTGGCCTGTTCTGTCTCAGATCTGGTCTTTTTGTCAAACTCTGTGAAGTTGTCAGGAGCCTGCACTGACCACTACATGCTTTCTCAGGGAAGGCTCTCCTCGCATCTGACCATCCTCACATCAGTAGGTACCAAAAAAGACACACTCTGTCCTTGGTAAATCCAAACAAGTTAGCCCACTGGTACTGGGACTGGGACTGGCTGTGTGTTCCTGTCTTCCTGGAACCCAAGTTAAGAGAGTTCCATCACCAAAGAATTGAGGTAGGTCAATTCCTTCAGGAACTGAATGAAGTCAGTTCCTTGGCAAACACTATTTTATTAAATTTTCAAAATAATTATGAAAACAGAAATCAAGGTAAGATTTGAAGTCCAGAAGGGCCCTTGATTGGGATACTTAGCATTGAATTAGGTTCTGCACAGATGTCCGAGATAAATCAATATACAATGGCATAGGACCTTGTACCTTGGATGATTGAAGGTAGAAGAGAACTTCCTGTCTAAAAGGGATAGTCGGTAGGATTAGGAAGATAGTCGGTAGGTTCAGGAAAAAGAGTGAGTATAGGATTTAGACCAAAAGTTCTTTAGCAATCAAGTTTGGGTAGAGAGTGAACAAAATATCAGCACATGTGAAGAGTCAGTCACAATGATGAATGGGGGAAAACATGCAAGAATGCAGATATCAATAGAGACATGAAATCAGGCAAAGTATAAAGTGAGTGATAGGATTAGACATTTTCAAAATGGTTGATGTTGAATATATAATCTTTGGAAGAAACAAATATGTAGTCACCAATAGGATTGACATTTGAGAGCATTAGGCAACCTGGACATGGTTGTTTTTGTAATCCAAGCTCACGTTCTATTTCGCTTTGGTGAAAGGTTAATAAAATAGGCACTTGTCACTTCCTGTTTTTCTGTATGCTTAACAAAACACTGTTGAAATCTGGAGAACTGTTTGCTAATTTTGTTCCCAGAATATGCTGCCCCCAACTGCCAAACTGAGGATTGTACTCCCTCACCCGCTTGTACCAAACCTCCCACTTGCTCTGACCCATCGATAAGTTTCCCTCCCTGCCCACTCCAAGAAAAGTATATAAGGTCTGATTAAGCTGTTCTCAGGGCTCTCTGCCGAGAAAAAAACCATTGTGCAGATACCACCCCCATCTAACAAGAGACAACTCAAGAGAGTTTCTTGGGACTGCTGGCTTTTGCAGGTATGGATACCTGGGTTTGTGTTCTTAGCTTCTCCTTTATACCCGCTGTTAAATGAGGATGCCCAATTCCAATGGACCCTTTGAGCACCAGCAAGCTTTTGATAACATCTAAGGACACTGACATTGAATTCCTCAACTTCACTGAGCCCAGCCTTCAATTACAGAAAGCCCTACACTACTTTAAAAATGTACATCAACTCACTCACCTTGGTTAAAAGAAACTGCAGGCATTCCTGAAGGATCAAGAACAGAGTTTTCGATTAACCAACTCACAGCGAAAGGAAATATCTGAACGGGTAACAAAAGCCTGTCGGATATGTCAATTGGTTAATGCTTACCATTCCAAGCTTCCTGCAGGAAAGTACCTATGAGGAACCAGACCAGGACAATTCTGAGAAGTGGACTTTACTGAAATTAAGCCAGCATGGTATGGACTTAAATATCTCTTAGTCTTTGTAGATACAGTTTCAGGATGGATTTAAGCCTTTCCCACAAAATAAAAATTAACGGCGCAAATGATGGTCAAGAATATCCTGAAAGATATTTTCCAAGATACGGCCGGCCTAAAGTAATAGGTTCTGATAATGGACCGGCGTTCATGGCCCAGGTAAGTCAGGGGTTAGCCAGGACCCTAGAAATTAATTGGAAGTTACATTGTGCTTGTAGACCCCAGAGCGCAGTACAGGTAAAAAATAAATAGAACCATTAAAGAGACCTTAAAGAAATTAAGCTTAGAGACCAACATAAAAGATTGGACTATGCTCCAGCCTTATGCACTGTTTCATGCAAGAAATTCTCCCTCTGTTTCTTTGTGTAACCTCACCCCCTATGAAATTCTCAATGGTGTCCCTCCTCCAGTAAGGGACCTAACCCCAACTCTAAGACCGAACGATCCCTTCCACACCCCCTTGCTTGACAGACTAAAAGTTCTCGAACGAACTCAGCGATACCTGTTGAAACACCTGGCCACTGCCTACCAACCTGCAGACGAGGGGACTCCACATCAATATCAAGAGACTTTATCTACATAAGATGACATCAGGTGTCATCCCTGGAACCCCGCTGGAAAGAACCATACCAGGTGCTACTTATAACACCTACAGCGGTAAAAGTAGACGGAATCACTTCCTGGATCCATGCCTCAAGTCTCAAGCCTGTGCCCTGTCCAGACTCTGGCTGGAAACTGGAAAAGACTGGTAACCCTTTCAAATTTTGTATTCGCCATACGGATATGGCTATAGACTCTCCCCTTGGCCACCAGTAGTCCTAACCCTCATCAGCCTGTTCAGCAGCGATTGCTGATCACAAATTCTACTAGACAAAAAGTATGGTCTATCTTGCATACAGCCCACTTAGGTACCTGGTGGCCTTCTCTCCATCCAGACATTTGTCAGCTGGCTATAGGTCTTTCCTATTGAGATATTCCTGATGAAGAGGATCCCACTAAAATTCCATTAAATACCTTCTGTACCATAGATAATGGAAACAAATATTATGGATATAGGGACACGCTAGCCAGATGCAGGTTGGCTAGCCTAGATTACTATGTTTGCCAGGCAGAGTATCAAAGCCACAAACAGCCATAGCTGTGTGGGGGAAAAGCTGACTTCTTCTGTAAGTCATGGGGATGTGAGCATACAGGGGGTGCCTGGTGGAAAACAACTGCTCATCAAATTAAGTACACAGCATTGACCATATTAACAAATAGAGAAAGAAAACTGATGGCCCACAGAGGGGCCTCTAGGTCCTCAAATTCTGTGTGACCTTTTTAACTTCTGCAAGTGCTCAAAAGAGTGAAAGGAGATTCCCCTATGTGGAAGCCTTTTCCCTCCTTTGCTCACATCCTGAACTATTCTTCTCCAATAGATTCTTACCCTCAGCCTTCTGCTACAGACTTTCTGCTGTCACTCCCATCTCAGCAACCTGATTTCTCCCCTCCAATTACTAGATCCAAAACCCAAACCTCCGCCGGTTCTCAGACCATTGCCCCCTTGCTGAGGTAGCAGGCACTGAGGCACCCCTCCACCCACTCCCTCCTCTCTTCTCCTGTCAGTGCCTGCACCCCGTCCCACCAGGTCCTCTTACCAGCTAACCCAAAGCTCAAACCAGCTGAGGAGAACCCTCAGACCCCTATCCAAGATGTAATGAAAATGGCCTTTAAAGTTGCTTTGTCATCACTGAAAACAGTTTACTAAGAATTGAAAAGCCCTCACAGGCTTTTTGGGATACTCACTTCGGTCTTCCCCTTGGCACTATCTGTTCTACTGCTCAAGTTGTTGTTGCTAGGAAAATCACAAACCCCTTTCCTATTATTCTTTTATATCTCTCCTTCCTCATACTCAGATCCACCAACCGGGTCTTACCCCCTGCCTTTCCCATCTTCCCCCTCTGTACCAGGCCCACAGAAAAGTCTAAACTGAATTCTCCAGAAGTTTTCACCATGGCTAACTTTAGGACTTTCAGCAAAAGAGACCCTATAAAAGAGTTCAATGTAGATAAACTTCCTGTTTTCGTGTTGCCTGTTCTACTTGGGCACTGGCTTGAAAAATCAACACTCCTAAGCTAGACACCCACATAGTAGTTTTTAACAAAATATGTCAACAAGGCCCCTGTCCTTGAGCTGGGCCTTCAAAGAGATGGCTACATTTCTAAGATAAAGAAGTTACCAACTGGGCTCCATGGTAACAGCTGGCAGGCAGAAAAAAAAAGAGAGAAGAAAAAAGCTTAGGTGTCCTTAAAAATGTTACTTGCCCAGAACAGAGGGAAAAAAAAATCTTCTTTTTGTGAAATTCTGCAGACTGTGAACTTCTGAGCCCCTTCCCTTACATGTTGGGTATAAAATTATGAAACTAACTAAACTTGAGGTTCAGGGGATTCATTGATTACAATAGAAGCAATGCCTTCTAAATCAGGTTGCAACTAAATATAACTGTTTCCCTGTCTTCCATTCTATCTTAGGTACCTTGCCTTTTCCATACCTAAAACAGTATAATTCTATATACTTAAACATTGTTTATGTTTTCATAAAATGGTCAACAGATATGATTAATAATGTAATGATGCAGATGTTTCCCAGAGTGCTCTATCATGACACAGTATCATTTAAAGTTCAAATAGTGGGGCATACAACCCGGTTCTGCCAGGAACCTGTTTTCCTCACTTTAGCCATCCTTTTGGGAATAGGAATTGCTGCAGGGGTGGGCACAGGAACCACTGCTCTAGTTCATGGGACACAAGAAATGACCCAATTAGAAGCAGCAGTATACAAAATCTTAAAGATAGTAAAAACCTCCATCACAGCTTTACAGGAATCTTGAACCTCTCTCTCTAAAGTTGTTTAACAGAACAGGCGAGGGTTGGAACTCCTTTTCATGAGAAAAGGGGGCATTTATGCTACATTGAGGGAACAATGTTGTTTTTATGCCGACCATACTGGTTGTAAAAGAATATATGAGTAAATTAAGAAGACGCCTTGAAGAGCGTCAACGAAAGAGAGAGGCCCAAAAAGGGTGGTTTGAGTCTTCGTTAACATAGTCCCCCGGGTTAACTATGCTTTTATCAGCCCTGGCTGGTCCATTAATAATCCTCATTAATTGCTAACTGTAGGAACTTGCTTGCTCCACCATGTAGTTTCATTTCTTCAAGCTCAAATTGGACAAGTTAAACTTTTGGTAATCAGACAAAAATATACGCCACTAGCAGGCATAAAATATGACACCGTCCAATGATCACATTTATGATTAAAAGTAACGAGAAGAAGTGGGGAATGAAAGGTTAATAAAAAAGGTATTTGTCACTTCCTGTTTTTCTGTATGCTTAACAAAACACTGTTGAAATCTTGAGAGCTATTTGCTAATCTTATTCCCAGAATGTGCAGTCCCCAACTGCTAAACTGCAGATTGTTCTCCCTCACCCGGTTGCACGCAAACCGGCCACTCGCCCTGAACCATCAATAAACTTCCCTCCCTGACCTCTCCAAGGAAAGTAAATAAGCTCTGCTTAAGCTGTTCTCAGGGCTCTCTTCTCTATACAACTGAGCTCTGAGCCCCAGCATGCTGGACCCCCAATAAACCCTTTGCTGTTGCATGAGACAATCTTTTGGTGGTCTCTTCCTCTGACGCTCAAATGACCTTTACATTGGTACAATCATAAGTGTGATATTTGCTTTTTGTGTCCAGAATATTACTGTGATAAAATGTATATGTATATCATGTGACATGAGTATTTCTTCCACCATTTCAGGGAGCAATATTTTGAACATATATAAATTAGTATTGGGGGCACAAATAGGTGTACCCTGTGTCTATGAATATAGAGATATTGTATGAATAGACCATTCAGTGAATAAATAATATAACTAGTTCCAACTTTAAATAGTGGATTGAATTGATATCTGAAAAAATATAGGATATCTAATATTGATATATACGTTCATACATTCATTACAAAAAGTTATACATAATTTAGTTTAAAAAGGAAGCTCACACATATGTTGAATTTTCATTTCCAACAGCATTTAGGAGGAGTGATCTCTTCTCACAATTTGTGTCTGAAAATTCAGCCACCTCCCAAGAATGTACGTGTGGGACCAGGTAGGATTCTATATGTGCATATAAAAATACATGTGCTGAATAGGCTACATAGAAAGGGAGACAGGAATTCACATATTTGTTAACTTTAAATTCACATGGAGAACTATTTCAACAAAAAATTGACTTGATTTATAACTCCTACCCTATATAATGCAAAAGGCCCGTCCAACTATACAACATGCCTCCTCTGAACTGCTAGTATTTCTATACTTTTTTGGGTAATTTTTCTCCATCTTATTAGGATTAGTAGTCAGAGTCTAATAGGGTAGGTTTTAGTGTCAGGGATTCAGTATTTTAAACTGTGGCCACTGGGGGCCTAGTGTCTCCCTGTGTAGACTGTGAAACCATTTGGTCATCCTCCACTTTTCCTGGTGTTCCTTGCTCCTGCACTGAGAATTTGATATTTGCTTCACAAAATACAACGAGTTCAACTGGGACACAGTGCTGGAGGGAGTTCTGTCACTTGTGGTGTGTCAGGGTATGCATGAGCATGCACCAAACTGGCCTATATACCGCATAGCTTGCCCCCTTGACCATAGCAACCTGATTCTGTATATTACCCTGAAACCTCTCCATATAACAAGATGCCTTTACTTATAATGGTCTCCTGCCTGCAATATGTCCATCTCAAGACATTTGAAATCCAATGGCAGATCCACATGGCCCCACCACAGATGTTTTATCACACACCTGCCCACCACTGCTCTAGGCCCGCTACTCAGCGGGCTCCATCTTACTGGCATCTCTGTTCTACACCATTTTCATGAAACCCAATGAATCAAGGCACTGTCTGGTACACTCATGATCAGCAATAGGACATCCAAAAGATCTGCAAGCCACCTGGTCATGTGAATTTCAAAAATTTAATGGTATTTTTCTAGCCATTTTTCAATAATGAAGTTGGATGCACTGTGGGTTTCTATTCATTCAGGAACCACTAAATGGTGAGGAAGCTCATTTCAATAAAAACTCTGCAGAACTCTCATAGGCAAGGCTTCCCAAAGAGAGTCCAAAAGGTCAAATGAAACCCGGCCCATTGAGGTCTACAATTGAGGTCCATGAGTGTTTTGATATCAACTTAGCCACCCTGGGACTATATCTCAATATCCAAAGGCGACACTCATGCGTGGCCTCCTAAAATCCCAACACAATTCATGGCAATACTTCTCTGAGGTCAGTTCCAGAACTCACTGTCTAAGGGGAATCACACCAGAGTTCAAGCCCAGGTGGACCCAGTCATCTCTTCCAACCACAACACAAATGACTACAATTAAAACCAAAACACTCCCACATGGCCCTCATCTTCTTCCATATAGACACTTATCAAAACCTCTGGCTGGAGGTTTCCATAAGGGACACAGCCAAAAAAAGTATCCACAATAAGCTCCTTGGCCCCTCATTTGCCTAAAATCAGGGTGGCCTAAACACCCTTCCTGTGAACCAGGAGTTATTAAATGAGCCTGCTTTTTATACTGCTCTGTTTTTCCAATTTGAGGACTACTGACTGTCAGGTATAGACTTTTTATGTGATTTGGATTCATGAGAAAACCCAAGCACATCTGCAGGGCTTTGAAGAACTCATTTGACCCTAAAGAATCCCTATTCTCACTTGGAAGAGGTCAGGAACCTAACAGAGGAAGGAAAGAGTCTTTATCCACAATGACTGATCTTTTTTGCCATTTTGGTTTTGTATGCACACATGGGATTTTTCTTTAGATCCATCAGGCGCTGAGAATCTAAGTCACAGCCACACACAAGGCCAAGAGGCTAATTCAGACACACCCCTTTCCAAAGCATTAAGCAAAGAGCCACAGGTGATGCACATTAATGTCCATTTGAAAACTGTTTTCTTCAGGTTTCACAAAGGGGTGCCCTGAGGCAAAGACCTTTCTGACATTCAGTGCTACAGAACAATAGGGAAGCAAAAGGCCCAAAGCAGGGTTTCTCCACTGAGACTTTCCTGGTCACACTGATATCTGAGTTTTCTGAGATGCTCCCCATTCTCTTCAGCTCACCAGTACATGGACATGTCACAGAGCTTGGAGGTGGTACATATCTTGGACACAAAACCATGAGCCTATTCTGGAGAGTGGCCAGAATTCAGGAAGAAATCAGGAACTTAGGAAGATTGTAGGTGTTGCCCATCCACAAGTCAAGCCGCAGTCCATTCATAAATTGGGAAAGATTAATCCTGAGAAGCTTTCCACTAGACAGGACACATCCATTAATGCATTCTCTTTTCTAATGTCTACAACCACGGACACAGTGCTATACACGGACATAGAAACACTCGCCATGTCAAACGACTTACTAGAAACTCTCCACTGAATACCAAACAAACTGCCTTCCCTACCTATTCTCAGAACATGAGACAAAACCACAAACTTTCACCCACATCCACAAAGGCACATCCTTCCCCCAAGTAGGTCTGTGACAATCCGGAGTGTCCTCTGACTTGTTGGCCATTCTATGTACCCATGAAATGGCCTGTCCTGTATCAGATCTGATCTCTTTGTTCAAATCTGTGAAGTTGTCAGGAGCCAGTGGTGAGTCACTAACTGCTTTCTCAGGAACGTCCCCTCTTGAGAGCTCTCCTGGCATTTAGCCATCCTCACATCAGTAGGTACCAAGAGAGACTGACTCTGTCATTGGTAAATCCAAACATGTGAGTCCACTGGAATTGAGACTGAGACTGGTTCTGTGTGCCTGGCTTCCTGGATCCCAAATTCAGAGAGTTCCATCACCAAGGAAGTGAGGTAGGTCACTTCCTTCAAGAATTGAATGAAGTCACTACCTTGGCAACCACTTTGTCCTAACAGTTGCTTCCAAGGGTCCCATGAGATAGAGGATGCCCCTACTTTCTGTGACACTTTCATAAGTTAGAATGGAATATCAACCATAGGAAACCAGGAACAGCTCTCCCCAGAGTCCAGGTTTGGTCCATATTCTCTACATTAAAAAGAGAGAGGCTTATTCAGACACATTCCTTCATCCTGACCAGGTTGTCTGCAATGGAAGATGACTTTTGCTCTCTCAGGTCCTAAAAAGCTGCCTACAAGTTCTCCAGGGATCATTTCTGCTTGGACCATTGAGGTTCTCAGCAGGTTAAAGATGCTCTACATTCCTGTATTGTAAAACCAACTCTGTCCCTGGTCTTCTGTAAACGTAGATTGAGGGAACAGTGTATGGTTAGGGTTAATAACAGGTTCAATTTGGGTGAGGAGTCATTCTGCTGGATTAATAATGGCATTGGGAACCTACAATATTTACAAAAATATATAGGTAAAATATAAGTATGAAAACAGAAATCTATTTAGATTTGAAGCCCAGAAGGGCATTAGGCCCTTCATTTGGGATACTTAGCTTTGAATTATGTTCTGCACAGGTGTCTCAGATTAATCGATATACAATGTTATAGGACCTTGTACCTTGGATGATTGAATGTCGAAGAGAACATCCAGGCAAAAAGGAATTGTCGGTAGTATTAGAAAGACAGTTGGTAAGTTTAGAAAGAAGAGTGAGTATAAGATTTGGACCAAAATTTCTTTAGCAATAGGTTTTCGGGTAGACAGTGAATGTAAATGTCAGCACGTGTGAAGAGTCAGTCACAATTATGAACAGGGGAAAATATGTTAGAAAGCTAATATCGATAGAGACATTAGGAAATCAGGCAAAGTGTAAAGTGAGAGATAGGATAAGACATTTTCAATAGGATTGAGTTTGAATATATAATCTTAGAAAGAAACAAATATGTAGTCCCCAACAGATTGACAAGTGGGAGCATTAGGCAACCTGCACATGGATGTTTTTAGTAAGCCATGTTCATTTTCCATTTAGGCTTTGGTACAATCATAAGTGTGATATTTGCATTTTCTGACCAGAATATTACTGTGATAAAATGTATATGTAGATCAGCTTACATGAGTATTTCTTCCACCATTTCTTGGAGCAATATTTTGAATATGTATAAATTAGTATTGTGGGCAAAAATAGATGTACCCTGTGTCTATAAATATAGAGATAATGCATGAATAGGCCATACTGTGAATAAATAATACGACTTCTTCCAACTTTAAGTAATGTATTGAGTTGATATCTGAAAATATTCAGGAAATCTTATATTGATATACATACATTCATTCCAACCAGTCATACATTTAATGTTAATACTAGGGTTATGGTTTATCCTGAAGGGTGTGTGAGATTTGCTTTAATCTTACAATGGAACTAAAAAATATTATTTTTGGAAAGAAGTCTCATGAAAAGACCAGTCAAGAAACATGGAAGAATACATGTGTTCTGAAGCAGGAAGTGATTGACAGTGAAACAAATGCCTACAAATTTGTGAACTTGTGGATGATATATATATATTCTATGATGTGCATAAACTGAAGAAATAGTAATGTACCAGTGTTGAAAAAAATGAACGTCAAAATACACATCATGTCCCATAGGAGTCTACTTGCATTGATGTTAAACTGGGTCAGTTACTCTAGAAATATTAGGATTCGTATGTACCTTTCACTGAAGTTAGTTTTCAGTACTTGGAAACAAATATATATTTCAGGTGTATAAATATTTCTGAGAATAATCTTGTGAAAAATTGATTATAAATCTAAATACATGAACATGGATGAATTTATGGAGTGTATATAAGACACATATATTTCATATTTCGAAAAATCTGGAGAGTGTGTATATATATATATATATATATATATATATATATATATATATACAAAACACACACACAGACATTAAAAAGTAGCAATACATATGCTAATCGATATTCATCATGAAAAATATATCATTCAAATATGCAAAAATATGCAAAAATATTTATTTTACTGAACATGCATTTATGTATAATGTTTTCAACTAGGAAGCTCACCCATAAGTTGAATTTTCAGTTTCAACAGTGGTTAGTAGGAGTGATCTCTTCTCACAAGTTGTATCTGCCAAGTCAGACAACACACAAAAATTAACCTGTGATACCAGGTAGGATTCTATATGTGCATATAAATACACATGTGCTGAGTAGTCTATAGCGAAAGGGAGACAGTAATTCACATATTTGATAATTTTAAAAACACATGGAGAACTATTTTAAGCAAAAATTGACTAGATTTATAACACCAACCCTTTATCATGCAAAAGGCAAGTCCAAATATCCACCATGCCTCCACTGAACTGCTTGTATTTCCATTCTGTTTCGGTTATTTTTCTCCATCATATTAGGATTAGTAGTCAGAGTCTAGTAGGGTAGGAGGAGTGATCTCTTCTCACAATTTGAATCTGCCAAGTCAGACAACACACAAAAATTAACCTGTGATACCAGGTAGGATTTTATATGTGCATGAAAAAATACATGTGCTAAATAGTATATACAGAAAGGGAGACAGGAATTCACATATTTGTTAATTTAAAAACACATGAAAAATTGTTTTAAACAAAAATTTACTAGATTTATAACACCTACCCTTTATCATGCAAAAGGCAAGTCCAAATATATACCATGCGTCCACTAAAATGCTTGTATTTGGGGTTTTTTTCTCCATCATATTAGGATTAGTAGTGAGAGTCTAGTAGGGTACAGGTTAGTGTCATGATTTCGGTATTTTGATTGGAAAATAGGAAAATAAATTCAATGTGTATGCAAATATGTGCCACAGAATAATATTCCAACTTTCATCCAGAACAATGCCATGACATTACCTTCGCCCCAATAAGACACAGTTATAGGAGGAGAGTTAGAAAATCTATGAATACATATCTGGAATGGAAGATGCTCAGGAGTTCACAACCTTGGAGTTGGTAGAGGAGTTTCCAAAGTAAGGATCAGGGTAAACACTCCACAAACATGGAGCTCTTCTTGTCTAAAGACTTCTTGAGAGACTGCCTCTGAGATTTGGCCCTTGAAATATATGTTCTTCTCTCTTTGTAGTGAGACCATCAAAGCTGGGTCTGCATCTATGTGACCTGGAGGACATGGTTTCTTATTTTATAATGAACATGAGGGAGCAGTTGCTGAATTCTCTCTTTGTAGGTAAACTGTGACCACTGGGTGCTAAGTGTCTCCCCGTGTGGACTGTGAAGCCATTTGGTCATCCTCCACTTTCTGTGGTGTTTCTTGCTGCTTCACTGGGAGTATGGTATTTACTTCACAAAATACAATGAGTTCAACTGGGACAAAGTGCTAGAGGGAGTTCTGTCAGGTGTGGTGGGTCAGGGTCTGCAGGAAAATGCACCAAAATGTCTTCTATTTCACGTAGCTTGTGCCCTTGACCATAGCAACCTTATTCCTAAAATTTCCCTTAAACCTCTCGATATAACAAGATGCCTTTACATATAAGGGTCTGTTGGCTACACTATGTCAGCCACAAGCCATTTGGAAGTCAATGGAAGATCCACATGAACCCACCACAGATGTTTTATGACACACCTGCACACCACTGCTCTAGGCCAACTACTCAGCAGACTCCAACTTACTGGCATCTCTGTTCTACACCATTTTCATGAAACCCAGTCAATCAAGGCACTGTCTGGTACACTCATGATCAGCAACAGGACATCCAAATATTCTCCAGTGCCACCTGGTCATTGGAATTTCAAATATACCGTGGTATTTATCTAGAATTAGGAAGTTAGACGATAGGATTAAAAAGAAGAGTGAATGAAGGATTTGGACAAAATGTTCTGCGTTCCCAATTTGAGGCCTACTGTCATGCGTGGTCGAATCTCATGCTTCTCCTCCTAAAATCCCAACACAATTCATGGCAATACATCTCTAAGGTCATTTCCAAAACTCCATTTCTAAGGGGAATCACACCAGAGTTCAAGCCCAGGTGGACCCTGTCATCTCTTTCAACCACCGCACAAATGACCACATTTAAAACCAAAACACTCCCACATGGCCCTCATCTTCTTCCATATAGACACTCATCATAACCTCTGGCTGGAGGTTTCCATGAGGGGCGCAGCGCAAGACAGTGTCCACAATAAGCTCCCTTGCACCTCATTTGCCTAAAGTCAGGGTGGCCTGGACACCCTTCCTGTGAACCAGGAGTGATCAAATAGGCCTTCAATTAATACTGCTCTGCTTCTCCAATTTGAGGCCTACTGACTGTAGGGTTTAGATTCTTTATGTGAATTGGAGTCATGAGACAACCCAAGCACCTCTGGGCTGCCCTCTGCAGGGCTTTGAAGAACACATTTGAGTGAGTCTAGGAGTTCGACCAAATGTTCTTTAGCAATACGGTTTTGGTGAGAGAGTGAATGTAAATGTCAGCACATTTGAAGGGACATTCCCAATGATGAACTGGAGAAAAGGTGTTTGAAAGCAGATATCAATGGAGACATTAGAAAATTAGGCAAAGTACAACGTGAGTTGTAGGATAAGACATTTTTAACAGGGTTATGGTTCAATATATAATCTTAGGAAGAAACAGATATGTCGTCACCAATAGGAATGATATTTGAGAGCATTAGGGAACCAGGACATGGATGTTGTTAGTAATACATGCTCAAATTCAATTTAGGCTTTGGTACAATCATAAGTGTGACCCTTGCCTTTTGTGTCAGGAATATTACTGTGATGAAATGTATATGTATATCAGGTGACTATAGTATTTCTTCCACCATTTCTGAAAGCAATATTTTAAAGACTTATAAATTAGTATTGGGGATACATTTAGGTGTACCCTGTATGTATGAATATAGAGATGATGCCTTAATAAACCATACTGTGAATAAATAATATAACTGGTTCCACTTTTAATAATAGATTGAATTGATATATGAAAATATATAAGAAATTTTATGTTCATATACAATCATTCATTCCAAAAAGTTATACATCAAATGGTAATAATAGGGTTACGGTGTATCATGATGGGTGTGTGAGTTTGCTTCAAAAGTGATTATGGAAATCGAAAATAATGTGTTTGGAAAGATGTCTCATGAAAAAAACTATCAAGAAACCTGGAGGAATACATGTGTTCTGAAGCAGGAAGTGATTGAAAGTGAAACAAATGCCTATAAATTTGATAACTTGTGCAAGAAATATATATCCTATGATGTGCATAAAATGAAGAAAAAGTAATATACCAGTGTTGAATAAAAATGAACGTCAAAATAGACATCATGGAACATAGGAATGTACTTGCATTGATGTTAAGCTGGGTAAGTTACTGTAGAAATATTAGAATTTGTGTGCAACATTCACTGAATTTAGTTTTCAGTACTAGGAAACAAATATGTATTTCAGGTGGATGAATATTTCTGAGAATAATCTTGTGAAAAGTTGATTAGAAATCCACATAGATGAACATGAATGAATTTAGGCAGTGCATAATAAGACACATATATTTCACGTTTTGAAAAATCTAGAGCGTATATATATATATATATATATATATATATATATATATATATACACACACACACACAAAACCCACACAGAGACATTAAAAAGTAGCAATATATATGACAATCAAAATTCATCATGATATATATATCGTCCAAAGATCCAAAAAATATTTATATTACTGAACATGCATTTATGTATAATGCTGTTTAACTAGGAAGCTCCCCCATAGGTTGAATTTTCAGTTCCAACAGCGATTAGGAGGAGTGATCTTTTCTCACAATTTGTATCTGCCAAGCTGGCCACCTCACAAGTGTATACGTGTGATACCAGGTAGGATTCTATATGTGCATATACAAAAGCATGTGCTGAATAGGCTACAGATAAACGGAGACAGGGATTCACCTATTTGTTAACTTTAAAAACACACTGAGAACTACTTCAATTAAAAATTGACTAGATTTATAACTCCTACCCTATATATTGCAAAAGGCAAGCCCAACTATACACCAAACCTCCTCTGAACTTCTTTTATTTCTATTCTGTTTGAGTTATTTTTCTCAATCATATTAGGATAAGCAGTCAGAGTCTAGTAGGGTATGGTTTAGTGTCAGGGATTCAGTATGTCGAATGGAAAATTGGAAAATTAATCCAAAGTGTATGCAAATATGTGGTACACAAAAATCTTCTTACTCTCATCCAGAACAATGCATTGTCATTACCTCCACCCCAAGTAATACATAATGAGAAGAGAAGAGGTAGAAAATCTGTGAATACATATCTGGAATGGAATATGCTCAGAAGTTCACAACTTTGGAGGTGTTAGAGGAGTTACCCAAAGTAAGGGACAGGGTAAACTTTCCAAAACATGGAGCTCTGGTGCCCTAAAGACTTCTTGAGAAACTGCCTATGAGGTTGGGCACTTGAAATATATGTTTTTGTAAGGAGCTTTTGCTTTCTCTCTAGTGAGCCCATCAAAGCTGGGTCTGCATCTATGTGACCTGGAGAACATGGTTTCTTATTTTCCAATGAACATGAGGCAGCAGTGCTGATTTCTGTCTTTGTAGGTCAATTGTGGCCAATGTGGGCTAAGTGTCTCCCCATGTGGACTGTGAAGCCATTTGGTCATCCTCCAATTTTCAAGGTGTTTCTTGTTGCTGCACTGGGAGTTTGGTATTTGCTTCATGATATACAAGGAGTTCAACTGGGACACAGTGCTGGAGGGAGTTTTGTCATGTGCGGTGGGTCAGGGTTCTCAGGAGAATGCACCAACCAGGCTTCTATCCCCCATAGCTTGCCCTCTTGTCAACAGCAACCTGGTTCTGAACATTGCCCTGAAACCTCTCCATATAAAACTATGCTTTTACATAGAACATTCTGCTGGTTGCACCATGTCAGTCACAAGCCATTTGGAAGCCAATGGCAGATTCACATTGGCCCACACAGATGTTTTATCATACACCTTCCCACCTCTGCTCTAGGCCCTCGACTCAGCAGGGTTCAACTTACTGGTATCGCTGTTCTACATCATTTTTATGAATCCCTGTCAATCAAGGCACTGCGTGATACACTCATGATCAGACGTAGGACATCCACAGGTTCCCCAGTGCGACCTGGTCATGGGAAATTCAAAAATTTCATGGTATTTATCTGGGCATTTTTCAAGATTGAAGTTGGAAGCACTGTCGGTTTCAATTCATTCTGGAACCATTAAATGGTGAGGAAGCTCAATTCAATGAAATCTTTGGAGAACACTAACAGGCAAGGCTTTCCAAAGAGTGGCAAAAAGGTCACATGAAGCCAGGCTTATCGAGTTCTACACTGTGAGGTCCATGTTTGTTTTGATTCTCAACTATGGCTGCCATGTTTTTAACAATATAATCATGTATTATCCTGGCTGAGATTGCCAGTGCTCTGTGGAAAGGCACCTTGGGCCTATATCTCAGTTTCCAAGGGCGACTCTCATGCGTGGCCTCCTAAAATCCCAACACAATTAATGGCAATACTTCTCTGAGGTGAGTTTCAGAACTCAGTCTCTATGGGGAATCAGACCAGAGTTCAAGCCAAGGTGGACCAAGTCATCTCTTCCAACCGCCACACAAATGAACACAATTGAAACCAAAACACTCCCACATGGCCCTCATTTTCTTCCATATAGACACTCATCATAACTCTTGCTAGAGGTTTCCATGAGGGGCACAGTCCAAGACAGTGTCCAAAATAAGCTCTTTTGCCCCTCATTTGCCTAATGTTCGAGTGTCCTGACACCCTTCCTGTGAACCAGGAGTGATCCAATAGGCCTGCATTTGATACTGCTCCGCTTCTCCAATTTGAGGCCTACTGATTGTGGGGTTTAGATTCTTTATGTGTATTTGAGTCATGAGAAAAAGCAAGCCGCAATGGGCTAGCCTCTGCAGAGCTTTGAAGAACTCATTTGATCCAATGGATCCCTATTCTCACTTGATGGAGATCAGGAACCTTACAGAGAAAGGCGAGAGACTTCATCCACAATGACTGCTCTTTTGGCCATTTTGGTTTTGGATGCACACATGGGATCTTTCTTTACATCCATCAGGTGCTGACAATCTAAGTCACAGACTCACACAGTGCCAAGAGCCTGATTCAGACACATCCCTTTCCAAAGCAATTAAGCAAAGAGCCACAGGTGATGCCCATTCATTTCCATTTGAAAACTGTTTTCTTCAGGCTTCACAAAGGGTTGGCATGAGGCAAAGACCTTCCTGACTTTCAGGGCAAAAGAAGATTTTATAAGCAAAAGGCCCAAAGCAGGGTTTCTCCACTGAGAGGTTAGTAGTCACACTGATATCTACGTTTTCTGAGATGCTCACCATTCCCTTCAGCTATTCAGTACATAACCATGTGACAGAGCTTGGAGGTGGTACATATCTTGGACACAAAACCATGAGCCTATTATGGAGAGTGGCCAGAATTCCAGAAGAAAACAGGAACTTAGGAAGATAGCAGATGTTGGCCATTGATAAGGCAAGCCCTGGTCCATTCATTAATTCATCAGGATAAATTCTGGGAAGCATTCTAGTAGACAGGACACATCCATTGATGCATTCTTTTTTCTAATGTCTACAACCACGGACACAGTGAGGTACACAGATATAGAATCACATGCCTTGTGAGACGACTTAGTAGAAATAGTTCACTGCAAACCAAACAAACTGCCACTGCTACCTATTCTCAGAACATGAGACAAAACCACAAACCCACACCCACACCCACAATGGCATCTCCTTTCCCCAAGTAGGTCTGTGACTATCCGGAGTGTCCTCTGACTGCTGGGCCATACTATGTTCCACCCAAATGGCCTGTCCTTTCTCAGATCTGATCTCCTTGGCCAACTTTGTGAAGTAGTCAGAAGCCAGCAGTGGGCCACTACCTGCTTTCTCAGGAAAGGCCCCTCTCAGAGCTTTCCTGGCATTTGACCATCCTCACATCAGTAGGTACCCAGAAAGAGTGACTCTGTCCTTGGTAAAACTAAACAAGTGATCCCACTGTGACTGTGACTGGGACTGGTTCTGGATGCCTGGCTTCTTGGATCCCAAGTTAAGAGAGTTCCATCACCAAGGAAGTGAGGTGAGGTCACTTCCTTCAGGAAGTGAATGAGGTCACTACCTTAGCAACCACTTTGTCCTAATAGTTGCTTCCATACTTCCTCTGACACTTTCACAAGTTAGATCGGTATATCAACCATAGGAACCCAGGAACAGCTCTTCACACAGGCCTTGTTTGGTCCATCTTCTCTACATTAAGAAGAGAGAGCCTGAATGAGACACATTTCTTCATCCTGACCAGGTAGTTTGCCATGGAAGATGACTTTTACTCTCCCAGGTCCTTCATAGCTGCCTACATGTTCTCCAGGGATCATTTCTGCATGGACCTTTGAGGTTTTCAGCAGGTGGAAGATCCACTACATTTCTGTATTGTAAGACCAACTCTGTCCCTGCTGTTCTGCAATGTTAGATTGAGGGAACAGTGTATGGTTAGGGTTAATAACATGTTTGATTTGGGGTAGGAATCATTCTGCTGGATGAATAATGGTATTGGGAACCTGCGATATGTATGAGAATATATAGGTGAAATATATGTATGAAAACAGAAATCTACGTAAGATTTGAAGCCCAGAAGAGCATTGGGCCCTTGATTGGGATACTTAGCTTTGAATTAGGTTCTGCACAGTTGTGTCAGATTAATCAATATACAATGGCATTGGACCTTGTACCTTGGATGATTGAATGTCGAAGGGAACATCCAGTCAAAAAGGGTTAGTCGGTAGTGAAAGGTTAATAAAATAGGTACTTGTCACTTCCTGGGAAGAATGTTGTGTTTATTCCGAGCATAATGGAGTTGTAAAAAAATTATGATTAAATTAAAAAGACACCCTGAAGAGCGTCAATGAGAGAGTGAGAGGACAAAAAAGGGTGGTTTGAGTCTTGGTTCACATAGTCCCCCTGTTTGACTACTTTTTAACAACCCTGGCCTGTCCAAAATAATCTCCATAATATTGCTAACTATAAAACCCTCTTTGCTCAACCGTGTAATTTCTTTTCTCCAAGCTCAAATTGGACAAGTTAAACTTATGGTAATACTCCACTAGAAGACATTGAATGTGACACCCCCCAATGATCACTTTTATGATTAAAAGTAGATAGAAGAAGAAGTGAGGAATGAAAGGTTAATAAAATAGGTACTTGTCACTTTTTTTCTGTATGCTTAACAAAACACTCTTGAAATCTTGAGAACTGTTTGCTAATCTTGTTTCCAGAATGTCCTGTCCCCAACTGCTAAACTGCAGAATGTACTCCTTCACCCGGTTGAACGCAAACCGCCCACTCGCCCTTACCCATCAAAAAACTTCGCTCCCTGCCCTCCCCAAGGAAAGTATATAAGCTCTGCTTAAGCTCTTCTCAGGGCACTCTGCTCTATTCAAGTTAGCTCTGATCCCCCACATGCTGGACCCCCAATAAACCCTTTGCTGTTGCAGGAGATAGCCATTTTTCAAGGATGAAGTTGGAGGCACTGTGGGTTTCAATTCATTCAGGAACCATTAAATGGTGAGGAAGCTCATTTCAATGAAATCTCTGGAGAACGCTCACAGGCAAGTCTTCCCAAAGAGTGGCCAAAAGGTCACATGAAGCAAGGCACATTGAACTCTACAATGTGAGGTCCATTTGTGTTTTGGCTCTCCACTATGGCTGCCAAGTTTTTCATAATAAAATCAAGTGATATCCTGCCTGAGATTCCCAGTGCTCTGTGGAAAACCAACCTGGGACTAGATTTCCGAATCCAAGGGTGAATCTCATCCGTGGCCTCCTAAAATCCCAACACAATTCATGGCAATACTTCTCTGAGGTCAGTTCCAGAACTCAGTCTATAAGGGGAATTACCCAAGAGTTCCAGCCCTGGCGGACCCACTCATCTCTTCCAACTACCACAAAAATGACCACAATTATAGCCAAAACATTCCCACATGGCCCTCATTTTCTTCCATATAGACACTGATCATAACTTCTGGCTAGAGGTTTCCATGAGTGATGCAGCTCAGGACAGTGTCCAATATAAGCTCCCTTGCCCCTCACTTGCCTAAAGTCAGTGTGGCCTGGACACCCTTCCTGTGAACCAGGAGTGATCAAATAGGCCTGCCATTATTACTGCTCTGCTTCTACTATTTGAGGCCTACTGACTGTCAGGTATAGATTCTTTATGTGGTTTGTATTCATGAGAGAACACTAGCACATCTGCAGGGCTTTGAAGAAGTCATTTGATCCAAGGGTCCATATTCACACTTGATGGAGGTCAGGAACCTAACAGAGGAAGGTGAGAGACTTCATCCACAATGACTGATTTTTTGAATTTTGGTTATGGATGCAAACATGGGATCTTTCTTTAGATCCATCAGGTGCTGACAATCTAAGCCTCAGCTTCACACAGGGCCAAGAGGCTTATTCAGACACATCTCTTTCCAATTAAGCAAAGAGCCACAGGTGATCCCCATTCATTTCCATTTGAATACTGTTTTCTTCAGGCTTCACAAAGGGGTGGCCTGAGCCAAAGACTTTCCTTGCATTCAGGGCAACAGAAAAATAGGTAAGCAAAAGGCCTAAAGCAGGGTTTCCCCACTGAGACTTTCCTGGTCACCCGGATATCTGAGTTTTCTGAGATGCTCACCATTCCCTTCAGCTATCCAGTACATGGCCATGTGATAGAGCTTGGAGGTGGTACATATCTTGGACACAAAACCATGAGCCTATTCTGGAGAGTGTCCAGAATTCAGGAAGAAAACAGGAATTTAGGAAGATAGTAGGTTTTGCCCATTGATAAGGCTAGCCGCAGTCCATTCATAAATTGGCAGTATGAATGCAGGGAAGCTTTCTACTAGACAGAACACACCCATTGATGCATTCTTTTTCTAATACTACAACCACGGACAGAGTGGGATACACAGTAATAGAAACACTCACCTTGTCAGAGAACATACTAGAAACAGTCTTCTCCAAACCAAACAAATTGCCTTTGCTACCTATTCTCAGAACATGAGAGAAAACCACAAACTCACACCCACACTCAAAAAGGCACCTCCTTCCCCAAAGTAGGTCTGTGACTATCCGGAGTGTCCTCTGACGGGTGGGCCATACTATATTTCCCCGAAGTGGACTGTGCTGCCTCTGTTCTGGTCTCCTTGGCCAAATCTGTGAAGTTGTCAGAAGCCAGTGGTGAGCCACTACCTTCTTTCTCAGGAAAGGCCCCTCTTCTTAGCTTTCCTGGCATTTGGCCATCCTCACATCACTAGGAACCAAGAAAGACTGACTCTGTCCTTGGTTAACCCAAACAAGTGAGACCACTGGGACTGGGACTGGGACTGGCTGTGGTTGCCTGACTTCCTGAATCCCAAATTTAGAGAGTTCCATCACCAAGGAAGTCATGTGAGGTAACTTCCTTCAGGAAGTTAATGAAGTCACTGCCTTGGCAACCACTTTGTCCTAACAGTTACTTCCAAGGGTCCCAAGAGGTGCAGGGTACCCCTACTTCCTGTGACATTTTCACAAGTTAGAATGGTATTTCACCATAGGCACCCGGGAACAGCTCTCCACACAAGCCTGTTTTGGTCCATCTTCTCTACATTAAGATGAAAGAGGCTGATTCAGACACATCCTTTCATCCTGACCAGGTTGTTTACCATGGAAGTTGTCTTTTCCTCCCTCAGGTCCTTCATAGCTGCTTACAACTTCTCCAGGGATCATTTCTGCATGGACCTTTGAGGTTCTCAGCAGGTGGAATATCCCCTACACTCCTGTATTGTAAGACCAACTCTGTCCCTGCTTTTCTGTAAAGTTAGATTGAGGGAACAGTGTATGGTTAGGGTAATAACAGGTTAAATTTGGGTTAGGAATCATTCTGTGTGATGAATAATGGTATTGGGAACCTGTGATATTTACAAGAATATATAGGTGAAATATAAGTATAAATACAGAAGTCTGGGTAAGATTTGAAGCCCAGAAGAGCATTGGGCCCTTGATTGGGATACTTAGCTTTGAAATACCTTCTGCACAAATGTCTCAGATAAATTGATAAACAATGGCATAGGACCTTGTAAATTGGATGATTAAATGTAGAAGAAACCATCCACTCAAAAAGGGTAGTCGGTAGGATTAGAAAGATAGTCAGTAGGTTTAGGAAGAAGAGTGAGTATAGGATTTGGACCAAAAGTTCTTTAACAATAGGGTTTCCGGTAGAGAATGAACGTAAATGTCAGCACATGTGAAGAGTCAGTCACAATGATGAACTGGGGAAAATATATAGGGAAGCAGATATGAATAGAGACATTAAGAAATCAGGCAATGTATAAATTGAGTGATAGGATTAGACATTTTCAACAGGGTAGAGGTTGAATACACAATCTTAGGGAGAAACAAATATTTAGCACCAATACGATTGACATTTGAGAGCATTAGGCAATCTGGACTTGGTTGTTTTTAGTAATCCATGCTCACTTTCCATTTAGGCTTTGGTACAATCATAAGTGTGAACTTTGCATTTTGTGTCCAGAATATTAGTGTGATAAAGTGTATATGTAGTTCAGGTGACATGAGTATTTCTTCCACTAATTCTGTGGGCAATATTTTGAAGTTGTATAAATTAGTATTGGGTGTACAAATAGGTATACCCTGTGTCTACGAAAATAGATAAAATGAATGAATAGACCATACTGTGAATAAATAATATAACTGGTTCCAACATTAAATAATGGATTGAATTGATATCTGAAAATATACAGGAAATCTTATATTTATATACATACATTTATTACAACCATTTATACATCTAATGGTAATATTAGGGTTATGGTTTGTCATGAAGAGTGTGTGAGTTTTGCTTCACAAGTGATTGTTGAAACCTAAAATTAAAAAGAAGTCTCATGAAAAAAACAGTCAAAAACATGTAGGAATACATGTGTACTGAAGCAGGAAGTGATAGAAAGTGAAACAAATGCCTATAAATTTGCAAACTTGTGAATGAAATATATATCCTATGATGTGCATAAACTGAAGAAATAGTCATGTAACAGTGTTCAATAAAAATGAACGTCAAAATACACATCATGTACCATAGTAATCTACTTGCATTGATGTTAAAGTGGGTCAGTTACTGTAGAAAAATTATGACTTCTATGCACCATTCACTGAATTTAGCTTTCAGCACTAGGAAACAATATATATTTGAGGTGGATGAATATTTCTGAGAATAATTTTGTGAACATTTGATTATAAATCCACATGCATGAATATGAATGCATTTAGGGATTGTATAATAAGACACATATATTTTATATGCTGAAAAATCTGGAGAGTATATATATATATATATATATATATATATATATATATATATACACACACACACACACACACACACACACGCAAATGCACAGACATTAAATGGTAGCAATATATATGCCAATCGAAATTCATCATAAAATATATATCATCCACAGATCCAAAAATATTCATTTTACTGAACATGGATTTATGTATTATCTTGTTCAACTAGGAAGCTCACGCATAGTTCTAATTTTCAATTCCAAAAACGTTTAGGAGTAGTGATCTCTTTTCACAATTCGTATCTGCCAAGTCAGCCACCTCACAAAAATGTACATGTGATACCAGGTAGGATTCTATATGTGCATACAAAAATACATGTGCTGAATAGGCTACAGATACAGGGAGACAGGTATTCACATATTTGTTAACTTTAAAACACACGGAGAATTATTTCAATTTAATATTGACTAGATTAATAACACCTACCCTTTATCATACAAAAGGTAAATCCAGCTATACACCAGGCCTCCTCCGAACTGCTTGTATTTCTATTCTGTTTTGGTTGTTTTTCTCCATCAATTTATGATTGCCACAGTCTGGCTGGGCACAATTCAGGAGCCACTTGTCAAATAAACTAACTTTATTTTTAGAACTACACACGCCAAAAAAATAGCTCCTCGGGAAATACCCTCAGAGCACAACTGCCACCACCAGCTTCCCACAAGCTCTCAACCTCTCCACTCCTCCTGCTCTTGAGTTCGATTGGCTGGGTGATTTGGGCACAGCCAAAAAAGTCCCCCAATGAGCAGCTTGGTAGTTTGAAAGGATGGGGAAACAGCCCAAATGGCATCACCGCAGAATAGCCAATCAGCTAGATGTTGCTGGGGCCGCTGTGAGCAAACCATCAGCTGGCAGTCTGAAAGTTTTCTTTGGCCCCTCGGGCTGTGGCTCTCAACATCTCCCCCTCTCTGTTTAAACAACAAGCATGTGGCTTAGGGACCATGCCTGCCTTAGGTTGTCCAATAGTACATATGGTCCTTACTTATTATCGAATGAGCTGACCTCAAGGTGTCAGCCTCCAGTCTTAGGTTGGTACCATTGCAACTGGATCTTACCCGTCACTAACTACAGGTCCAGTATACAGCCACACCTATGGAGAGGACTTTGTACCAGTGGGGGTGTAAGGTTCTTTGTCTCATCTCTGTTGGACCCCAAATTTTAGCTGAACAACCATGACAAGCAGAAGGGAGGAAGATACACCAAGCCAATTGAGGGCTCCTTTTGGAAAAATTGTACCACCGATGACATCATCAGCAAAAATACCCCAACACTACCACAAGTCGATGCACCAACATATTGATCACAATGCATGCAGGTGAGTTCACAATGCATACAAGTGATACATAGTCCAGGCAAGTTCTGCAAGCAGTTCAGTGATGGCTTTTGCAGAAGCTGTAGATTGGTTTTATCTTTGTCTTCACAGGCACTGGGATGAAGATAGGAATTCTGGCAAAAATGCCTAAAGAAAAAATTATGTAACATTCCAGAAGGCACTAAAAGAAAACAATTTTCTTAACAATTTACATTGTCTTGAAGAGATTTATTAAATATAATGAAAAGGAAAGGTGAAAGAAAGCAAACAGATCTGTTAACCTCCCTTTTTGTTCACATTTTAAAACAATCCTCAACGGGTGTTTAGCCAATTTAAATTAAAATATTTACATCACGTGAATAAAAAAAATATATTTGGATCCATTTTTTCATGAGCGCTCATCACATATGATATATGGTTATGTACATTCAAACATATAATACAAAACACAAGTGTGCACACATAATATAATACATACAACACATAACATAATAGTAAAGGCTTTATAACTTTTTACATGTGAAATCTCCATTGCAAAGTCTAAAAACTCTATAGTCCAAAAATAAAACTGATCAGCAAAACATTAACCTAGGTCTGTATGAGCTCAAAAAACAAAAAAGAACTTCATGATATGGGAAAGGGCAATAATAAAATAGATATTGAAAAAAACATCCTGGTTCTGTCACAGATGTAAGAATAGCCAAACTGGAGTTCTGGATATCAGCTGTAATTGATTTGAGCCAAATCATCTTCTTTTGGGTCTGTAGAAATCTCTTTAGTTAATCTCTCTGGAATCCAAATCGGCTCCTGTTCTCCCTGTGAAAACACACAAACAGGCCCCCGACTCCAGACAATTACTGGGTCAGGACCTTTCCATTGTCCTGTTAGAATATCCTTCCAAAGTACCTTGGGCTTATGTACATTTTTTGGACATATATGCCTTTCTGCAGCACTAAGCCCTGTTGAATCCAAATTTAAAAAGTTTAGAGTAAAAGGGGTTATTTTAAGTTTATCTTTGGGGAATATATACCCCTTCCCAATTCCTTCTTTTTGCTTTAGTAAGTACGTTTTAATAGTTTGATGTGCTCTTTCAACTATACATTGTCCCTGCTGATTGTATGGGACTCCTGTTATATGAGTGATGCCAAATGATGAGCAAAATTGTTTAAAAGAGGTAGAAGTATAACCAGGGGAATTATCTGTTTTTAACTGTTTTGGAACACCCACAGTGGCAAAATTTTGTAAGCAATGACCTATATCATCTTTAGTTTTTTTCTCCGACAAGAAGGGAGCCCATCAAAAATCCAGAAGAAGTATCAACTGTAACATGCAAATATTTTAATTTTCCAAATTTTGGCAAGTTTGTGACGTTCATCTGCCAAATATAGTTAGGTATCAATCCTCTAGGATTGACTCGAAGATTAACGTGTGGTAAAAAGGTCACACAATTTTGACATTGTTTTATTATTTGTCTAGATTTTTCCTTAGTTATTTTAAAGCACTTTTGTAAACTATTAGGATTGACATGGAACTTTTTATGAAAATTTGTAGCTTCTTCTACTATAGAGAAAATATGTATGTCATGTGTAGTTTTATCTGCTAAATCATTGTCCAAACTAAGGGCTCCAGGCAATCCTGTATGTGTTCTGATATTTCCTATAAAGAACAGATCTTTTCTGTCCAAGATTAGACTTTGTATAGTGGAAAGCAAAGAGAAAACAGTAGAGGAAGGGGAAATCCTACCAGCATCTTCAAGGGATACTATAGCATTAACTATATTCTGATTATCGGAAAATAAATTAATTACAGAATCTTTAAACATCACAAAAGCTTGTAATACTGCATTAAGCTCTACCTTTTGAGATGATTGTTTGGGTACTAGAAATGTAAAAGTTTGATCAGGTGTAACTATTGCTGCTGTACCATTATTTGACCCATCAGTGAATATATTTGGAGCATTCATGATAGGTGTTTTTCTTGTCATTTTTGGAAAAATTACAGGATGAAATGATCAAAAAGACAATAAAGGATTAGATGGTAAGTGATTATCAAATGAAATATTAGATTTGCACATGATTATTGCCCAAGTATTTAACTCATTAGCTAACTCATCAATTTGATTCAGAGTATATGGAGTAATTATTTTTTTGGGAGAAATTCCAAACACTTCCTTTGCTGCTTTTGTTCTTTTCAGTATTAATTGTCCTACAGCCTCAGTATACCGAGTAAGAATATTGTTAGGGGAATAAGATAAATGCATCCATAATAATGGACCTTCTTGCCAAAATACTCCTGTAGTAATATTTTTTGTTGGTAGTACAATAAATAATAAAGACAAACTTAAATCAATTCTATCCAAATGCATATTTTCCATATATGTTTCAATAATTTTTAATGCCTTTCTTGTTTCAGGCGTTAACATGCGGGGTGAATTTGGATCTGATGGACCTTTTAGGATATCAAAAAAGGTTCCAACTCTATTGTGTGTATACCTAGATAAGGCCTTATCCAATTTATGTCTCCTAATAACATTTGAAAGTCATTAAGTGATTTGAGTTGATCTATTCGTACTTGAATTTTTGGTGGACAGATCATGGTTGAGGATAATAGAACTCCTAAATAATTAATTGGAAAATTTAATTCTACTTTATCTATTGTTATCTCTAGTTTATATTTTTTAATATGTTTTTAAATGTGGCATAACATTCTAGCAATGTGTTTTTAGCTTTGTGTGCTAATAATATATCATCCATATAGTGAAATATTTGTAGTTCAGGATTTTGATTTCTAAGTGGCTGGATTACTTTGTTAACATAAATTTGACACATAGTTGGGCTATTAGCCATCCTTTGAGGGAGCACTTTCCATTTGTATCTCTGATCAGGACCTTCATGATTCATTGCAGGGTTAGTAAATGCAAAACATGGACTATCCTAAGGTTGAATTGGAAATGAAAAAAAAATCTTTAATATCTATACATAAATCATACCAACTTTTGGCAAAGCAGATAATTGTAGAATCCCTGATTGAGCATGTCCCATAATAACCATCTCATTATTAATGCCTCTTAAATCTTGCAATAATCTCCATTTACCAGATTACTTTTTGATGACAAAACTGGGAGTATTATGGGGAGATACAGATGGTTTTATATGTCTTCTGCTAATTGTTGTTTGACCAGATCATGGGCTGCTGGTACCTTTTCTTTAGTCAGGGTCCACTGAGGAACCCATACTGGTCTTTCTTATTTCCAAGTAATTTTTATTGTCTTAGTGTCCCTTTCTTAAAATCCAACCCATTTCTGTCTGTTCCTTGATCTATTAGTATTGGAGCTGCTATACCTTGATATTGTTTTTCTAATCTTTTTCCTATCCTAAAACCTTGTCTAACCATACATAATTGTGGGTATATTTTAATTGATTTTTTTTGTTAATTTCAAACCTAATTCATCTAGGACATCTCATCCCCATAAATTTACAGGAAGATGATCCATACATATGGCTATATAGTTCCTTCACATCCTTCAGGATCCTTCCAATCTAATACCATTGCTCTTCGATGGGGATTAGTCGCCAATTCTAGGCCTTGAAGTGTTTGAGTGGATGGTTGTAATGGCCAATATTTTGGCCATTCTGGACGAGAGATGATGCTAAGTTCTGCATCTGTATCCAGTAGCCCATTTAATTCATGTCCTTGAATATTTAGTTTTAGTATGGGGCAAGAATCTAACTTTAGAGAAAACATAGCCAAATCTACATCTGTGCAGCCTAATCCCTTGGAACCTCTTTCTACAACATGACTGGAAAATTTATCATGTAAGCGTAGTATTATTAGTAACTGTGCTATTCTGTCTCTTGGTGAAATTACTGATATACCCTTTGGAGAACTGGCTATAATTTTTATTTCACCTTCTTAATTAGGGTCAATTACCCCAGGACTTATCATAAGTCCTTTTAGAGTAGAAGAGCTGCGTCCCAATAATAAGTCTAGTGCTCCTTGGGGAAGAGGTTTTTTATCCCTGAGAGAATGATTTGAACTCCCATCTCTGGAGTTAGTACTGCTCTGACAGAGGTGCAGATGTCCAACCCTGCACTCCCTCTGGTTTGTCTGTTGAGGGCTCTGATGGACAATGTGTCTTTGGCACTACCCTGATGGGGTTGCTGGGTTCCTCCAGTGCTCCGTATATTTGTGGTTTGGGGCCCCAGAGCATTGGGTCCCCCTGTCCATTTTCTGGCAACGTAACCTGATGCCTTTCTCCATGATATCATGGATAAACACCTGGTCCCTGTTTGTTTTTTGATAATATACTACCCTCTATGGTGGTTTGAGAATGGCATTCATTAGTCCAATGTCTCCCTCTATGGCATCCTGGGCAAATACCCCGTATTCTACTCCTTTGATACCTAGTTTTGTTAAACCCTCCTCTTATGGGGCAATTCCTTTTAAAATGTCCTGTTTGTTCACAATTGTAGCATGTTCTTGTCCTGGCATCTAAAGCCTATTTTACTGCAGCTGCCACGACTTGCCCTTGTTCTAAAGCCTGTTTTACTGCAGCTGCCATGACTTGCTCTTGTTCATTAATGTCTCTACATAATTTAATATATGGGAATTGGAGCATTTTAGAAAAATCAGACATCAGTGTGTCTTGTAAAGTCTCAGTAGAGAAACTCTACTTTGGCCCATTTGTTTACCCATTGTTAATTTGCCCAGAATGTCAGGAAGCTCTTTGTCTCAGGGCACACCTTTGTGAAGCCTGAAGCACACAGTTTTCAAATGGAAATGAATGGGCATCACCAGTGGGTATTTGCTAAATTGCTTTGGAAAGGGATGTGTCTGAATCAGCCTCTTTGATCTGTGTGAGGCTGTGGCTTAGATTCTCATCACCTGATGGATCATTCCGTGTGTGAATCCATAACCAAAATGGCCAAAAGAGCAGTCCCTGTGCATGAAGTCTCTCACCTTCCTCTGTAAGGCTCCTGACCTCCATCAAGTGAGAATAGGGATTTTTTGTGTCAAATGAGTTCTTCAAAGCCCTGGAGAGTCTAGCACATAGGTTCTTGGGTTTTCTCATGACTCCAGTTCACATAAAAATATCTATACCTGACAGTCAGTATGCCTCAAATTGGAGAAGCCTAGGCGTATTAAGGGCAGGCCTATTTGATCACACCTGGTTCACAGGAAGGGTGTCCAGGCCACCATGACTTTAGGCAATGAGGGGCAAGGGAGCTTATTGTGGACACTCTCTTGGACTTCGCCGCTCATGGAAACCTCCAGACAGAGCTTAGAATGAGAGTGAATATATGGAAGAAGATGAGGGCCATGTGGGAGTGTTTTGATTTTAATTGTCATCATTTGTGTGGTAGTTGGAAGATATGACTGGGTACACCTGGGCTGAAATCTGGTGTGATTCCCCTTAGAGACTGGGTTCTGGAACTGACCTTAGAGAAGTATTATCATGAAATGTGTTGGGATTTTAGTTGGCCACGCATGAGAGTCGCCCTTGGAAACCGAGATCTAGGTCCAGGTTTGCTTTCCACAGAGCACTGGGAATCTCAGCCAGGATATCACATGGTTTTATTCTGAAAGACATGGCAGCCATAGATGAGAGTCAAAACACACATGGACCTCACATTGTAGACAGCAATAGGCCTGGGTTCATGTGACCTTTTGGCCACTCTTTGGGAAGCCTTGCCTCAGAGATTTCACCAGAGCTTTCATTCAAATGAGCTTCCTCACCATTGAATGATTCCTGAATGAATTTAAACCACAATGCCTCCAACATCAATCTTGAAAAATGGCTAGATAAATACCATGAAATTTTTGAAATTCCCATGACCATGAAAATGGTGTAAGAACAGAGATGCCAGTAAGTTGGGGCCTGATGAGAAGTGGGCCTAGAGAAGTTGTGTGCAGGTGTGTGAGAAAATATCTGTGGTGGGGCCATGTGAATCTGCCATTGGCTTCCAAGTGGCTTGTAACTGACATGGTGCAGCCAGCATACCCTTCTATGTAAAGGCATCTTTTAATATGCAGAGTTTTCAGCGCAATGTTCAGAATCAAATTGCTATGGTCAAGGATGCAAGCTATGTGGGATTGAAGCCTGGGTGGTACATTATCCTGCAGACCCTGAAACACCGCACGTGACAGAACTCCCTTTAGCACTGTGTCCCAGTTGAATTCCTTGTATTGTGTGAAGCAAATACCAAGCTCGCATTGCAGCAGCAAGAAACACCACGACAAGTGGAGGATGACCGAATGGCTTTAGAGTCCAGACGGAAAGAGTTAGCCCCCAGTCCCCACAGTTTACCTACAAAGAGAGAATTCAGCACTGCTGCCTCATGTTCATTAGAAAATAAGAAACCATGTCCTCCAGGTCACTTAGATACATACCCAGCTTTGATGGTCTCTCTACAAAGGAAGCTAAGGCTCCTGACAACAACAAATATTTCAAGTGCCCAAACTCAGAGGCAGTTTCTCAAGAAGTCTTTAGTCCAGCAGAGCTCCAATTTTGTCGAATATTTACCTGTTCCTAACTTTTGGAAACTCCTCTACCACCTTCAAGGTTGTGAACTCTTGAGCATATTTCATTCCAGATATGTATTCACAGTTTTTCTAACTCTTCTCCTCTAATTGTGTTTTACTTGGGGCGAAGGTAATGTCAAGGCATTATTCTGGATGAGAGTGGGAAGATTTTTGTGTAGCACATATTTACATACACATTGGATTTATTTTCCTATTTTCCATTCAAAATACTGAATCCCTGAAACTAACCCATACCGTACTAGACTCTGACTAATAATTCTAATATGATGGAGAAAAATAACCCAAAAAAAATAGAAATACAAGCAGTTCAGACAAGGCATAGTGTATAGTTGGTCTTGCCTTTTGCATTATACAGGGTAGGAGTTATAAATCTAGTCAATTTTTTGTTGAAATAGTTCTCCATGTGTTTTTTTTATTGGTTGTTCAAAATATTACAAAACTCTTGACATCTTGTATTACATATATTAGATTCAAGTGGATTATGAACTCACATTTTTACTCCAAATACAGATTGCAGAATCACATCGGTTACACATCCACATTTTTACATAATGCCCTATTAGTATCTGTTGTATTCTGCTACCTTTCCTAGCCTCTACTATCCCCCCTCCCCTCCCCTCCCCTCCCATATTCTCTCTCTACTCCATCTTCTGTAATTCATTTTCCTACTTGTTTATTTTCCCCTTCCACTCACAACTTCTTATATATAATTTTGTAAAACATTGAGGGTCTCCCTCCATTTCCATGCAATTTCCCTTTTCTCTCCCTTTCCCTCCCACCTCATGTCTCTTATTAATGTTGACCTTTTCTTCCTGCTATTCCTTCCTGCTCTGTTCTTAGTTGCTCTCATTATATCAAAGAAGACATTTGGAATTTGTTTTTTTAGGGATTGTCTAGCTTCACTAAGCATAATCTACTCTAATACCATCCATTTCCCTGCAAATCCCATGATTTTGTCATTTTTTTAGTGCTGCGTAATACTCCATGGTGTATAAATGCCACATTTTTAAAATTATTTTGAAAACCTATATTCCAATAAAATAGAAGAGAGTGAAGACATCGATAAATTTTTTAAATCCTATGATTTGCCCAGACTGAGTCTGGAGGATACACACAATTTGAACAGACCAGTATCAATGGATCAGATTGAAGAAGCAATCAAAAGACTACCAACCAAGAAAAGCCCAGGACCAGATGGGTATACAGCGGAGTTTTACAAAACCTTTAAAGAAGAATTAATACCAATACTTTTCAATTTATTTCAGGAAGTGGAAAAAGAGGGAGCTTTGCCAAATTCATTCTATGAGGCCAACATCACCCTGATTCCGAAACCAGACAATGACACCTCAAAGAAAGAAAACTACAGACCAATATCTCTGATAAAACTACATGCAAAAATCCTCAATAAAATTCTGGCAAATCGGACAAAAAGGCACATCAAAAAAATTGTGCACCATGATCAAGTAGGATTAATCCCTGGGATGCAAGGATGGTTCAATATACGGAAATCAATAAATGTTATTCACCACATAAATAGACTTAAAATAGGAACCATATGATCATCTCAATAGATGCAGAAAAAGCATTCGACAAAGTACAGCATTCCTTTATATTCAAAACATTAGAAAAACTAGGGATAACAGGAACTTTCCTCGAAATTGTGAAAGCTATCTATGCTAAGCCTCAGGCTAGCATCATTCTGAGTGGAGAAAAATTGAAGGCATTCCCTCTAAAATCAGGAACAAGACAGGGATGCCCTCTATCACCACTTCTATTCAATATAGTTCTCAAAACACTGGCCAGAGCAATTAGAAAGATGAAAGAAATTAAAGGCATAAAAATAGGAAAAGAAGAACTTAAATTATCACTGTTTGCGGATGACATGATTCTATACCTAGAAGACCCAAAAGGGTCTACAAAAAAACTACTAGAACTAATAAATGAATTCAGCAAAGTGGAAGGATAAAAAATCAACACGCACAAATCAAAGGCATTTTTGTATATCAGTAACAAAACTTCTGAATCGGAAATGAGGAAAAACACTCCATTCACAATATTTTCAAAAAAAAAAATAAAATACTTGGGAATCAACCTAACAAAAGAGGTGAAAGACTTATACAATGAAAACTACAGAACCATAAAGAGAGAAATAGAAGAAGATCCATGTGTTTTTAAAGGTAACAAATAGGTGAATTCCTCTCTGCCTTTCTCTGTAGCCAATTCAGCACATGTAATTTCATATGCACATATAGAATCCTACCTGTTATCACATGTACATTCTTGTGAGGTGGCTGACTTGGCAGATACAAATTGGGAGAAGAGATCACTCCTCCTAAACACAGTTAGAACTGAAAATTCAACCTATGGGTGAGCTTCTTAGATGAACAACATGATAAATAAAATCATATTCAGTATAATGAATATTTTTGGACCAGTGGATGATATACATTTCATGAAGAATTTCGATTGGCATATATGTTGCTACTTTTTAATGTGTGTGTATGTGTGTGTGTGTGTGTGTGTGTATATATATATATATATATATATATATATATATATATATACTCTCCAAATTTTTCAAAATATGAAATATATGTGTCTTATTGTACACTCCCTAAATTCATTCGTATTCATGTATGTGGATTTATAATCAAATTTTCAAAAGATTATTCTCAGAAATATTCATCCACCTGAAATACATATTTGTTTCCTAGAACTGAAAACTAACTTCAGTGAATGGTGCAAACGAATCCTAATATTTCTACAGTAACTGACCCAATGTCACATCAATGCAAGTAGATTATTATGGAACATGATATGTATTTTGATGTTCATTTTTAGTCAACACTGGTACATTACTATTTCTTCAGTTTATGCCCATCATAAGATATATATTTCATACACAAGTTAGCAAATTTATAGGCATTTGTTTCACTTTCAATAACTTCCTTCTTCAGAACACATGTATTCCTCCATGTTTCTTGATAAGACTTTTCATGAGACTTCTTTCTAAACACATTATTTTTGATTTCCATAATCACTTTTGAAGCAAAACTCACACACTCGTCATGATAAAATATAACCCTAATATTACCATTAGAAGTATAACTGGTTGGAATGAATGATTGTATATCAATATAAGATTTCCTGTATATTTTCAGATATCAATTCAATCCGTTATTTAACGTTTACCAATTATATTATTTACTCTCAGTATGGTCTATTCTTGCATTATCTCTATATTCATAGAGAGATGGTACACCTCTTTGTACTCCCAATACTCATTTATACGTCTCCAAAATATTGCTCCCAGAAATGGTGGAAGAAATACTCATGTCACCTGACCTACATATACATTTTATCACAGTAATATTCTGGAAAATAAAGCAAAGGTCACACTTATAATTGTACCAAAGCCTAAATTTAAAGTGAGCATGGATTTCTGAAAACATCCATGACCAGGTTGCCTAATGCTCTCAAATGTCAATGTAATTGTTGACTACATATTTGTTTCTTTCTAAGATTATATATTCAAACTCAACCCTGTTGAAAATGTCTAATCCTATCACTCACTTTAAACTTTGCCTGATATCCTAATGTCTCTATTGATATCTCTTTTCCTTCATAATTTCCCAGTTCATCATTTTGACTGTGCATTTGTGCTGACATTTACATTCACTCTCTACCTGAAACCCAATTGCTAAACAACTTTTGGTCCAAATACTATACTCTCTCTTCTTTCTGAATCTACCGACTATCTCCCAAATCCTACTGACTATCCTTTTTAGAATGGATGTTCTCTTCAACATTCAATCATCCAAGGTACAAGGTCCGATGCCATTGTGTATTGATTCATCTGAGACATCTGTGCAGGACATAATTCAAAGCTAAGTCTCCCAATCAAGGGCCCAATCCCTTTCTGGGCTTCAAATCTTACTTAGATTTCTGTTTTCATACATATATTTGACCTCTATATTCTTATAAATATCGCAGGTTTTCAATACCATTATTCATCCAGCAAAATGATTCCTAACCCAAATCGAACATGTTATTAACCAAAACCATATACTGTTCCCACATTCTAACTTTATAGAAGAGCAGGGACAGTGTTTGTCTTACAATAAGGAATGTAGGGGATATAACACCTGCTGAAAACCTCAAAGTTCCATGCAGAAATAATCCCTGGAGAAGATGTAGGCAGCTATGAAGGACCAGAGAGTGCAAAAGTCTTCTTCCATGGAAAACAGCCTTGTCTGAATGAGGGGTTGTGTCTGAATCAGCCTCTCTGTTCCTAATGTACAGAAGATGGACAAATCCAGCCCTGTGTGGAGAGCTGTTCACGGGTGCCTATGGGTGATATACCATTCTAACTTGTGAAAGTGTCACGGGAAATAGGGGCAGCATCCATCTCATGGGACCCTTGGAAGCAACTGTTAGGACAAAGTGGTTGCAAAGGCAGTGAACTTATTCAGTTCCTGAAGGAAGTGACCTCATCTCTATTCCTTGGTGATGGAACTCTCTGAACTTGTGATATAGGAAGCCAGGCACTCAGAGCCAGTCCCAGTCCCAGTCCCAGTGGGCTCACTTGTTTGAATATTCCAATGACAGAGACAGTCTTTTTTGGTATATACTGATGTGAGGATGGCCAAATGCCAGGAAAGCTTTGAAGACTGGCCTTTCCAGAGAAAGCAAGTAGTGGCTCACCGTGGGCTCCTGACATTTTCAGAGTTGGCCAAGGAGACCATATCTGAGACAGGACAGGCCATTTCAGAGGAACATAGTAAGGCTCACCAGTGAGAGTACACTCTGAATAGTCACAGACCTACTTGGGGAAAGGAGATGCATTTGTGGTTTTAGTTGTGTGTTTGTGGTTTTGTCTCATGTTCTGAGAAAATGTAGGAAAGGCGGTTTGTTTGGTTTGGAGTGAACTGTTTCTAGTAAGTCGTTTGACAAGGCAAGTGTTTCTATGTCTGTGTTTCCCAGTGTGTCTGTGGTTGTAGACATTAGAAAAGAGAATGCATCAATGGATGTGTCCTGTCTAGTAGAAAGCTTCCCAGCATCAATCTTGACCAATATATAAATGGACTGTGGCTTGCCTTATCGAAGGGCAACACCTTCAAACTTCCTAAGTTCTTGTTACCTTCCTGAATTCTGGCTACACTCCAGAATAGGCTCATGGTTTTCTGTCCAAGATATTTACCACCTCCAAGCTCTGTGATATGGGCATGTACTGGATAGCTGAAGGGAATGGCGAGCATCTCAGAAAACTCAGATATCAGTGTGACCAGTAAAGTCTCAGTGGAGAAACTCTGCTTTGGGGCTTTTGCTTGCCTATTGTTCTTTTGCCCTGAATGTCAGGAAGGACTTTGCCTCAGGCCACCCCTTTGTGAAACCTGAAGTAACCAGTTTTAAAATGGATATAAATGGGCATTACCTGTGGCTCTTTACTTAACTGCTTTGGAAAGGGATGTGTCTGAATCAGTCTCTTGGCCCTGTGTGAGTCTATGTCTTAGATTCCCTACACCTGATGGATGTAAAGAAAAATCCCATGTGTGCATACAAAATCAAAATGGCAAAAATTACAATCATTGTAGATGAAGTCTCTCGCCTTTCTCTGTAAGGTTTCTGACCTCCATCAAGTGAGAATAAGGATCCTTTGGGTCAAATGAATTCTTCAAAGCCATGGAGAGGCTAGCCCATAGGTGCTTCGGTTTTCTCTTGACTACAGTTCACATAAATAATCTAAATGCCACAGTTAAAAGGCCTAAAATTGAAGAAGTGGAAAAGTATTAATGGCAGACCTATTTGATCACTCCTGGTTTACGGTAAGGGTGTCCAGGCCACCCTGACTTTAGGCAAATGAGGGTTAAGGGAGCTTATTTTGGACACTGTCTTGGGCTGCACCCCTTATGGAAAACTCCAGCCAAAGGATATGATGAGTGTCTATATGGAAGAAGATTAGGGCCGTGTGGAGTGTTTTGGTTTTAATTGTGGTCATTTGTGTGGTGGTTGGAAGAAATGACTGGGTCTACCTGTGCTTGAACTCTGGTGTGATTCCCCTTAGAGACTGAGTTCTAGAACTTACCTCAGAGAAGTATTGCCATGAATTGTTTTGGGATTTTAGGAAGCCACGCAATGAAAGTCGCCCTTGGAAACTGAGATCTAGGCCCAGGGTGGCTTTCCACAAAGCACTGGGAATCTCAGCCAGGATATCACTTGATTGTATTCTGAAAGACATGGCAGCCATAGTTCAGTGTCAAAAAACACATGGACCTCATATTGTAGACCTCAATAGGACTGGATTCAAGTGACCTTTTGGCCACTATTTTGGAAGCCTTGCCTTTGAGAGTTCTCCAGAGCTTTCATTGAAATGTGCTTCTTCACCATTTAACGGTTCCTGAATATATTGAAACCCATAGTGCTTGCAACATCATCCTAGAAAAATGGCTAGAAAAATACCGTGAAATTTTTGAAATTCCTATGACCTGGTGGCACTGGAGAACCTTTGGATGTGCTGTTGCTGATCTTGAGTGTGCCAGAGAGTGCCTTGATTGACTGGGTTTCATGAAAGTGGTGTAGAACAGAGATGCCAGTAATTTGGAGCCTGCTGATTAGTGGGCCTAGAACAGTGGTGGGAAGGTTTGTGATAAAATATGTAGTGGGGCAATGTGGATCTGCCCTTGGCTTCCAAATGGTTGTTACTGACATGGTGCAGCCAGCAGACCCTTCTTTGTAAAGGCATCTTGTTATATTGAGAGGTTTCAGGGCAATGTTCAGAATCAGGTTGCTATGGTCAAGGGGGAAAGCAATGTGGGATAGAAGCCTGGTTGGTGCATTATCCTGCAGACCCTGACCCACCACTCCCGACAGAAATCCCTCCAGCACTGTGTCCCAGTTGAACTCCATGTATTTTGTGAAGCAAATACCAAACTCCCAGTGCAGCAGCGAGAAACACCACAAAAATTGGAGGATGTCCAAATGGCTTCACAGTCCACACGGGGATACACTTAGCCCCCAGTGGCCACAGGTTACCTACAAAGAGAGAATTCAGCACTGCTGCCTCATTTTCATTGGAAAATAAGAAACAATTTCCTCCATGTCACATAGATGCAGACCCAGCATTGATGGTCTCAGTACAAAGGAAGCTAAAGCTCCTGACAACCACATATAGTTCAAGGGCCCAACCTCAGAGGCAGTTTCTCAAGAAGTCTTTACGCCAGCAGAACTCCATGTTTGTGGAGTGTTTACCCTGTCCCTTTCTTTTCGAAAATCATCTACCACCTCCAATTTTTCAAAACTGTGAGCATATTCCATTCCAGATATGTATTCACTGATTTTCTAATTCTTCTCCTCTAATGGTGTTTTAGTTGGAGCAAAGGTACTGTCAAGGCATTTTTCTGTATGAGAGTGGGAGGATATTTGTGGAGCACACATTTACATACACATTGGATTCATTTTCCAATTTTTCTTTCGAAATACTGAATCCCCGACACTAACCCCTACCCTACTACACTCTGACTACTAATACTAATAAGATGGAGAAAAATAACTCAAACAGAATAAAAATACAAGCATTTCAGAGGAGGCATGGTGTATAGTTGGACTTACCTTTTGCATTATATATTGTGGGAGTTATAAATCTAGTCAACTTTTTGTTGAAGTCGTTCTCCATGTTTTTTTTTAAAGTTAACCAATATGTGAATTCCTGTCTCCCCTCTCTGTAGCCTATTCACCACCTGTATTTTTATATGCAAACATAGAATCCTACCTGGGACCACACGTCCATTCATGTGAGGTGGCTGACTTGACAGATACAAATTGTAAGGGATCACTCCTCCTAAATGATGTTGGAACTGAAAATTCAAATTATGGGTGAGCTTCCTACTTGATCAATATTATTCATAAATCCATGTTCAGTTAAATAAATATTTTTGGATCTGTCAATGATACATATTTCATTTTGAATTTTGATTGGCATATATATTGCTATTTTTAATGTCTGTGTGTGTGTGTGTGTGTACACACACACACACACACACACACACACACACATATATAGATAGATAGATAGATAGATAGATAGACTCTCCAGATTTTTCAAAATATGAAATATGTGTTTTATTTTACACTCACCAAATTCATTCATATTCATATATGTGAATTTATAATCAACTTTTCACAAGATTATTCTTAGAAATATTCATTGACCTGAAAAACATATTTCTTTCCTAGTACCGAAAAAAAACTTCAGTGAATGGTGCACACAAATCCTAATATTTCTACAGTACCTGACCCAGTTTAACATCAATGCAAGTAGATTCCAATTGGACATGATGTGTATTTTGACGTTCATTTTTATTCAACACTGGTAGATTACTATTTCTTTAATTTATGCACATCATAGGATATGTATTTCATCCACAAGTTAGAAAATTTATAGGCATTTGATTCACTATCAATCACTTCCTGCTTCAGAGCACATGCATTCCTCCATGTTTCTTGACTGGTCTTTTCATGAGAAAAGGGATGGACAATGCAAGGTAAGGCAACTAACATAGCACCGAACACAGCGAAACAGTCCTATTTGGTTGCAACCGGATTTAGAGGGCATTGCTTCTATTGTAATCATTTAATCCCCTGAACTCCAAGTTTAGATTGTTTCAGAATTTTGTACCCAACATGTAAGGGAGGGACTCAGAAGTTCACAGTCTGCAGAAGTTCATTAAAAGCAGTTTTTGTTTCTGTTTTTTTTTTTTTTCTGTTCTGTGCAAGTTAACATTTCAAGGACACCTGGGAGGGGCAGAGCTTTTTTCTTCTCTTTTTTTTCTCCCTGCCAGCTTTTACGATGGAGCCCAGTTGGTAACTTCTTTAACTTAGAACTGTAGCCATCTCTGTCAAGCCCCAGCTCAAGGCCAGAGGCCTTGTTCACATATTGCCAGCATTGTGACTGACTCTTTCCAAACACATTATTTTCGATTTCCATAATCACTTTTGTAGCAAAAATAACATATCTTCATGATAAACCATAACCCTAATATTGATATTAGATGTATAAATGGTTGGAATGAATGATTGTATATCAATATAAGATTTCTTATACATTTTCAGATATCAATTCAATCCGTTATTTAATGTGGAACCAGTTATATTATTTATTCACTTATGGTCTATTCATGCATTATCTCTATATTCATTGACACAGTGCATACCTCTTTGTACCCCCTATACCCATTTATATGTCTTCAAAAAATTGCTCCCAGAAATGGTGGAATAAACACTCATGTCACCAGATCTACATATACATATTATCACAGTAATATTCTAGACGCAAATGCAAACGTCACACTTATGATTGTACCAAAACCTAAATGGAAAGTGAGCATGGATTACAAAAAACATCCATGTCAAGGTTGCCTAATGCTCTCAAATGTCAATCCTATTGGTGACTACATATTTGTTTCTTCCTAAGATTATATATTCTAACTCAACCCTGTTGAAAATGTCTAATCGTATCACACACTTTATACTTTGCCTGATTTCGTAATGTCTTTATTGATATCTGCTTTCCTACGTTCTTTTCCCATTTCATTATTGTGACTGTTCACATGTGCTGACATTTACATTCACTCTCTAACCGAACCCCTATTGCTAAAGAGATTTTGTTCCAAATCCTATACTCACTCTTCTTCCTAAACCTACCGACTATCTTCTTAATCTTACCGACTATCCCTTTTTGACTGGATTTTCTCTTCCACATTCAATCATCCAAGTAATGTTCGTGCAAGCATCGGAGGAAGAGACCACCAGGAGAGTGTCTCATGCCACAGCAAGAGGTTTATTGGGGGTCCAGCATGCTGTGGCTCAGAGCTCACAAGAATAGAGCAGAGAGCCCTGAGAACAGCTTAAGCAGAGCTTATATACTTTCCTTGAAAAGGGTAGGGACGGAAATTTATTGATGGGTCAGAGCGAGTGGGCGGTTTGCGTGTAACCGGATGAGGGAATACATTCTGCAATTTCGAAGTTGGGGACAGCACAATCTGGGAACAAGGTTAGCAAACAGTTCTCAATATTTCAACAGTGTTTTGTTAAGCATACAAAAAAACAGGAAGTTCCAAGTTCCTTTTTTATTAACCTTTCATTCCCCACTTCTTCTTCTGGCTAATTTTAATCATAATAGTGATTATTGGGGGGTGTCACATTCTATGTCTGCTAGTGGGGTATTACCATAAGTTTAACTTGTCCAATTTGAGCTTGGAAAAAATAAATTACACGGTTGAGCAAACAGGGTTTTATAGTTAGCTATAATATGGAGATTATTATTGGACAGGCCAGGGGTGATAAAAGCGTAGATAAACAGGGGGACTGTGATAACCAAGACTCAAACCACCCTTTTGGGGCGTCTGTCTCTCATTGACACTCTTCAAGGCATCCTTTTATTTTACTCATAAGTTTTTTTACAACTTCATTATGGTCGGCATAAAAACAGCATTCTTACATCAATGCAGCACAAAGGCCCCCTTCCCTCATGAAGAGGAGGTCAAACCCTCGACTGTTGTGTAAAACAACTTCAGAGAGAGAGGTTAAAGATTCCTGAAAACTGTGATGGAGGTTTCTAATATCTTTAAGTTTTGGTCTATTGCTGCTTCTATTTGGGTAATTTGTTGTGTACCATGGACCAGGGCAGTGGTTCCTGTGACTACCCCTGCAGCAACTCCACTTCCTAATATGATAGGTAAAGTAAGAGATATATGTTCCCAGTGGAACTGGGTTGTATGCCCCCCGTTTGAACTTCAAATGAACCTGGGTCATTATAGAGCAATCTGGGAAACATCTTCACCATTTCACAATTAATCACATCTGTTGACCATTTCATTAAAACATAAACAATGTTTAAGTATATAGAATTATAGTGTTGTAGGGGCAGTCAAGGCAAGGCACCTAAGATAGCACAGAAGACAGGGAAACAGTCCTATTTGGTTGCAACCGGATTCAGCGGGCATTGCTTCTGTTGTAATCAATTAATTCCCTGAACCCCAAGTTTAGGTAGTTTCAGAATTTTGTACCCAACATGAAAGGGAAGGGACTAAGAAGTTCACAGTCTGCAGAACTTCACAAAAAGAAGTTTTTTTTCTGTTTTTTCCTCTTTGGTGGGCAAGTTAAACTTTCAAGGACACCTGGGAGGGGGAGAGTTTTTTCTTCCTTTTCTTTTATCCCCCTGCAGCTGTTACCATGGAGCCCAGTTGGTAATTTTATATCTTAAAAATATAGCCATCTCTATGAAGCCCCAGCTCAAGGCCAGAGGCCTTGTTCACATATTGTGTGAAAAACTATTAAAGGGGTGTCAAGCTTAGGAGTGCTGATTTTTGCAGCCAGTAGCCAAGTAGAGCAGGGCAACAGAAAAAAAGGAAGTTTATCTACACTGAACTCTTTTATAGGGACTCTTTTGCTGAAAATCCTAAAGTCATGGTGAAGACTTCTGGAGAAGTTCAGTTAAGATTTTTCTGTGGGCCTGGTACAGAGGGGGAAGACGGGGAAGGTGGAGGGTGAGAGCTGCTCCGTGGATCTGAGAATTAGGAAGGAGAGATATAAAAGAATAATGGGAAAGGGTTTTGGGATTTTCCTAGAAACAAAAACTTGAGCAGTATAACCGGTAGAGCAGAGGGGAAGACGGGAGTGACTATCCCGAAAAACCTGTGAGGCACTTTAAATTCTTAGTAACCTGTTTTCAGTGATCACAAAGCAACTTTAAAGGTCATTTTCATTACATCTTCAATAGGGGTCTGAGGGATCTCCTAAGCTGGTTTGAGCTTTAGGTTAGCTGGTAAGAGGACCTGGTGCGACCCGGTGCGGGTACTGACAGAGGAAGAGAGGAGTGAGTGGGTGGATGGGTACCTCAGTACCTGCTAACTCAGCAAGGGGGCAATGCTCTGAGAACCAGCGGAGGTTTGGGTTTTGGATCTAGTAATTGGAGGGGAGAAATAAGGTTGCTGAGGTAGGACTGACGGCAGAGAGTCTGGAGCAGAAAGCTGAGGGTGAGGAACTATTGGAGAAGCATAGTTCAGGATGTGAGGGAAACAGGGAAAAGGCCTCCACATAGGGGAATTTCCTTTCACCCTTTTGAGCACTTGCAGAAGGTAAAAAGGTCACACAGAATTTGAGGATCTAGAGACTCCTCTTGGCGCCATCTGTTTTAGATGTCTAAGTAGTAATATGGACAATGCTGTGTACTGAATTTGATGAGGATTTTACATTCCACCAGGCAGCCCCTGTATGCTCAAATCCCCATGACTTACAGAAGAAGTCATCTTTTCCCACACTCAGGCATGGCGGTTTGTGGCTTTGATAGTCTGCGGGGCAAACATACTAATATAGGCTAGCCAACCTGCATCTGGCTTGCCTGTCTATACAACCATAATGTTTGTTTCCATTATCTATGGTACGGAAATGATTTAATGGAATTTTAGTGGGATCCTCTTCATCAAGGATATCCTAATAGGAAAGACCTATATCCAGCTGACAAATGTCTGGGTGGAGAGATGGCCACCAGGTTCCTAAGGGGGCTGTATGCAAGATAGACCATACTTCTTGTCTTGTAGGATTTGTGATCAGCCATTGCTGCTGAACGGGCTAATGAGTGTTAGGTCTACTGGTGGCCAAGGGGAAAGTCTATAGCCTTATCTACGTGGCAAATACACAATTTGAACGGGTTACCAGTCTTTTCCAGTTTCCAGCCAGAGTCTGGACAGGTTGCAGGCTTGAGATGAGAGGCATGGATCCAGGAAGTGATTCCGTCTACTTTTACCACTGTAGGTGTTATAAGTAGCACCTGGTATGGTCCTTTCCAGCGGGGTTCCAGGGATGACACCTGATGTCCTCTTATGTAGAGGAATTCTCTTACTTGATATCGATGTGGAGTCCCCTCGTCCCCAGGTTGGAAGGCAGTGGCCAGCTGTTTCCACAGGTATAGCTGAGTTCTTTCAAGAGATTTAAGTCTGTCTAGCAAGGGTGTGTGGAAGGGATACTTAGGTCTTAGAGTTGGGGTTAGGTCCCTTACCAGAGGAGGGGCCCCATAGAGAATTTCATAGGGGGTGATGTTACACAAAGAAACAAAGGGAGTATTTCTTTCATGAAACAGTGCATAAGGCAGGAGCATAGTCTACCCTTTTATGACGGTCTCTAAGCTTAATTTATTTAAGGTCTCTTTAATGCTTCTATTTATTTTTTCATGTGTCCTGAGCTTTGGGGTCTATAAGCACAATGTAACTTCCAATTAATCCCCAGGGTCCTGGCTAACCCCTGGTTTACCTGGCCCATGAACGCCGTTCAATTATCAGACCACATTACATTAGGCAGACCCTGTCTTTGAAAAATATCTTTCAGGATCTTCTTGACCACGATTTGTGCCGGTTTTTTGTTTTTTTTTTTTGTTTTTTTTTTTTTTTTGTGGGAAAGGCTTCAATCCATCCTGAAAATGTATCTACAAAGACTAGGAGATATTTAAGTCCATATCTCGCTGGCTTAATTTAGGTAAAGTCCACTTCCCAGAATTGTCCTGGTCTGGTTCCTGGTACGTGCTTTCCTGCAGGAAGCTTGGAATGGTAAGCATTAACCAATTAACAGAACCAACAGGCTTTTGTTACCCATTCAGTTATTTCCATTCACTGTGAGTGAGTTAGTCTAAAACTCTGTTCTTGATCCTACAGGAATGGCTGCAGTTTCTTTGAACTAAGTTGATTGAGTTGATGTACATTTTTAACATAGTGTAGGGCTTTCTGAAATTGCAGGCTGGGCTCAGTGAAGTTGAGGTGTTCAGTGTTAGTGTTCTTAGATGTTATCAAAAGCTTGCTGGTGCTCAAAGGGTCCATTGGAATTGGGCATTCTCATTTAACAGCGGGTATAAAGGAGCAGCTATGAACACAAACCCAGGTCCATAACCTGCAAAAGCCAGCAGTTCCAAGAAACTCTCTATGTTGTCTCCTGTTAAATGGGGGTGTTATCTGCACAACGTTTTGTTTCCTGGGGTCAGTGAGCCATCATTTACAGTGCCTAAGGAAATACCCCAGGAAGATTACTTCTTGCTGGCAAATTTGGGCCTTTTTGGCCAAAGCTCTATACCTGAGTTGAGCAAGCTCAGATAATAGTGCTTGGGTCACAGACTCAAAGTTTTCCTTGGTGTTGGCTGCCAGGAGCAGGACATCCACATATTGAATCAGGGTGACTTTGGGGTGTGTAGTTCTGAAGTTGTTGAGATCTCTGTGAAGGGCTTCATCAAAGAGAGTGGGGGAGATTTTGAACCCCTGTGGGAGTCTAGTCCAAGTTAGTTGACAAGACGTTCCTGTTTCTGGGTCTACCCACTCGAAAGCAAACAGCAACTGACTATCTTTATGCAGAGCCAAGCAAAAGAAAGCATCTTTTAAGTACAGAACAGTATACCATTTTCACTCAGCCACAGCAAAGTGTTTATTGGGGGTCCAGCATGCTGGGGCTCAGAGCTCACTTGAATAGAGCAAAGAGCCCTGAGAACAGCTTTAACAGAGCTTATATACTTTCCTTGGACAGGGCAGGGAGGGAAATTTATTTATGGGTCAGGGCGAGTGTGCAGTTTGCATGCAACTGGGTGAGGGAGTACATTCTGCAGTTTGGCAGTTGGGGATAGCACATTCTGGGAACCAAAATAGCAAACAGTTCTCAAGATTTCAACAGTGTTTTGTTAAGCATACAGAAAAACAGAAAGTGACAAGTGACTATTTTATTAACCTTTCACCAAAGCAAAATGGAAAGTGAGCATGGATTATTAAAAACAACCATGCCCAGGTTGCCTAATGCTCTAAAATATCAATCCTATTGATGACTACATATGTCTTTCTACCTAAGATTATATATTCATCCTCAACCATGTTGAAAATGTCTAACCCTATCACTCACATTATACTTTGCCTGTTTTCCTAATGTCTCTATTGATATCTGCTTTCCAACATATTTTTCCCAGTTCATCATTGTGACTGACTCTTCGTATGTGCTCATATTTACGTTCACTCTCTACCCGAAACCCTATTGCTAATGAACGTTTTGTCCAAATCCTATACTCACTCTTTTTTCAAAACCTACTGACTACCTTCCTAATCCTGCCGACTATTTCTTTTTGACTGGATGTTCTCTAAGACATTTATTCATCCAAGGTACAAGGTCCTCTGCCATTGCATATCGATTTATCTGAGACATCTGTGTAGAACATAATTCAAAGCTAAGTATCACACTAAAGGGCCCAATTCCCTTCTGGGCTTCAAATCGTACCTAGATTTCAGGTTTTATACTTATATTTCACCTATATATTCTTGTGAATATCGCAGGTTCCTAATACCATTATTTATCCCACAGAATGTTTCCTAACCCAAATAAAATATATTATTAACCCTAACCATACACTGTTCCCTCAATCTAACTTTACAAAAGAGCAGGGACAGAGTAGGTCTTACAATACAGGAATGTAGGGAATCTTCCACCTGCTGAGAACCTCAAAGGTTGATGCAGAAATGATCCCTGGAGAAGATGTAAGCAGCTATGAAGGACCTGAGAGAGCAAAAGTCATCTTCCATGGCAAACAAGCTGGTCAGGATGAAGGTATGTGTCTGAATCAGCCTCTCTCCTATTGATATAAAAAAGATGGACCAAAACAATCCTGTGTGGAGAGCTTCTCCTGGGTGTCTATGGTTGATATACCATTCTAACTTCTGAAAGTTTCACAGGAAGTAGGGGCAGCCTCCATCTCAAGGGACCTTTGGAAGCAACTGTAAGGACAAAGTGGTTGCCAAGGCAGTGACCTCATTCCCTTCCTTTAGGAATTGACCTACCTCACTTCTTTGGTTATGAAACTCTCTGAACTTGAGATCCAGGAAGCCAGGCATCCAGAGGCAGGCCCAGTCCCATTCCCAGTGGGCTCACTTGTTTGGATTTACCAAGGAGAGAGTCTGTCTCTCTTGGTACCTAATGGTTTAAGGATGACCAAATGCAAGTAGAGCTCTGAAGACGGGCCTTTCCTGAGAAAGCAGGTAGTGGTCAGCACAGGCTCCATACAACTTAACAGAGATGGACAAAGAGACCAGATCTGAGACAGGACAGGCCATTTCGGGGGAACATACTATGGCCCACACGTCAGAGGACACTCTGGATACTCACAGACTTACTTGGGGAAAGAGGTGCCTTTTTGAGAGTGGGTGTGAGTTTGTGGTTTTGTCTCATGTTCTGAGAATAGGTAGGAAAGGCGGTTTGTTTGGTTTAGAGTGGACTGTTTCTAGAAAGTCCTTTGACAAGGTGAGTGTTTCTGTGTCTGTGTATCCCACTGTGTTCTTGGTTGTACACATTAGAAAAAGGAATGCATCAATGGATGTATCCTGACTAGTAGAAAGCTTTCCAGCATTCATCCTGCCCATTTTAAAAAAGGACTGCTGGTTGCCTTTTCGATGGGCAACACCTACTAACTTTCTAAGTTCCTGTTTTCTTTCTGAATTCTGGCCACTCTCCAGAATAGGCTCATGGTTTTTTGTCCAAGATGTATATACCACCTAAAAGCTCTGTGACATGGCCATGTACTGGATTGTTGAAGGGAATGACAAGCATCTCAGAAAACTCAGATATCATTGTGACTAGTATAGTCTCAGTGGAGAAACCCTGCATTGGGATTTGCTTACTTATTGTTATGTTGCTCTGAAGTCAGGAAGGTCTCTGCCTCAGGCCACCCCTTTGTGAATCTTGAAGAAAACAGTTTTCAAATGGAAATGAATGGGCATCACCTGTGGCTCTTTGCTTAATTGCTTTGGAAAAGGATGTTCTGAATCAGCCTCGTGGCCCTGTGTGTGGCTGTGGCTTAGATTAGCAGCGCCTGATGGATATAAAGAAAGATCCAATGTGTGCATCCAAAACCAAAATGGCAAAAAGATCAGTGATAGTGGATGAAGTCTCTCGCCTTCCTCTGTAAGGTTCCTGACCTCCACCAAGTGACAATAGGTATCCTTTGGGTCAAATGAGTTTTTCCAAGCCTTGCAAATTTACTTTGGTTTCCTAATGACTCCAAATCACATAAAGAATCTATACCTGACAGTCAGTAGGCCTCAAATTGGAGAAGCAGAGCAGTATTACAGGAGGAACTATGTGATCAATCCTGGTTCACAGGAAGGGTGCTCAGGCCACCCTGAGGTTAGGCAAATGAGTTGCAAGGGAGCTTATTTTGGACACTCTCGTGGGCTGCGCCATTCATGGAAGCCTCTAGCCAAAGGTTATCATGAGTGTATGTATGTAAGAAGATGAGTGCCATGTGGGAGTGTTTTGGATTTAATTGTGGTCATATGTGTGGTGGTTGGAAGAATGACTGGGTCCACCTGGGCTTGAACACTGGTGTGATTCCTCTCAGAGACTGAGTTCTGTAACTGACCTCAGAGATGTAATTGCTTTGGAAAGGGATGTGTCTTAATCAGGCTCTTGGCCCTGTTTGAGGCTGTGGCTTAGATTATCAGCAACAGACGGATCTAAGAAAAGATCCCATGTGTGCATCCAAAACCAAAATGGCCAAAAGAGCAGTCATTGTGGATGAAGTCTCTCGCATTCCACTGTAAGGTTCTGAAAGAATAAAACAAATTGAAATTGAAACGTAAACAACCAGGTTTTGTAAAGTTTCCAAGCTGCACTCAGAACCTAAAATTCCTGTGGCAGTTAAGACAATTCCTGAAACTGCCCATTAGATGTGTGTTGAAATCTTCCCTGAACACCTAGTTACTTAACAACCCCTTCCCAGAAACCGTGCAGCTCACCACGTATACATCTCAGGGCTTCAACCAATAAATTTAAACGTATACCCCTTCTCAGGGCTGACCAATCACTCCCTGCCTGACCTTTTCCCGCCAATGAATGTGCTAATCATGTTTAAGAGTTGTTATTTGATTTTCCCGTGGTACATGATGATTTCCTAAAGGAGGCAATGATGTATGTAAATCCCTGCTCTCTCTAAAGAATGTATATATACTCTGCTCAAGTTGTTCTCGGGGCTCTTTGATTTTTGGTCCTCTGAAGTGAGCTCTGAGCCCCAGCATGCTGGACCCCGAATAAACCCTTTGCTGATGCATGAGAAAACCTCTTTGTTGTCTTTTCCTCTGACGTTCGCCGCACCTATTTATCTGGAGGCCCCAGGTGAGATATCCGGCAGCGGTGGACGAAAGACCTCAAGGGACTCCTCTCGGGGTTAGTAAGGAGCCTATTTCTGGTTTCGGATTTCAAGTCAGGGCATGGCAAAGTGGCTGTTGGTGAAGAGCATTAGCTCTCTCCTATGGTGTGACAGACCTGTCACAGAGCCCAAGGTCACGTTTCTGGGGGACACTCCGGAAGACTAGGGAAATCAAAGAATAGTAGTTTCCTCATCTCAGTTACATTTTGCTTCAGGATTCGGTTTGCCAGCCCATCAGGTTTTGCCGGCTACTCAGTTTGGTTCATTGTCCCGAACTCATGTTGAGTTTACTGTCTGTCTTTATTGCCTAACCCATTAAGATTTACCAGTTACTCAGTTCTAATCTTTTTCTTGGAGTCATGTTAAACATTTACTGTTTGTCTTTTTCTGTGTTGCGTTTGTGTCTTCACTGTCCCTGTTTGAGTAATTCCCATTATGGGACAAAGCACATCCTCTTCTCTGTCTCCGACCCTTGATCATTGGACTGATGTCCGCTCAAGGGCCAGAATCTTTATTTTCCAGTAAAACGCTGTACCTGGCAGACTCTCTGTGCTTCAGAATGGCCCATCCTCGAAGTTGGATGGCCCCCAGAAGGATCCTTCCACTTTCCTCTAATCCGAAAAGTCAGAGATATTGTCTTTCAGCTTTGGCCACGTGGCCACCCAGATAAAGAGCCATATACCCCTTCCCCCATGATCCTATCATTCAAACCATCCACTCCTCCCCCTCTTCCTTCCATTCTCCCTGAGTCACAAGACTGGACACTCCTCCCCCTCCTTATCGTCTACTCTCCCTCCCCAACCCCCAACACAGTTCCTGATGATCCTCCAACCGCTGACTCAGCCTCTCCACTGCTATAGGCAATTGGGCCAGACCCAAGCCCTCCAGGGGACTTCTCTGCAGCAGCAGCAGCCCCTCCTCCCCTGGAGGAAGCTGGGCAACCTAAAGGAACCCACCGGCGGCGGATAATAGAAAACTCAGAAGCCCCTGTGATACTCTCTTTCCGTCCCTATGGGCCCATGAACCGACCCAACTGGGACCCCAACACCTTTGAAGGTAAGAAGCATCTGTCCACTTATCGCCGGGCTCTAATAGCGGGTCTCCGAGTGGCCGCCAGAGGGCTGACCAATTTGGCCAAAGTAAGAGAGATTATCCAAGGGCCTAATCAGTCTCCCTCTATGTTTCTGGAGAGAATTATGGAAGAATATACTCCTTTTGATCCTCAGGCAGAGGACCAAAATGCATCTGTTACAATGGCCTGTATTGAGCAGGCTGCCCAAGATATTAAGAGAAAGTTACAATGTCTAGATGGATTACAAGATACGACCTTAAGAGATTTAGTCAGAGAAGCTGAGAAAGTATATTATAAGAGAGAAACTGAGGAGGAGAGGGAACAGAGGAGAGAGAAGGAAAGGGAACAAAAGGGGCATGAAAGGAGGAAAAGGCAGACTAAAACATTGGCTAAGGTTTTGTTCACAGCAGCAAATATGCCAGAAGTTAAAAAGCTTGGAGTCAGGAAGGGATACTTGGGCCCATGCCAAAGGCTGCCCCTGGCCTCAGATCAATGTGCCTACTGTAAAGAAAAAGGACACTGAGCCAAAGAGTGCACCCAAAAGAAGCAACCACGCCAGCATGCCATGCTGACTCTAGAAGAGGACTAGGAATGTTGGGGCTCGGATCTCCTCCCCGAGATCAGGGTAACATTTGAAGTGGAGGGGACTCCAGTGAACTTTGGAGAGGATACAGGAGCAGTATTCTCAGCCCTTAAGACCCCACTGGGCTCCTATCAAATAAATGGTCCCTAGTTCAAGGGGATAATGGCAGTACATATCGGGCTTGGACAACTAAGAGGATTATGGATGTAGGAAAAGGAAAAGTCCAACACTCTTTCCTAGTAATCCCAGAGTGCCCAGCCCCATTGATGCACAGGGATCTGCTTACCAAACTCGGGGCTAGAATAACTTTTAACCCTGATGTTCCCGAAGTGGATGTTCTAAGGCCTTCAGTGAAACCTCCCATAGTCACAGCATTGACTATGTCCGTTGAAGATGAACATCAACTCTTCGCGCTCCCTAGGACTGATCAAAGAGGCAAACTACCACAGAAATGGATAAAAGATTATCCGAATGCCTGGGCAGAAACTGCTGGGTTAGGTCTAGCAATAAAACTACCTCCAATAGAACTAGAATTAAAAGCCTCTGCCTCTCCAATCAGTGTTAAACAATATCCTCTAAGCAAAGAAGCTAAAGATGGGATAAGTCCCCATATTCAAAAATAATTGCCCCTTGGGGTCCTAAGGCCCTGTCAATCAGCCTGGAATACCCCCCTGCTACCAGTAAGAAAGGCAGGAACTAGGGACTACTGTCCTGTTCAAGACCTAAGAGAGATAAACAACAGAGTGCAGGACATTCACCCAACAATACCCAATCCATATAATTTGCTTAGCACTCTGAATCTGGAGCGGGAATGGTACACTGTGCTGGACTTAAAAGATGCTTACTTCTTCTTGCCCCTACATAAGGACAATCAGTTTCTGTTTGCCTTCGAGTGGATAGACCCAGAAACTTTAACATATGGCCAACTAACCTGTACTAGACTCTCACAGGGGTTCAAAAACTCCCCCACTCTCTTTGATGAAGCCCTCCACAGGCCTCAGAACTGCACACCCCGAAGTCACCCTACTCCAATATGTGGATGATCTGCTACTGGCAGCCAACACCAAGAAGAACTATGAGTCTGGGACCCAAGCACTATTATCCGAGCTTGTTCGGCTTGGATATAGGGCTTCTGCAAAAAGGACCAAATTTGTCAGCAAGAAGTAATCTTCCAGGGTTATTCTCTTAGGGGTGGCAAAAGATGGCTCAGTGAGCCCAGAAAACAAACCGTTGTGCAGATACCGCCCACATCTAATAAGAGACTATTCAGAGAGTTTCTTGGGACTTCCGGCTTTTGCAGGTTATGGATTCCTGGGTTCGCATCTCTGGCTGCACCTTTATACCCGCTTATAAATGGGGATGCCCATTTCAAATGGACCCCTGAGCACCAAAAAGCTTTTGATAATGTCAAAAAAAGGCACTGCTATCTGCTCCAGCTTTAGCACTCTCAGAAGTAGAAAAACCCTTCACTCTCTACATCGAGAAAACGAAAGGAATAGAACTGGGAGTGTTCACTCAGACTTTGGGACCTTGAAAAAGGCCGGTAGCATTCTTATCAAAAAAATTGGACCCAGTGGCTAGCGGGTGGCCAAATTGCTTAAGAGCGATAGCAGCGGCAGCCCTTCTAAAAAAAGATGTTCATAAATGAACGTTGGGACAGAAGCTAACCCTTATAGCCTCCCATGCCCTGGAGAGCATCATCTGTCAGCCTCCAGAGAGGTGGCTATCAAACTCCAGAATAAACCACTACCAGAGCCTCTGGATTAGCAAAGACAGAATAACTCTGGGACCCCCTGCTCCACTCAACCTGGGTACACTGCTGCCAGAAGAATCATCAGAACCCATCACTCATGAGTGTCAACACATACTGGCAGAGGAAACCAGTATAGGATGAGACTTGAAAGATCCAGCCACTGCCTCACCCAGAAGTCGTATGGTTTACAGACGAGAGCAGCTTCCTCCAAGATGGTAAGCGGCGGGCTGGAGCAGCAATAGTTAGCAAAACTAATGTCATCTGATCCTCTGGTCTCCCAGAAAAGACATCAATCCAAAAGGCAGAACTGATTGCCCTTCCGAAAGCATTGGAACTAGCAACAGGCAAAAGGGCCACCATATACACTGATAGCCGCTATCCATTTGCCAATGCTAATGTGCACAGGGCTATTTACCAGCAAAGGGGGCTATTGACCTCTGCTGGGAAAGAAATAAAGAACAAAGATGAGATCCTCCACCTTCTCTCAGCAGTGCAGAGCACTAAGGAACTAGGTATAGTGCACTGTCCAGGGCACCAGAATGGAAATGACCCCATGGCGGTTGGAAACAGAAGGGCAGATGAGGAAGCTTAATTGGCAGCCCTAAACGTAGTGACTCTGGTAACTTTTTCCACACTGGGGGGAACAACAATCAGGAGATTTGGCCGCACTGGAACATTCAGGCAACTTATCATCTGAGGAGACAGATACAGGACTCTGGGACCCTTCAGAGCCAAGTTTACTATTTCAAAAAGCCCACCTTTATGTCAAAGACGTACACCAACTCACCCACTTAGGCTGAAAAAAGTTATAGGCACTTCTAAAGGACCGGAGAAAGGACTTATTATTGACTGACTCACAGAGGAAAGAAATAGCTGAGCAGGTGACTAGAGCTTTTCAAGTCTGCCAGTTAGTTAATGCTTACCCATCCAAGCTTCCTGCAGGAAAGCGCTTACGAGGAACCAGAACAGGACAATTCTGGGAAGTGGACTTTACTGAAATTAAGCCAGCAAGGTAGGGACTTAAATATCTTCTAGTCTTTGTAGATACTTTTTCAATATGGTTTGAAGCCTTCCCCATGAAGAAACAAAAGGCTCAGAGGGTGGTCAAAAAGATTCTATAAGACATTTTTCCAAGGTTCAGCCTGCCTAAGGTAATAGGGTCTGATAATGGACTGGCATTCGTGGCCCAGGTAAGTCAGGGATTCGCCAAGACCCTGGGGATTAATTGAAAGTTAAATTGTGCTTATAGACCCCAGAGCTCAGGACAGGTAGAAAGGATGAATAGAACCATCAAAGAGACCTTAACGAAAAAAGCTTGGAGACCGGCATAAAAAATTGAACTCTGCTTCTACCTTAAGCACTGTTTCGTGCAAGAAATACACCCTCTGCCTCTTTGTGTAAACTCACCCCTTATGAAATTCTCTATGGTCCCCCTCCTCCAGTAAGGGACCTAACCCCAACTCTGAGACTTAATGATTCCTTTCACACACTCTTTCTTGACAGACTTAAAGCCCTTGAACAAACCCAGCACCCAGCGATACCTGTGGAAACAGTTGGCCACTGCTTATCAGCCTGGAGATGAGGGAACCCCACATCGATATCAAGTGGGAGACTTCATCTACATGAGATGGCATTAGGTGTCATCCCTGGAACCCCGCTGGAAAGGACCATACCAGGTGCTGCTTATAACAACCACAGTGGTGAAAGTGGATGGGATCACTGCCTGGATCCATGCCTCCCATCTCAAGCCTGCGCCCTGTCCGGACTCTGGCTGGAAACTGGAACAGACTGGTAACCGTCTCAAGTTGTGTGTCTGTCATGTGGGTAGGGCTACGGATTCTTCCCCTGACCACCAGCAGTCCTAATCCCCATCAGCTTGTTCAGCAACAATGGCAAGTTATAAATCCTACTGGGCAAGTAGTGTGGTCTATTTCACATACAGCCACCATATGGACTTGGTGGCCATCTCTCCACCCGGATATTTGTCAGATTGCCATAGGCCTGTCTGACTGGGATCTCCCTGACATAGAGGACCCCCACAGAGATCCCACTCAACCCCAAACCAGGGCAACATAGACCACCTTCACCCATGAATTATGGATATCATCTTCCGCAGCTCAGGTGTAAACTAGCCAATCTTGATTTTTATGTGTGCCCAGCTGATTTCCGAAGTCGCAAACAGGCCCAAACCTGTACAGGACCCAGTGACTTTTATTGTAGATCTTGGGGTTGTGAACAAACGGGAGCTGCATGGTGGAACCCAAACTCCCCCGACAGTACGATTCAGGAAGAAAGAAATGACACCTTGATTGATCCCAAGAAATGTGCTGCTAGCCAAGTGGTGTCAAAAACTCACTGTGGAAAGAATAGTCTATGTTACCCCCTCATTTTAACTTTCAATTCCAAAGGAAGGGGCTACCTCGGAACAGCATGGCCTATGAGAAATACGTGGGGAATGCGATTCTATATATATGGCCCTCGTTATGACTTTGGTCACTGGTTCACCATCCGGCTGAAAAAGGAAGAAAATATCACAGCAATAGAGCCCAATCCCCTCAACCCAGGAATTAAGCCTCCTAAACCTCCCATGGCTAGATCTACCAGAACCCCTCTACCATCTCATACTTCCCAGTTTCCGTCTTTGCCTACTTCCCCAGTCCAGAGTACAGCTGACTCCTCCCCCTGGGAACTAATTAAAGGAACGTTTATTGTACTGAACTCCAAACAGTCAGAACTCCTTGCATTTCAGCCCAGGTATTTGACATCTCTGTAAATTATTGTGTAATGGTGCAGATACTCCCCAGGGTGCTCTATTATGATGTAGAATCATTTGAAGGTCTACTAGGGGGAGAAACAACCCGATTTTGCGGGGAGCCAGTGTCCCTTACTCCCGCCATCCTATTGGGGATAGGAGCTGCTGCAGGAGTGGGTATGGGAACAGCTGCTACTATATGTGGGTCACAACAAATGGCCCGATTAGAAACAGCAATAGATAAAGACTTGAAGACGTTAGAGACCACCATCACAGCTTTGCAGGAATCCTTAACTTCTCTCTCTGAAGTTGTTTTAAAGAACAGGCGAGGATTAGACCTCCTCTTCATGAGTGAGGGGGGCCTCTGTGCTGCACTGAGAGAAAAATGTTGTTTTTATGCTGACCATACTGGAGTTGTAAAAGAATCCATGAGTAAATTGAGAAAATGCCTTGAAGAGCACCAGAAAGATAGGGAGATTCAACTAGGGTGGTTTGAGTTATGGTTTACCCAGTCCCCCTGGTTAACTACACTCCTATCAGACTTAGCTGGACCCTTGATCATCCTTATGGTGTTGCTAACTGTAGGACCTTGTTTGCTTAACCACATAGTTTCCTTTCTCCAGGCTCAAATTGGGCAGGAAAAACTCATTGTTATCAGACAGAAATACGGTCCACTGGCAGAAATAGAATGTGAGACCCCACAATAATTATGATTTATTACGTTTAAGATTAAAAGTAGTAAGAAAAAGGAGTGGGAAATGAACGAATAAAAGAAATTGAAATTGAAACATAGAACCAGGTTTTTTAAAGTTTCCAAGCTGCACTCGGAACCTGAAATTCCTGTGGCAGTTAAGACAATTCCCGGAACTGCCAATTAGATGTGTGTTGAAATCTTCCCTGACCACCTAGTTACTTAACAACCCCTTTCCAGAAACCGTGCAGCTCACCACATATACATCTCAGGGATTCAACCAATCAGTTTAAACGTATACCCCTTTTCAGGGCTAACCAATCACCCCCTACCCGACCTCTTCCCGCCAATGAATGTACTAATCATGTTTTAGAGTTGTTATTTGATTTTCCCGTGCTATGTGTTGATTTCCTAAAAGAGGATATGATGTATGTAAAGTCCCTGCCCTCTCTAAAGAATGTATATAAACTCTGCTCAAGTTGTTCTTGGGGCTCTTTGTTCTTTGCTCCTCTGAAGTTAGCTCTGAGCCCCAGCATGCTGGACTCCCAATAAACCCTTTGCTGTGACATGAGACAGTCTCTTGATGGTCTTTTCCTCCGACTTTTGACTGACCTTTTCACCTAAGAAGGACCTGAGAGAGCAAAAGTCAACTCCATGTCAACTTCCATGTCAAACAACCTGGTCAGAATGAAGGAATGTGTCTGAATCAGCCTCTCTCTTCTTAATGTAGATGAAATGGACCAAACCAGGCCTGTATACAGAGCTTTTCCTGGGTGCCTATGGTTGATATACCATTCTAATTTGTGAAAGTGTCACAGGAAGTAGGAGCAGCCTCCATCTCATGGGACCATTGGAAGCAACTGCTAGGACAAAGTGGTTTTCCAAGGCAGTGACCTCATTCAGTTGCTAAAGGAAGTGACCTACCACACTTCCTTGGTGATGGAACTCTCTGAACTTGGGACCAGGAAGCCAGCCACCAAGAGCAAGTCCCAGTCCTAGTCCCAGTGGTCTCAATTGTTTGGATTTACCAAGGACAGAATCAGTCTTTCTTGGTACCTACTTATGTGATGATGGCCAAATTCCAGGAGAGCTCTGAAGAGGGACTTTTCTGAGAAAGCAGGTAGTGGCTCAACCATGGCTCCTGACAACTTCAAAGAGTTGGCAAAGAAGACCAGATCTGAGGCAAGACAGGCCATTTCAGGGGAACATAGTATGGCCCACCAGTCAGAGGACACTCAGGATAGTCACAGACATACTTGGGGAAAGGAGGTGCCGTTGTGGGTGTCAGTGTGAGTTTGTGGTTTTATCTCATGTTCTGAGAATAGGTAGGAAAGGCAGTTTGTAGGTTTGGACTGGAAAGTTTCTAGAAAGTCGTTTGACAACACGAGTGTTTCTATGTCTGTGTATCCCACTGTATCCGTGTTGTAGACATTTGAAAAGCAAATGCATCAATGGTTGTGTCCTGTCTAGTAGAAAGCTTCCCAGCATTCATCCTGCCCAATTTAAGAATGTAGAGCGGCTTGCCTTATGGATGGGGAACACCTACTATCTTCCTAAGTTCCTCTTTTCCTCCTGAATACTTGCCACTCTCCAGAGTAGCCTTATGGTTTGGTGTCCAAGATATGTACCACCTCCAAGCTCTGTGACATGGCCATGTACTGGATAGTTGAAGGGAATGGGAGCATCTCAGAAAACTCAGTTATCAGTGTGACCAGTAAAGTCTCAGTGGAGAAACCCTGCTTTGGGCCATTTGCTTACTTATGTTTCTATTACCCTGAATGTCAGGAAGGTCTTTGCCTCAGGCCACCCCTTTGTGAAGCCTGAAGAAAACAGGTTTCAAATGGAAATGAATGGGCATCACCTGTGGCTCTTTGCTTAATTGCTTTGGAAAGGGATGAGTCTGAATCAGCCACTTGGCCCGGTGTGACAGCAGTGGCTTAGATTCTCAGCATCTGATGGACCTAAAGAAAGTTTCCAAGTGTGCATCCAAAACCAAAATGGCCAAAAGAGCAGTCATTGTGGATGAAGTCTCTCGCTTTCCTCTGTAAGCTTCCTGAGCTAAATCAAGTGAGAATAGGGATCTTTGGGTCAAGTCAGTTCTTCAAAGCCCTGCAGAGGCTAGCCGATAGGTGCTTGGGTTTTCTCATGAAACCAATTCACATAAAGAATCTATACCAGACAGTCATTAGCCCTCAAATTTGAGAAGCGGAGCAGATATAGAGCAGGCCTATTTGATCACTCTTGGTTCACTGGAAGGGTGTCCAGGCCACCCTGACTTTAGGCAAATGAGGGGCAAGGCTGCTTATTTTGAACAGTGTATTTGTCTGTGCCCTTCATGGAAACCTCCAGCCAGAGTTCATGATGAGTGTCTATGTGGAAGAAGATGAGGGCCATGTGGGAGTGATTTAGTTTTAATTGTGGTCATTTGTGTGGTGGTTGTAAGAGATGGCTGAATCCACCGGGGCTTGAACTCTGGTGTGATTCCTCTTAGAGACTGCGTTATGGAACTGACGTCAGAGAAGTATTGCCATGAATTGTGTTGGAATTTAACGAGGCCACGCATGAGAGTCGCCCTTGGAAACTGAGATCTAAGCCCAGAGTGGCTTTCCACAGCAGACTGGGAATCTCAGCAGGATATCACATGATTTTATTCTGAAAAATTTGGCAGCCATAGTTGAGAGTCAAAACACACATGGACCTCACATTGTAGACCTCAATTGGCTTGGCTTCATGTGACCTTTTTTCCACTCTTTGGGAAGCCTTGCCTGTGAGAGTTCTCCAGAGTATTCCTTGAAATGTGCTTCCTCAAAATTTAATGGTTCCTTAATGAATTGAAACCCACAGTTTCTCCAACTTCATCATAGGAAATGGCTAGATAAATACTCTGAAATTTTTGAAATTCCCATGACCACCTGCAACTGGAGAATATTTGGATGTCCTGTTGCTGATCATGAGTATACCAGAGAGTGCCTTGATTGACTGGGTTTCATGAAAATGGTTTAGAACAGAGATGCCAGTATGTTGGGGCCTGCTGAGTAGTGGGTCCAGAGCTTTTGTGTGAAGGTTTGTGATGAAACATCTGTGGTCGGGCCATATGTATCTGCCATTGACTTCCAAATGAATTGTGGCTGACATGATGCAGACAGGAATCACTAATATGTCTGAAACCACTCCATTAAAGGCATCTTGTTATATGGAGATGTTTCAGGGCAATGTTCAGAATCCGGTTGCTATGGTCAAGGGGGTTAGCTATGTGGGATAGAAGCCTGGTTGGTGCATTCTTCTGCAGACCCTGACCCACCACAAGTGACAGGACTAACTCCAGCACTGTGTCCCAGTTGAACTCCTTGTATTTCTTTTTTTTTAATTAATTTTTATTGTAGGTTGTACAAAAAATTACATAGTTCTTGATATATCATATTTCACACTTTGATTCAAGTGGGATATGAGCTCCCATTTTTACCCCATATAGAGATTGCAGAATCACAACAGTTGCAGAACCATTGTTTTACATATTGCCATTCTGGTGTCTGTTGTATTCTGCTGCCTTTCCTACCCTCTACTATCCCCCCTCCCCCCTCCCCTCCCCTCTTCTCTCTCTACCCCCTCTACTGTAATTCATTTCTCCCCCTTATATTTTTCCTCCTTTTTCCTCACTTCCTCTTCTATGTAATTTTTTATACCCCTGAGGGTCTCCTTCCATTTACATGCAATTTCCCTTCTCTCTCCCTTTCCCTTTCACCTCTCATCCCTGTTTAATGTTAATCTTCTTCTCATGCTCTTTGTCCCTACTCTGTTCTTAGTTACTCTCCTTATATCAAAGAAGATATTTGGCATTTGTTTTTAAGGGATTGGCTAGCTTCACTTAGCATAATCTGCACTAATGCCATCCATTTTTCTCCAAATTCTAAGATTTTGTCTTTTCTTAATGCAGAGTAATACTCCATTGTGTATAAATGCCACATTTTTTTATCCATTCGTCTATTGAAGGGCATCTAAGTTGGTTCCACAGTCTTGCTATTGTGAATTATGCTGCTATGAACATGGATGTAGCAGTGTCCCTATAGTGTGCTCTTTTTAGGTCTTTAGGGAATAGACCGAGTAGGGGAATAGCTGGATCAAATGGTGGTTCCATTCCGAGCTTTCCAAGAAATCTCCATACTGCTTTCCAAACTGGCCACATCAATTTGCAGTCCCACCAGCAATGTACAAGAGTACCCTTTTCCCCACATCCTCGCCAGCACTTGTTGCTGTTTGACTTCCTAATGGCTGCCAATCTTACTGGAGTGAGATGGTATCTTAGGGTGGTTTTGATTTGCATTTCTCTGACTGCTAGAGATGGTGAGCATTTTTTCATATACTTGTTGATTGATTGTATGTCCTCCTCTGAGAAGTGTCTGTTTAGGTGCTTGGCCCATTTGTTGATTGGGTTATTTGTTATCTCATTGTTTATTTTTTTTAGTTCTTTGTATATTCTGGATATTAGGGCTCTATCTGAAGTGTAAGGACTAAAGATTTGTTCCCAGGATGTAGGCTCCCTATTTACCTCTCTTATTGTTTCTTTTGCTGAGAAAAAACTTTTTAGTTTGAGTACGTCCCATTTGTTGATTCTAGTTATTAACTGTTGTGCTATGGGTGTCCTATTGAGGAATTTGGAGCCCGACCCCACAGTATGTAGATCATAGCCAACTTTTTCTTCTATCAGACGCCATGTCTCTGATTTGATCTCAAGTTCCTTGATCCACTTTGAGTTAACTTTAGTGCATGGTGAGAGAAAGGGATTCAGTTTCATTTTGTTGCATATGGATTTCCAGTTTTCCCAACACCATTTGTTGAAGATGCTATCCTTCTTCCATTTCATGTTTTTAGCCCCTTTATTGAATATAAGATAGTTGTAGTTTTGTGGATTGGTTTCTGTGTCCTCTATTCTGTACCATTGGTCCACCCGCCTCTTTTGGTACCAGTACCATGCTGTTTCGAAGTCAGTTCGGTTTGAAGTCTGGTTGTGGAAGAACAGGTTGTAAAGTCATCTGGGAATGGGTTCTTCTATGAGAGAAACAAAAAACATGAGTACTGAATAAATGTTGCAGCAGCTGGAACATGTCACTGTATAGAAGTTCCCTCACAAGCCTTTAATATCCCCAGTTTTCAGGACTGTTAACTTAATATTTAACTTTTAGTGTTACAGTTGTCCCTCCCCATAAGATACAGTTTAATAATTTAATGTCATCTGATCTTGCAAAATCCTTTTAGTATGACCTCTGTGTCTAATAGAGACACCTTTAATTCTCTTACTCAGGGCTGGATAATCATACTTACAAGTACCAAGCCTCTGTGTTTAGCTTAAGAATATCTGTAGGCCTTAAACTAAAAACTTCTGCCTCTGGCAGATCCTTTTGATAGTCTCATTTTATAGTTATCAGGCATTCCTGTCTGAGAATCCTTCTTTGTAGTCTCCAGTCTTACTTATTTGGGGAGGCTAACATGAAGTGAATACCATAATATATTATTATTACTATTATTATATAAAATGCCCAGGAATGGCTGTATTTTGTTTTTAACTGTCTATTCTAAGTGTTTAATATGAAGCAGTCAAACTGACTTTTGTTTCTCTATATTGTGAACAGTCAGCTGAGCTTTTTTGGGAGTCATTCTTGGGGAAAATTGAGAGCAGCTTCTCAGTTCTGCTAGTGCCATTTGCGCTAGGTGGGTCCAGGTCTTCCTTGACCATGTGGCTTCCCTTGGAAGCATCAGGGATATCTCCCTTCTCTGATGACTATCCTCTTTGTAGCAATGCACTGATTGGCTTTCCGTTCTCCAGTGGTCTTATTAATCTCCCTGATCAGGAGGTTATGTGGTTCAGAGTTGCAAAGCTCTTTAGAGAAGTCCGCTGTTCTCTGGATACAGACTGACTCAGAGGGCAAGAGCCAAATATTAGTTTTATTGTCCCTTTTCATTTAACTTTAATTTTAAATCCTAATCTTAAACATCCATCAAATAAATTTTAACAGCCTTATATTAAGAGTACTGGGCTTTCATGTCTATAATTTAAAATTATTTAACTTTTTATTAATTGGGATCTGTATTATTCTGTCTGTCTTGTAGGTGATGGGTTATTATCTTAAATTAACCCATGCTGTGTTCTTAAAGCAACACTTCTGTAAAACACTAACAGGAAATCTTTATGTCACCTATAAGGAAATTACAAAATAAAATTAACAAGAGTAAACATACTCAGTTCTTGTAATAGCTACCCTGAATTTTTTTGCTGAGTTATAGATTACATCCCCTTTTTGAGATGCTAGTGATCTTGACCGAAAAAAAAAAACAAAAAACAAACAAAAAAAAACTTTTGAACATAACTTTAAATGAAATAACATCTGACCTACTGCTTTCGTAGTCATTCTCACATATAGTAAGATGGGACACAGAGCCTTATCTCAGGTAAGGCAGTGCTCATTATAAATCTTAAGTGTTTTAGTTCTAAAGCTAATCTTTGTTTTGAAAATATCATTTTACAAAGTTTACATAAATTTTTTGAGGTCACATGAACATTAGTTAACACCATATGATATAACATTTAAAACATTAATTAAAGAAAGGCTGAAACTTTTTAACCTTTACATAGATTAGGCTCTCATTAACTTAAAAATACATATAAATTGTTCCCCAACGTAAAAAGTAACATAAAAGTTTACATATCTTATTGATTTCAGGTAAATAAATCCCCAATATATTTTTTTACCATACAACTTCAGAACACCAGCTTGATGTAATGCTGTTTTAAAGTTTCTACCTTACAGACTTGTATACCTGGAAGATATAAGCACATTAATAGCATCACAACTGCATTGATGTTTCTACATTAACCAAGTTTAGCTTTAAAAGAAATGGCAGTACAGTGCTTTAAAATAACAGTTCTTATTTAATCAGTTGTTTAATTTTTATGGTTGCTAGCTCTAGAAAAAATAAAACTTAATAAACACAATGTTATGGGTAAACTTATGTTTAAGAAATTTTTGTCTCTTTAACACATGACTGATTTTTACAATCTTATACAGACTTTAGGACAAACTTATACAGACCTTAGTAAATCAACCAGATATCTAACAAAAGTACTCTTGAATGAGTAATCCCATATCAAATTTACATTACTTATTTTTCAAAATATTAGACAAATGTATTGAACAGTGTAAGCGATTTTTTGTTGAAGGAAAAGTCCTAGAACCAAGGCATATTAGACCTTTTGTCGGCATTAATATTTTATTAGATTTTTGAACACCTAGAAAAACTTGTAAGCTTAAATTTAAAGACATTTATTTTTATCTGTTTATCCAATTTAAATTGAACCAATCAAATCAGGTGAATTTAAGTTCTTTGAATCCACTTTTTAAAATTTGTTTTTATGAGTGCTTTTTTTATGAGTGCTCCATATATATGTTAATTTGTATATCATCAATATGATATACGGATATATGTATATATAGACATACAACACATAACAAATGTGTGCACACATAATAATAGTAAAGGCCTTGTAGCTTTTTGCAGGTGAAATCTCCACTGAAATGTTTCAAAAACTCCACTGTTGGTCAAGGATAGAAATGATCAGAAAAACATTAACCTAGGTCTGTATGATCAAAATCATGAGCTCAAAAAAAAAATACAGAATCTAAGGAAAAAAATTAGAGTCCTGGAAAAAATGACTGGCCAGTAATTCGTAAATACCATACCATTCAACTTTTTTCCTCCCTTAGGCCTCAGATCAGTCTCCTACTGAGCTTGCAGGCTTCTTTCATTTGAATTTCAACATAAGTCCTGGCTGAGGTCTGGAAGGAGGAGGAAAAAACTGCTATTCTGAGCAGACACCTCAGGCCTAAGGCATTTTAACCATAATTTTCAGATTCGGATGTTGAAATTTGATACAATTTTAAGATAAAATTCACAAAATTTTATATCTTTACATCTTGTTTTGTCAACAGATACCTTACTATGATTTACTATCCTTGTCCAAATGAATGCACTGGTACACACTGTGACATTTTCCCAGTCTACCCAATTCAAAATTAGTGAAAAACAAAACTGAATGTTTGGGAAGTTACTTGCCAACTTGGAAGTAGAGTTCTTTAGTTTTCCATCATAAGAATTTAAGTTATCTGGCATGAATTATCTGAAATCATAAACTAAACAATTCCCTAAACCCGACTTTTAACTGCAAGATTGAGCAATGCTTCAAAAACCCATTCAGATACCAGATTGTTACAATAAAACATCATCATTAAAACACACATTGAGCTAAGATCATTCCCAAGAAACAATTTATAATATCAGCACATTATTCCACATGTCTTAAAGGGCCAGAAACAAAGACACAAGACAGACAGAAAGGAGCTCCAGACAATGGCTGACAGACAGAAGCCTTAAAAACAGAGCAGATAAGAGAAAAATCTCCTACACCAGTGGCAAGATAGATGTCCCCACAAGAGGATCAGATGTTTTCACAGAGTGGCAACCTGAAATGTAATATCAAGTGTTTCCATGGTGACTTTACTGCATTTAGTGTCCCTTTTACTTTTTCTGTTTTTTAAGAAGACAGGGGTGGCATAATTTTTACAGTGCAGGGAAGTAAAGAGGGAATTCCCTGAAGCAACAGGGCTTTGGCAGCTGCTGGGAGTCCCTCAGTCCCTCCTTTTACTTACAGGATTAGCACCTCTGGTTTGGTTCCACCCCAAGCACGCTCCATCTCCTAACATTTCAGTAGTCAGCTTTCAAAAAGTTCCTGGGCGTTGGGGGGGTGTTTATCAAAATTTGTAACTTAAAGTTTGGTTCCTGACCTTGAAGCGAATTAATACCTATTTAATAATGAGGAAAGGGTTTGAGAAAAATAAAAAGGGAAGTTTACTGCTTTGCTAACAAAGCATAAACACAGGGAACTCTGCCCAAAAGTTGTGACTCTCTTGATCTGGAGCGACAAGGGGTTTTAAAAAAGTTTCCATTGTTAACCTGGGAGATACTCTGTTTTTAGGTCACCAGCAGGCATTGCCCTGTGCAGTGGGTGGGCTCCAGGCAGCCAGCTAGGGGCTTCTCTTATCCTGCTTAACAAAGGGGTGTAAACTTCATCACAGTTCCTTAGAGCACAGTCCAAAGGGGTGTCAGGCTTACTTGCTTTATTATCCATTTTTACATCCAATATCCTTAAGTTTTTAACCACAGAAATCACACAACAAGATGCACAAAAACAAACAAACAAAAACATATAAAACACAGAACAAAACACAAAGAAACACAAACCTGGCGAAGATACAGAAAAACAGAGGAGCAATGCAACGTCTTGCTGAAGCTCCGAGGTAGGAGCTCCTGCATGCCTGGCTGCACCTTTCTACTCTTTCAGAGAAATTCCCTACAGAACAGAACAGAGGACAGGACAATTCTTGTTACTGTCCAGGACAGGAGTATATGTGAGCTTCCCCAGGCCACCTCTCTGTCATCAGAAGACATCTCACTTAACCGGATATCAGATGTTATAATGGCACCACTTACCTATGGAGGCTTCCTCCACCAGGTGCTTGCTAATAGTTTTAGTGTGATGGTTCAGTGCAGTGCTCCCCGGACCAAAGGCTCACTCCAAGGCCTTGGAACTTGGCTTTCCAGATCTGAGTCCTGGAGGAAAGGCCAGCTTCATAATTTCCAGCAGTCTGGTCTTGTGATCTGGTTGGGTCATCTCGCTGAGGAACTCCAAAATGTTAGACCAGGACGCAAGAAAAAACCACTGACCCCAATTAAAATCAAATTAAGGCAAGCTTATTAGTTCAACCAGCCAGGCTGACTCTCCTTCTCAAAACGGTGGAAAAAAGACAGCGTCCCCACCTTTCCTACACCCCAGCTTTATAGCCCAAAATGTTACACAAAATGGAAGTTTCAGAAAACAGAACTTTGACAAGCATCACACTAATTGTAGTTCACATTTTTTTCGCTGCCCCAGCATCAGAAATGATGAAGACCATTAGAGCCTCAGAGAGGGTCGTTGTCTGGCCAGGGAAGGCCAATATTTATGAGGTGTCACTAAAGTTTCAGAGAGGGCTGCGATATGGTCGGAACTCTAGGCATGGGTGAGTTCAAGGAATGGGCAGGCATTCCAATCAGGTTCAGAATTTGCAGTAATTTATAGTAAAGCAAAAATTATCTTTCCATGGCTTTGTGGCAAGATGGCTCCCAATATTAATGAAAGATCAGGTTGGGTGATCACCCCTGTTCCTTACTTTTGGAAACTCCTCTACCACCTCCAAGGTTGTGAACTCCTGAGCATTTTCCATTCCATAAATGTATTCACAGAATTTCTAACTCTTGTCCTCTAATTGTGTCTTCCTTGGGGCAAAGGTAATGTCAAGGCATTGTTCTGGATGAGAGTGGGAAGATTATTGAATACCCCATATTTGCATACACATTGGATTCATTTTCCAATTTTCCATTCAAAATACTTTATCCCTGACAATAACCCATACCCTACTAGACTCTAACTACTAATACTAATATGATGGAGAAAAATAACCCAAACAGAATTGAAATACAAGCAGTTCAGAGGAGGCATGGTGTATATTGGACTTGCCTTTTGCAAGATAATGGGTAGGTGTTATAAATCTAGTCAACTTTTAATTGAAATAGTTCTCCATGTGTTTTTAAAGTTAATAAATATGTGAATTCCTCTCTCGCTTTCTCTGTATCCTATTCAGCACATGTATTTTTATATGCACATATAGAATCCTACCTGATAACACGCGCATATCTTTGTGAGGTGCCTGACTTGGCAGATACAAATGGTGAGAAGAAATCACTCCTCCTAAACGCTTTTGGAACTGAAAATTCAAACTATGGGTGAGCTTCCTAGTTGAACAACATTATACATAAATCCATGTTCAGTAAAATGAATGTTTTTGGATCTGTGAATGATATAAATTTCATGGTGAATTTCGATTGACATATATATTGCTACTTTTTAATGTCTGTCTTTGTTTGTGTATATATATATATATATATATATATATATATATATATATATATATACACACACACACACACTCTCCAGATTTTTCAAAATATGAAATTTATGAGTCTTATATACACTCCCCAAATTCATTCATGTTCATGTATGTGGATTAATAATCAACTTTTTACAAGATTATTCTCAGAAATATTCATCAACCTGAAATACATATTTGTTTCCTAGTACTGAAAACTAACTTCAGTGAAAGGTGCATACAAATTCTAATATTTCTGCAGTAACTGACCTAGATTAACATCAATGCAACTAGATTCCTATGGGACATGATGTGTATTTTGACGTTCATTTTTATTCAACACTGGTACATTACTATTTCTTCAGTTTATGCACATCATAGGATATATATTTCATCCACTATTTAGCAAATTTATAGGCCTTTGTTTCACTTTCAATCACTTCCTGCTCCAGAACTCATGTATTTCTCTATGTTTCTTGACTGATCTTTTCATGAGACTTCTTTCCAAACACATTACTTTTGATTTCCATAATCACTTTTGAAACAAAACTCAAACAGCCTTCATGATAAACCATAACCCTAAGATGAACATTAGATATATAACTGGTTGGAATGAATGATATTATATCAATATAACATTTCTTATGTATTTTCAGATATCACTTCAATCAATTATTTAAAGTGGATCCAGTTATACTATTTATTCACAGTATGGTCTATTCATGCATTAACTCTGTATTCATAAATACAAGGTACACCTATTTCTACCCCCATACTAATTTATACGTCTTCAAAATATTGCTCCTAGAAATGGTGGAAGAAATACTCATGACACCTGATCCACATATACATTATATCACAGAATATTCTGGACACAAAAAGCAAAGGTCACACTTATGATTGTACCAAAGCCTAAATGGAAAGTGAACATGGATTACTAAATACATCCATGTCCAGGTTGCCTAATGCTCTCAAATGTCAATCCAATTGATGACTACATATTTGTTTCTTCTTAAGATTATATATTCAACCTCAAGCCTGTTGAAAATGTCTAATCCTATCACTCTCTTTATACTTTGCTTGATTTCCTAATGTCTCTATTGATATCTGCTTTCCTACATGTTATTCCCAGTTCGTCATTTTGACTGACTCTTCACATGTGCTCACATTTACATTCACTCTCTACCCAAAACCCTATTGCTAAAGAACTTTTGTTCCAAATCCTATACTCACTCTTCTTTCTAAGCCTATTGACTACGTTCTTAATTCTACTGACTATCTCTTTTTGACTGGATGTTCTCTTCAACATTCAATCATCCAAGGTACAAGGTCCTATGCCTTTGTATATTGATTTATCTGAGACAAATGTGCAGCACATAATTCAAAGCTAAGTATCCCACTAAAGGGCCCAATGCCTTTCTGGGTTTCAAATCTTACCTAAATTTTTGATTTCATACTTAGATGTCACCTATATACTCTTGTAAATACCGCAGGTTGCCAATAACATTATTCATTCCACAGAATGATTCCTAACCCAAATCAAAGCTGTTATTACACATAACCATAAACTCTACCCTTAATATAACATACCAAAAAGCTGGGAGAGAGTTGGTCTTACAATATAGGAATATAGGTGACCTTCCACCTGATGAGAACCTCAAAGATCCATGGAGAAAGGATCCTTGGAGATGTAGGCAGCAGTGTAGGACCTGAGGGAGCAATAGTCATCTTCCATGGCAAACAACCTTTTCAGGATGAATTGATGTGTCTGAATCAGCCTCTCTCTTTTTATTGTAGAGAAGATAGACCAAACCAGGCCTGTGTGCATAGCAGTTCCCAAGTTCCTATGGTTGATATACAATTCTAACTTCTGAATATGTTACAGTATGTAGGGGCAGCCGCCATCTCATGGGAACCTTGGATGCAACTGTTAGGACAAAGTGGTTACCAAAGCAGTGACCTCATTCAGTTCCTGAAGGAAATGACCTTACCTCACTTCCTTGGTGATAGAATTCTCTGAACTTGGGATCCAGGAAGCCAAGCACCCAGAGCCAGTCCCAGTCCAAGTGCCAGTGGGCTAACTTGTTTGCTTTTCCCAAGGACAGAGTCAGTCTTTCTTGGTACCTACTGATGTGAGGATGGACAAATGCCAGCAGAGCTCTGAAGAGAGGCCTATCCTGAGAAAGCAGGTAGTGGCTCACCGCTGGCACCTGACAACTTCACAGAGTTGGCCAAGGAGACCAAATCTGAGACAGGACAGGCCATTTCGGGGGAACATTATATGGTCCACCAGTCAGAAGACACTCCGGATCGTCACAGACCTACTTGGGGGAAGGAGGTGCCTTTGCTGTTGTGGGTGTGAGTTTGTGGTGTTTTCTGATGTTCTGAGAATAGGTAGGAAAGGCGGTTTGTTTGGTTTGGAGTGGACTGTTTCTAGAAAGTCTTTTGACATGGTGAGTGTTTCTATATCTGTGTATCCCACTGTTTCCGTGGTTGCAGACATTAGAAAAGAGAATGCATTAATGGATGTGTTGTCTCTAGTAGAAAGCTTCCCAGCATTCATCTTGCCCATTTGATGAATGGACTGCAGCTTGCCTTATGAATGGGCAAAACCTACTATCTCCCTAAGTTCCTGTTTTCTTCATGAATTCTGGCCACTCTCCAGAATAGGCTCATGTATCACCAGAAGGCTCTGTGACATGGCCATGTACTGGATAGCTGAAGAAATGGGAGCATCTCAGAAAACTCAGATATCAGTGTGACCAGTAAATTCTCAGTGGAGAAACCCTGCTTTGGGCCATTTGCTTACTTAGGTTTCTATTAACCTAAATTTCAGGAAGGTCATTGCCTCAGGCCACACATTTGTGAAGCCTGATGAAAACTGTTTTCATATGGAAAAGAATGAGCATCACCTGTGGCTCTTTGCTTAATTGCTTTGGCATAGGATGTGTCTGAATCAGCCTCTTGTCCTTGTGTGAGGTTGTGGCTTAGATTCTCAGCACCTGATGAATCTAAAGAAAGATCCCATGTTTTTCCAAAACAAAAATGGCCAAAAGAGAAGTCATTGTGGATGAATTTTTTTGCCTTCTTGTGTTAGGTTCCTGACCTTCATCAAGTGAGAATAGGAATCATTTGGGTCAAATGAGTTCTTCAAATCCCTGAAGAGGCTAGCCCATAGGTGCTTCGGTTTTCTCATGACTCCAAATCAGAAAAAAGAATATATACCTGACAGCACGTAGGACTCAAATTGGAGAAGTGGAACACTTTAACAGCAGGAATATTTCATCACTCCTGATTCACAGGAAAAGTGCCCAGGCCACCGTGATTTTAAGCAAATGAGGGGCAATTGAGCTTATTTTGGACACTTTCTTGGGCTGTGACCCTCATAGTAACCTTCAGCAAGACATAATGATGAGTGTCTATATGGAAGAAGATGACGGCCATGTGGGAGTGTTTTGGATTTAATTGTGGTTATTTTTGTGGCGGTTGGAATGGATGACTGGGTTCACCTGGGAACAAACTCTGGTGTGATTCTCCTTAGAGACTAAGTTCTGGAACTAAACTCAGAGAAGTATTTCCATGAAATGTGTTGGGATTTTAAAAGGTCATTCATGAGAGTCGCCCTTGGAAACTGAGATCTAGGCCCAGGGTGGCTTTCCACAGACCACTGGGAATCTCAGCTAGCATATCACATGATTTTATTTTGAAAGACTTGGCAGCCATAGTTGAGAGTTAAAACACACATGGACCTCACATTGTAGATCTCAATTGGCCTGGCTTCATGTGGCATTTTGGTCACTCTTTTTTGAAGCCTTGCCTGTGGGAGTTCTCCAGAGCTTTCATTGAAATGAGCTTTCTCAAAACTTAATGGTTCCTGAATGAATTGAAACCCACAGTGCCTCCAACTTCATCCTTGAAAAATGGCTAGATAAATACCATGAAATTTTGGAAATTCCATGACAAGGTGGCACTGGAGAAACTTTGGATTTCCTGTTGCTGATCATGAGTATACCTGACATTGCCTTGTTTGACTGGGTTTCATGAAAATGGTGTAGAACAGAGATGCCAGTAATTTGGGGCATGCCGAGTAGTGGGCCTAGAGCAGGGGTGGGCAGGTGTGTGATAAAACATCATGGTGGGGCCATGTGGATCTGCCATTGGCTTCCAAATGGCTTGTGACTGACATGGTGCAGCCCGCAGACCCTTATATGTAAAGGCATCTTGTTATATGGAAAGCTTTCTGGGAAATGTTCAGAATCAGGTTGCTATGGTTATTGGTGCAATTTATGTGGGAAAGAAGCCTTGTTGGTGTATTCTCCTGCAGACCCTCATCCACCACACGTGACAGAACTCCCTCCAGCACTGTGTCCCAGTTAGCTCCTTGCATTTTGTGAAGCAAATACCAAACTCCCAGTGCAGCAGCAAAAATACCACAAAAAGTGGAGGATGACCAAATGGCTTAACAGTCCACACAGGGAGACACTTAGCCCACAGTGACCACAGTTTAACTACAAAGAGAGGATTTAGCACTGCTGCCTCATGTTCATTGGAAAATAAGAAACCATGTCCTTCAGGTCACATAGATGCAGACCCAGCTTTGATGGTCTCACTACAAAGGAAGCCAAATCTCCTGACAACAACATATATTTCAAGTGCCCAAACTCAGAGGCAGTTTTTCAAATAGTTTTTAGGCTCTCAGAGCTCCATGTTTGTGGAGTGTTTACACTGTCCCTTACTTTTGGAAACTCCTCTACCACCTCCAAGTATGTGAACTCCCGAGCATTTTCCATTCCAGATATGTATTCACAGATTTTCACACTTTTCTACTCTAATTGTGTCTAACTTGGGGTGAAGGTAATGTCAAGGCATTGTTCTGGATGTGAGTGGGAAGATTTTTGTGTAGCACATATTTACATACACATTGAATTCATTTTCCAATTTTCCATTTGAAATACTGAATTCCTGACACTAACCCATACCATACCAGACTCTTACTAATAATCCTAATATGATGGTAAAAAATAACCCAAACAGAATAGAAATACAAGCCGTTGAGAGTAGGCATGGTTTGTAGTTGGAATTGCCTTTTGCATTATATAGTATAGGAGTTATAAATCTAGTCAATTTTTTGTTGAAATAATTAAACATGTGTTTTTAAAGTTAACATATATGGGAATCCTGTCTCCCTTTCTCTGTAGCCTATTCAGCAAATGTATTTTTATATGCACATATAGAGTCCTACTGGGTATCACACGTACATACTTGTGAGGTAGCTGAATTGGCAGATAAAAATTGTGAGAAGAGATCACTCCTCCTAAACGCTGTTGGAACTGAAAATTCAACCTATGGGTGAGCTTCCTAGTTGAATAACATTATACATGAATCCATGTTCAATAAAATGAATATTTTTGCATCTGTGGATTTTATATATTTCATGATGAATTTCGATTGGAATATATATTGCTACTTTCTTTTTCGGTTTTTTGGTTGCTCAAAACATTACATAGCTCTTGACATAGCATATTTCATACATTGGATTCAAGTGGGTTATGAACTCACATTTTTACCCCAATTATAGATTGCAGAATCACATTGGTTACACATTCACATTTTTACATAATGCCCTATTAGTTACTGTTGAATTCTGCTACATTTCCTATACTCTACTATCCCCCCTCCCTTCCCCTCCCATCTTCTCTCTCTACCCCATATACTGTAATTCTTTTCTCTCCTTCTTTATTTTCCCATTCCCCTCACAACCTCTTATATGTAATTTTGTGTAACAATGAGGGTCTCCCTCCATTATCATGCAATTTCCCTTTTCTCTTCGTTTCCTTCCCACCTCATGTCTCTGTTTAATGTTAATCTTTTCTTCCTGCTCTTCCTCCCTGTTCTGTTCTTAGTTGCTCTCATTATATCCAAGAAGACATTTGGTATTTGTTTTTTAGGGATTGGCTAGCTTCACTAAGCATTATCTGCTCTAGTACCATCCATTTCCCTGAAAATTCCATGATTTTGTCATATTTTAGTGCTGCATAATACTCCATGGTGTATAAATGCCACATTTTTGTTATCCATTCATCTATTAGAGGGCATCGGGGTTGGGTCCACAGTGTAGCAATTGTGAATTGTACTGCTATGAACAACAGCAGTATCCCTGAGGTTTACTCTTTTAAGGTCTTCAGGGAATAGTCCGAAAAGGGCAATAGCTGGGTCAAATTGTGGTTCCATTCCCAGCTTTCCCAAGAATCTCCATACTGCTTTCCAAATTGGCTGCACCAGTTTGCGGGAACAGCTCTCCACATAGGCCTGGTTTGGTCCATCTTCTCGACATTAAGAAGAGAGAGGCTTACTCAGACACACCCCTTCATCCTGACCAGGTTGTTTGCCATAGAAGATGACTTTTGGTCTCTCAGGTCCTTCATAGCTGCCTACATCTTCTCCAAGGATCAAATCTCCAAGGACCTTTGAGGTTCTCAGAAGGTGGAAGATCCCATACATTGATGAAATGCAAGACGAACTCTGTCCATGCTCTTCTGTAAAGTTAGATTGAGGGAACAGTGTATGGTTAGGGTTAAAAACATGTTCGATTTGGGTTAGGAATCATTCTGCTTGATGAATAATGCTATTGGGAACCTGTGATATTTATAAGACTTTAGAAGTGAAATATAAGTATGAAAACAGAAATCTAGGTAAGATTTGTAGCCCAGAAGGGCATTAGGCCCTTGATTGGGATTCTTAGCTTTTAATTGTGTTCTGCACGTTTGTCTCAGATAAATTGATAATCAAAGGCATAGGACCTTGTACCTTGGATGATTGATTGTAGAAGAGAACATCCACTCAAATTGAGATAGTCGGTAGGATTAGGAAGACAGTCGTAAGTTTAGGAAAAAGAGTGAGTATAAAATTTGGATCAAATGTTCTTTAGCAATAGGGTTTCATTTATAGAGTGAATGTAAATGTCAGCATATGCGAAGAGTCAGTCACAATGATGAACTGGGGAAAATATAAAAAAGAAAATATCAATAGAGACATTACAAAATCAGGCAATTATAAAGTGAGTGATAGGTTTAGACATTTTCAACAGGATTGTAATTGAATATATAATCTTAGGAAGAAACAAATATGTAGTCACCAATAGAAATCACATTTGAAAGCATTAGGCTACCTGGACATGGATGTTTTTAGTAATCCATGTTCAATTTTCATTTAGGATTTGGTACAATCATAAGTGTGACCTTTGCATTTTGTGCCCAGAAAATTATTGTGATAAAATATATATGTAGATCATGTGACATGAGAATTTCTTTCACCATTTCTGTGAGCAATATTTGAAGACATATAAATTAGTATTGGGGGTACAAAGTGGTGTACCCTGTGTCTATGAATATAGAGATAATGCATGAATATAACATACTCTGAATAAATAATATAACTGGTTCCACTTTAAATAATGGATTGAATTGATATCTGAATATATATAAGAAATCATATATTGACATACAATCATTCATTCCAACCAGTTATATATCTAATTGTCATCTTAGGGTTATTGTTTATCATGAAGTGTGTGTGAGTTTTGCTTCAAAATGATTATGGAAATTGAAAATAATGTGTTTGGAAAGAAGTCTCATAAAATTACCAGTCAAGAAATATGGAGGAAGACATGAGTTCTGAAGCAGGAAGTGATTGAAAATGAAACAAATGCCTATAAATTTGCTAAATTGTGGATGAAATATATATCCTTTAATGTGCATAAACTGATGAAATTGTAATGTACCAGTGTTGAATAAAAATAAACGTCAAAATACACATCATGTACCAAAGGAATCTACTTGCATTGATATTAAACTGGATCAGTTACTGTAGAAATATTAGGATTCACGTGCATCATTCACCAAAGTTAGTTTCCTTTTTTTAAATTTTTATTTATGCTTTTTCAAAACATTACATAGTTCTTGATATATCATATTTCTCACTTTGATTCAAGTGCGTTATGAACTCCCATTTTTACCCCATATACAGATTGCAGAATCACATCACTTACACATCCATTGATTCACATATTGCCATACTAGTGTCTGTTGTATTCTGCTGCCTTTCCTATCCTCTACTATCCCCCTCCCCTGCCCTCTCCTCTACTCTTCTCTCTCTACCCTCTCTACTGTAATAAATTTCTCTCCCTTGTATTATTTTTCCCTTTCTTCTCACTTCCTCTTGTATGTGATTTTGTATAACCCTGAGGGTCTCCTTCCATTTCCATGCAATTTCTCTTCTCTCTCCCTTTCCTTCCCACCTCTCATCCTTGTTTTAATGTTAATCGTCTTCTCATCCTCTTCATCCCTTCTCTGTTCTTAGTTACTCTCTTTATATCAAAGAAGACATTTGGCATTTGTTTTTTTGGGATTGGCTAGTTTAACTTAGCATAATCTGCTCTAGTGCCATCCATTTCCTTGCAAATTCCATGATTTTGTCATTTTTTAATGCAGAGTAATACTCCATTGTGTATAAATGCCACATTTTTTTTATCCATTCATCTATTGAAGTGCATCTATGTTGGTTCCACCGTCTTGCTATTGTGAATTGTGCTGCTATGAACATTGATGTAGCAGTGTCCCTGTAGCACGCTATTTTTAGGTCTTTAGGGAATTGACCGAGAAAGGGAATAGCTGGGTTAAATGGTGGTTCCATTCCCCGCTTTCCAAGGAATCACCATACTGCTTTCCAAATTGGCTGCATCAATTTGCAGTCCCTCCAGCAATGTATAAGTGTATCTGTTTCCCCACATCCTCGCCAGCACTTGTTGTTTGACTTCATAATTGCTGCCAATCTTCCTGGAGTGAGATGGTATCTTAGGGTGGTTTTGATTCACCTTTCTCTGACTGCTGGAGATGGTGAGCATTTTTTCATGTATTTGTTGATTGATTATATGTCCTCCTCTGAGAAGTGTCTGTTGAGGTCCTTGGCCCATTTGTTGATTGGGTTATTTGTTATCTTATTGTTTAATTTTTTGAGTTCTTTGTATACTCTGGATATTAGGGCTCTATTTGAAGTGTGAGGAGTAAGATTTGTTCCCAGGATGTAGGCTCCCTATTTACCTCTCTTATTGTTTCTATGCTGAGAAAAAAAATTTTTACTTTGAGTAAGTCCCATGTGTTGATACAAGTTATTAACTCTTGTGCTATGGGTGTCCTATTGAGGAATTTGGAGCCCGACCCCACAGTATGTAGATCGTAGCCAACTTTTTCTTCTATCAGATGCCATGTCTCTGATTTGATATCAAGGTCCTTGATCCATTTTGAGTTAACTTTTGTGCATGCGAGAGAAAGGGATCCAGTTTCATTTTGTTACATATGGATTTCCAGTTTTCCCAGCACCATTTGTCGAAGATGCTATCCTTCCTCCATTGCATGCTTTTAACTCCTTTATCAAATATAAGATTGTTGTAGCATTGTGGATTAATCTCTGTGTCCTACATTCTGTACCATTGGTCCACCCGCCTGTTTTGGTACCCGTACCATGCTGTCTTTGTTACTATTGCTCTGAAATTTAGTTTGAAATCTGGTATCGCTATACCGCCTTATTCACACTTCCTGGTTAGAATTGCTTTTGATTTTCTGGGTCTTTTATTTTTCCATATGAATTTCATGATTGCTTTCTCTATTTCTACAAGAAATGCCGTTGGGATTTTGATTGGCATTGCGTTAAACCTATAGAGAGCTTTTGGTAATATCACCATTTTGATGATGTTAGTTCTCCCTATCCATGAACAGTGTATATTTTTCCATCTTCTAAGATCTTATTCTACTTCTCTTTATAGGGTTCTGTAGTAAGCATTGTATAAATCTTTCACCTCTTTTGTTAGGTTGATTCCCAAAGATTTTATTTTTATTTTTTGAGGATATTGTGAATGGAGTGGTTTTTTTTCTCATTTCTGTTTCAGAAGTTTTGTCGCTGATATACAGAAATGCCTTTGATTTATGCATGTTGATTTTATATCCTGCCACATTGCTGAAATCATTTATTAGTTCTAGTAGTTTTCTTGTAGACCCCTTTGGGTCTTCTATATATAGAATCATGTCAGCTGCAAATAGTGATAATTTAAGTTATTCTTTTCCTATTTTTATGCCTTTAATTTCTTTCATCTGTCTAATTGCTCTGGCCAGTGTTTTGAGAACTATATTGAATAGAAGTGGTGGTAGAGGACATCCCTGTCTTGTTCCAGATATTAGAGGGAATGCTTCAATTTTTCTCCATTCAGAATGATGCTAGCCTGAGGCTTAACATAGTTAGCTTTTACAATGTCGAGGTAAGTTCCTGTTATCCCTAGTTTTTCTAATGTTTTGAACATAAAGGGATGCTAAGGGTCTATCGATCTTATTTATTTTTCGAAGAACCAAGCTTTACTTTTGTTAATTTTTTCAATAATTTCTTTTGTTTCAATTTTGTTGTTTTCCGCTCTGATTTTAATTATTTCTTGCCTTCTGCTACATTTGCTGTTGTTTTGCTCTTCCTTTTCTAGGGCTTTGAAATGAAGTGTTAGCTCATCTATTTGTTGTTCTTTCCTTTTTTTGAGGAATGACGTCCATGTGATGAATTTCCCTGTTAAAACTGCTTTCATTGTGTCCCATAGATTTCGATATGTTGTGTCTGTATTTTCATTTATCTCTAAGAATTTTTTGATTTCCTCATTTATGTCTTCTGTAACCCATTGATCATTCAGTAACATATTGTTCATTTTCCATGTGATGTAGGATTTTTCCTTCCTTCTTTTTCATTGATTTACAGTTTCATTCCATTATGATCAGATAAAATTCATGGTATTAAGTCCACCTCTTTATATTTACTGAGGGTTGCCCTATGGCATAATATATAGTCCATTTTTGAGAAGGATCCATGTGCTGCTGAGAAAAAAGTATATCCACTTGATGATGGTTGATATATTCTATATATGTCAGTTAAGTCTAGGTTATTGATTGTGATATTGAGTTCTATAGTTTCTTTATTCAACTTTTGTTTGGAGGATCTGTCCAATTATGAGAGAGGTGTGTTGAAGTCACCCATAATTATTGTGTTGTGGTCTATTTGATTCTTGAACTTGAGGAGAATTTTTTTTATGAACGTCGCAGCACCATTAAAGGGTGCGTAAATATTGATAATTTTTATGTCTTGTTTGTGAATGGTTCCTTTTAACAGTATATAATGTCCTTCCTTATCCCTTTTGATTAAATTAGTCTTGAAGTCGATTTTATTCGATATGAGGATGGCCACCCCTGCTTGCTTATGAGAACCGTGTGCATGGTATATTTTTTCCCAACCTTTAACCTTCAGCCTTTGTATGTCTTTTCCATTCAGACGTGTCTGCTGGAGGCAACATACTGTTGGATTTGTTTTTTGAATCCAAGCTACAAGCCTATGTTGCTTTATTGGAGAGTTGAAGCCATTAGTGTTTAGAGTTACTATTGATATATGGTTTGTACTGCCAGCCATGTTTGAATATTTATCTTTTTTTTTTTTTTATTTAGTTTGTTTCTCCATGATTAGCTTTTCCCACGCCCTCTGTCATTACTGAGGCACTTCCCACTGATTGTTTTGGTTGTTGTTTTTTATTTTTTCTCATGTAGTGTTTTGCTCAATACACTTTGCAATGCTGGTTTTCTGACTGAAAATTTTTTTAGCTTTTGTTTATCATGAAAGATTTTTATTTTGTTGTCGTACCTGAAGCTTAATTATGCTGGATACAGAATTCTTGGTTGGCATCCATTGTCTTTCAGTGTTTGAAATACATTGTTCCAGGATCTTCTCACTTTCAGTGTCTGTGATGAAAAATCCGTTGTTAACATTTTTGGTTTACCCCTGAATGTAATCTGCAACTTTTCTCTTTAAGCTTTTAATATTTTCTCTTTGTTCTGTATATTGGATATCTTCATAACAATGTGTCTTGGCTTTGGTCTACTGTAATTTTGTGTGCTCTGTGTCCTGTAAGCATCTACAATTTCTATATCCGTTTCCTTTTTTATTTCTGGAAAATTTTCTGTAATTATTTCATTCAACAGGTTACTCATTCCCATGGTTTGAATCTCTGTACCTTCCTCTATTCAGATGACTCATCAGTTGTTTTTTTTTTATGTTATCCCATATCTCTTGGATGTTTTTCTCGTGATTTTTTACCAGCCTTTCTGTGTTGGCTAGACTCTTTTCAAGATGATATATTTTGTCTTCATTATGTGACATTCTGTATTCTACTTGCTACATTCTGTTAGTGATACTCTCAATTGAGTTTTTAATTTGGTTTATCGTTTCCTTCATTTCTGGAATTATTGTTTGATTTTTTTATAATCTCTATCCCTGATAAAGATGCTTAACTTCTTCTTTTATCTGTTTATGTAATTCATTTTCAATGTGTTCTTTCACTGTATGGATTTGCTGTCTCGTATCCTCTTTAAGGTTCCATTCCATCTCTCTAAGGTATTCCTTGAGTTCTTTATATGACCATTTTTCTGATGATTCTAGGTCCTCCTGAAAATTTAGGTTGTCCTTCATTGTTTGTACTCCTTTTCTTTCTTGCCTTTTTATGCTGCTCATGTTACTTCTTGTTCTGTTTGAGTGCTGAGATACTGCTTACTCTTATAAATTTATTTGAAGCTTGGGAGGGAAGATATCAGAAGGGATGGGAAGAAGTCACTAAAGAGAATGAGAATAGGTAGGTAGAATTCAAGGAAGAGGGAATAAGAAAATTGAAAAGAAATAAAAAGACAAAAGAAAAAAATAGAAAATAAAGAAAAAATAATTTTTTAAAATAATAATGATAATTTAAAAAATGAAAATTAAAATTTAAAATAATAATAATAATAATAAAATTAAAAAAATAAAAACATTAAAATAAGTTGAAGAACAACAACAAAAAAATGAAAATGAAAGAAAAAGAAAAAAAAACTAAAAATAAAAAAGTAATAAAAATACATGAAGTCATAGACTTCAATTAACTTTTCTTTCAGTAGGTGGAGCTGTACTCACTGGGCCAAGCGTCTCCTCTCAATAGGTGGGAACCAATCACTGTGCAGCAGCTCTTCCTTCCAGATTGGGTGGGTCTCTAATCCTGAGTACCTAGGGCCTTCTCTTGTGTTTCCTCAAGCCAGGCTCCACTTAACTGTGACACTCACCAAAATACTGGCTACATGTCAGGTCTCTGCTCCTGGTAGCCCTGTTTTCATGAACGCCTGGCACACTCTCCCTGTTTGCCCTCCTCAGACCCTAAGTTTGTAGAACTTTGGGCTGACAGCCCCCAGCAAATTTGCTTACCCTCTGGTAGCCATGCCCCCATTAGCTGGTGCTGGTTGTCAGCACTGGTGGGAGCGGTAGCTGGGAATTCCACGCCGCGAGTCCCGCGCCACACCTGATTCCCTTGGTCTGGCTATCTTGCTCATGGGAGAGCTGGGAGGGTCCCTTAAGGGAGAGCTGTGAGGGGCCCTTAAGGTTTCCCAGCTGTGTGGAGAGAGATGGATAGGGGATTACACACCTGTCGTGCTGATTTCAATAAAGTTATCTCCTCTGCCCATGACGTCAGTTCTCTGCCATGGTGTTATCCCATGCAAATGGTGACCGTTCATTCCTTTTGCCAGGTGACCAATGCAACGGTTGGTCCTAACTGTCTCTCCCAAGCCCCATTTCAATCCAGTGGCCACTGCCTATGAAGGCTCAGTTTGCTTTTAACTCTGTAAATTCAGAAGGGCCGACCAGTTATTTCAGCGGGAACGTTAGTTCTGAGTCACGAGAAGCAGGCAAATCTGAGCTTGTATGCAGCTGATCCGGGCTCTGTGTGTGTTCTGAAGGTCCCAGACTGTTCGCCCCAGATCGACGTCAGGTCAGCATTGCCTAGTGATTCTGAGCAAATAGCATTTAGACAGTTTACGACTCCCTATGCCCGCGCATAAGAGGTCAGAGACTTGATTTCTCCATGCCCGCCGCCATGTTGGATCTCCTATATTGTTACTTTTTAATGTCTGTGCGTGTGAGTGTGTATATATGAAATATATGTGTCTTATTATACACTCGCTAAATTCATTCATATTCATATATGTGGATTTATAACAAACTTTCCACAAGATCATTCTCAGAAATAATCATCCACCTGAAATACATATTTGTTTCCTAGTACTGAAACTAACTTCAGTGAATGGCGCATACAAACTCTAATATTTCTACAGTTACTGTCCCAGTTAACATCAATGCAAGTAGATTCTTAGGGGACATGATGTGTATTTTGCGGTTCATTTTTATTCAACACTGCTACATTACTATTTCTTCAGTTTATGCACATCATAGGATATATATTTCATCCAAAAGTTAGAAAACATATAGGCATTTTTTTCATGATCAATCACTTCCTGCTTCAGAACACATGTATTCCTCCATGTTTCTTGAATGGTCTTTTCATAAGACTTTTTTCCAATCACAATATTTTCATTTTTTATAATCACTTATGAAGCAAAACTCAAACACCCTTCATGATAAACCATAATCCTAATATTTCCATTAGATGTATAACTGGTTGAAATAAATGATTGTATATCAACATAAGATTTCCTGTATAGTTTCAGATGTCAATTCCATTATTTAAAGTGGAACCAGTTATATTATTTATTCACAGGATGGTCTACTCATGCATTATCTCTATATTCATAGACACAGGGTACACCTCTTTGTACCCCTAACACTACTGTATATGTCTTCAAAATATTGCTCCCAGAAATGGTGGAAGAAATACTCATGTCACCTGATCCACATATACATTTTATCACAGTAAAATTCTGAACAAAAAATGTAATGGTCACAATTATGATTGTACCAAAGCGTAAAAGAAAAGTGAACATGAATAACTAAAAATATCCATGTCCAGGTTGCCTAATGCTCTCAAATGTCAATCCTATTGGTGACATCATATTTGTTTCTTCCAATGCTTATATATTCAAACTCAACCCTCTTGAAAATGTCTAATCCTATCACTCACTTTATACTTTGCCTGATTTCATATTGTCTCTATTGATGCCTGATTTCCTACATATTTTCCCCAGTTCATCATTGTGACTGACTCTTCACATATGCTGACATTTTCATTCACTCTCTAACCGAAACCCTATTGCTAAAGAACTTTTGGTCCAAATCCTATACTCACTCTTCTTCCTAAACCTACCGACTATCTTCCTAATCCTACCTACTATCACTTTTTGACTAGATGTTCTCTTCTACATTCAATCTACCCAGGTACAAGGTCCTGTGACATTGTATATCGAATTATCTGAGACATGGTTACAGAACATAATTCAAAGCTAAGTATCCCAACCAAGGGCTCAATGCCATTCTGGGCTTAAAATCATACCTAGATTTCTGTTTCCATACTTATATTTCACCTCTATGTTTTTGTAAATATCGCAGGTTCCCAATACCATTATTCATCACACAGAATGATTCCTAACCCAAATCGAACCTGTTATTAATCCTAAACATACACTGTTCCCTCAATCTCAATTTACAGAAGAGCAGGGACAGAGTTGTTCTTAAAATACAGGAAAGTAGGGGAACTTCCACCTGCTGAAAACCTCAAAGGTGAATGCAGAAATGATACCTGGAGAAGTTGTAGGGAGGTATGAAGGACCTGAGAGAGCAAAAGTCATCTTCCATGGCAAACAACCTGGTCAGGATGAAGGGATGAGTCTGAATCAGCCTCTCTCTCCTAATTGTAGAGAAGATGGACCAAACCAGGCCTGTGTGGAGAACTGTTCCCGGGTGCCTATGGATGATATACCATTCTAACTTGTGAAAGTGTCACAGGAAGTAGGGGCAGCTTCCATCTCATGGGACCCTTGGAAGCAACTGTTAGGACAAAGGGGTTGCCAAGGCAGTGGCCTCATTCAGTTCCAAAGAATGTGACATACCTCATTTACTTGGTGATGGAACTCTCTGAAAATGCTATCCAAGAAGCCAGACACCGAGAGGCAATCCCAGTCCCAGTCCCAGTGGGCTCAGTTGTTTGGATTTTCCAAGGACAGAGTCAGTCTTTCTCGGTACCAACTGAGTTGAGTATGGCCAAATGCCAGGAGAGCTCTGAAGAGGGACTTTTCCTGAGAAAGTAGGTAGTGGCTCATCACTTTTTCCTGACTACTTCACAGAGTTGGCCAAGGAAACCAGATCTGAGAAAGGACAGGCCATTTCGGGGGAACATAGTATGGCCCACCACTCAGAGTAAACTCTGGAGAGACACACACATACTTGAAGGAAGGAGGTGCCTTTGTGAGTGTGGGTTTGTGGTTTTGTCTCATGTTCTGATAATAGGTAGGAAAGGTGGTTTGTTTGGTTTGAAGTGAACTGTTTCTAGTAAGTCGTTTGACAAGATGAGTGTTTCTATGTCTGTGTATCCCACTGTGTCCACTGTTGTAGACATGAGAAAAGAGAATGCAATAATGGATGTGTCCTGTCTAGTAGAAAGCTTCCCAGTATTCATCCTGCCAAATTTATGAATGGAGTGCAGCTTGCCTTATGGATGGGCAATACCTACTACCTTCCTAAGTCGCTGTTTTCTTCCTGAATTCTGGCCACTCTCCAGAATTGGCTCATGGTTTTGTGTCCAAGATATGTACCACCTCCAAGGTCTTTGACATGGCCATGTACAGGATAGCTGAAGGGAATGGCCAGCATCTCAAAAAACTCAGATATCAGTGTGACCAGGAAAGTCTCAGTGGATATACCCTGCTTTGGGCCTTTTGCTTACCTATTGTTCTGTTGCCCAGAATGTCAGGAAGGACTTTGATTCAGGCCACCCCTTTGTGAAGCCTGAAGAATACAGTTTTCAAATGGAAATGAATGGGCATCACCTGTGGCTCTTTGCTTAATTGCTTTGGAAAGGGATGTGTCTGATTTAGCCTCTTGGCCTTGTATGTGGCTGTGACTTTGATTCTCAGCACCTGATGGATCTAAAGAATGATCCCATGTCTGCATACAAAACCATAATTGCCAAAAGATCAGTCATTGTGGATGAAGTCTCTCGCCTTACTCTGTTAGGTTCCTGACCTCCATCAAGTGAGAATAGGTATTCTTTGGGTCAAACGAGTTCTTCAAAGCCCTGCAGAGGTGCTTGGGTTTTCGCATGACTTCAAATCACATAAAGAATCTATACCTGAAAGTCAGTAGGCCTCAAATTGGAGAAACAGAGCAGTATTAATGGGAGGCTTAATTGATCACTCCTGGTTCATGGAAAGGGTGTCCAGGCCACTCGGACTTTAGGCAAAATAGGGGAAAGGGAGCCTATTTTGGACACTCTCTTTGGCTGAGACCTCATGGAATCCTCCAGCCAGAGGTTACCAGAGTGGCTATATGGAAGAAGATAAGGGCCATGTGGGAGAGTTTTGGTTTTAATTGTGGTCATTTGTGTGGCGGTTGGAAGAAAGGTCTGGGTCCACCTGGGCTTGAACGCTGGTGTGATTCCCCTTAGTGACTGTGTTGTGGAACTGACCTCAGAGAAGTATTTCCATGAATTGTGATGGGACTTCAGGAGGCCACGCATGAGAGTCGCCCTTGGAAACTGAGACATGGGCTCAGGGTGGCTTTCCACAGAGCACTGGGAATATCAGCCAAGATATCATATGATTTTATTGTGAAAGACTTGGCAGCCATAGTTGAGAGTCAAAACACACATAGACCTAACATTGTAGACCTCAATTGGCCTGGCTTCATGTGATCTTTTGGCCTCTCTTTGGTAAGCCTTGCCTGTGAGAGTTCTCCAGAACTTTCATTGAAATGAGCTTCCTCAACATTTAATGGTTCTTGAATGAAGTGAAACCCACAGTGCCTCCAACTTCATCCTTAAAAAATGACTAGAAGAACACCATGTAATTATTGAAATTCCCTTGACCAGGTGGCACTGGAGAACCTTTGAATGTCCTGTTGCTGATCATGAGTATACAAGACAGTGCCTGATTGACTGGGTTTCATGAAAATGGTGTAGAACAGAGATGCCAGTACTTTGGAGTCTGCTGAGTAGTGGGCCTAGAACAGTGGTGGGCAGGTGTGTGTTAAAATATCCGTGGTAGGGCCATGAGGATCTACCATTGGATTCCAAATGGCTTGTGACTGACATGGTGCAGCCAGGAGATCCTTATATGTAATGTCATCTTGTTATATGGAGAGGTTTCAGGGCAATGTTCAGAATCAGGTTGATATGGACAAGGGGGCAATGGGGCAAGCTATGAGGGATAGAAGCCTGGTTGGTGCATTCTCTTGCAGACCCTGACCCACCACACGTGACAGAACTCCCTCCAGCACTGTGTCCCAGTTGGAATCTTTGTGTTTCATGAAGCGAATATCAAACTCCCAGTGCAGCAGGAACAACACCACAAAAAGTGGAGGAGGACCAAATGGCTTCACAGTTCACTCAGAGAGACACTAAGTCACCAGTGGTCACAGTTTACCTACAAAGAGATGATTCAGGCCTGCTGCCTCATGTTCATTGGAAAATAAGAAACCAGGTTCTTCAGGTCAAAGAGATGGAGACCCAGCTTTGATGGTCTCACTACAAAAGAAGCTAAAGCTCCTGACAACAACCTATATTTCAAGTGCCCGACCTCAGAGGCAGATTCTCAAAAAGTCTTTAGGCAGGCAGAGATCCATGTTTGTGGAGTGTTTACCCCGTGCCTTACTTTTAGAAAATCCTCTACCTCCATCAAAGATGTGAAATCTGGAGCATTTTCCATTCCAGATAGGTATTCACAGATTTTCTAACTCTTCTCCTCTAATTGTGTCTCACTTGAGGCGAAGGTAATATTAAAGCATTGTTCTGGATGAGAGTGGGAAGAATTTTGTGTAGCATATATTTGCATACACATTGGATTCAATTTCCTATTTTCCATTCGAAATACTGAACCCCTGACACTGATACATACCCAACCAGACTCTGACTACTAATCCTAATAGGATGGAGAAATATAACCCAAACAGAATAGAAATACACGCAGTTCAGAGGAGGCACGGTGTATATTTGGACTTGCCTATGCATGATACAGAGTAGGAGTTAAATCTAGTCAATTTTTTATTGAAATAGTTCTCCATGTTTTTTTAAAGTAAACAAATATGTGAATTCCTGTCTCCCTTTCTCTGTAGCCTATTCAGCACATGTATTTTTATATGCATATAAAGAATCCTACGTGGTACCACAAATACATTCTTGTGAGGTGGATGACTTGGCAGGTACAAATTGTGAGAAGAGATCACTCCTACTAAACCGTGTTGGAACTGAATATTCAACCTATGGGTGAGCTTCCTAGTTGAACAACATTATGCATAAATCCATGTTCAGTAAAATGAATATTTTTGGATCTGTGGATAATATATATTTTATGATGAATTTTTATTGACATATATATTGCTATTTTTTTCTGTGTGTGTGTGTTTTGTGTCACTCGCCTGTTCTGTAAAACAACTTCAGAGAGAGAGGTTAAAGATTCATGCAAAGCTCTGATGGAGGTATCTAATATCTTTGTTTTGGTCTATTGCTGCTTCAAATTGGGTCATTTGTTGTGTCCCATGGACCAGTGCAGTGGTTCCTGTGCCCAACCCTGCAGCAACTCCTATTCCTAATAGGATGGCTAAAGTGAGGGATATATGTTCCCAGTGGAAACGGGTTGTATGCCCCCCTATTTGATCTTTAAATGAATCTGCATCATGTTAGAGCACTCTGGGAAACATCTGCACCATTACACAATTAATCACATCTGTTGTCCATTTCTTTAAAACATAAACAATGTTTAATTATATATAATTAGGCTGTTGTAGGTAAGGCTCCTAAGATAGCACCGAAGACAGGGAAACCGTCCTATTTGGTTGCAACCAGATTTAGAGGGCATTGCTTCTGTTGTAATCAATTAATCCCCTGAAACTCAAGTTTAGGTAATTTCAGAATTTTGTACCCAACATGGAAGGGGCTCAGAAGTTCACAGTCTGCAGATGTTCAAAAAACCAGTTTTTGTTTCTGTTTTTTCCTCTGTTCTGGGCAAGTTAACTTTTCAAGGACACGTGGAAGGGGGAGAGCTTTTTCTTACCTTTCTTATTTTTGCCCCCTGCCAGGTGTTACCACGGAGCCCAGTTGGTAACTTCTTTATCTTAGAAATGTAGCCATCTCAGTAAAGCCCCAGCTCACGGGCAGAGGTCTTGTTCACATATTTTGTGGAAAACAAGTAAGGGGGTGTCTAGCATAAGAGTGCTGATTTTTTTAGCCAGTGGCCAAGTAGAACAAGGCAACAATAAAAGAGGAAGTTTATCTACATTGAACTCTTTTATAGGGACTCTTTTGCTGAAAGTCCTAAAGTCATCCATGGTGAAGACTTCTGTAGAAAGTCAATTAAGACTTTTCTGTGGGCCTGGTACAGAAGGGGAAGACAGGAAAGGTGGGGCTGACAGCAGCTCCGAGGATCTGAGAATGAGGAAGGAGAGATGTAAAAGAATAATGGGAAAGGGGTTTGGGATTTTCCTAGCAACAAAAACTTGAGCAGTAGAACAGGTAGAGCAGAGGGGAAGACAAGAGTGAGTATCCCAAAACGCATGTGAGGGACTTTAAATTCTTAGTAAACCCTTTTCAGTGATGACAAGCAACATTAAAGGCCATTTTCATTACATCTTGTATAGGGGTCTGAGGGCTCTCCTCAGGTGGTTTTAGCTTTGGGTTAGCTGGTAAGAGGACCTGGTGGGACCCGGTGTAGGCACTGACAGGAGAAGAGAGGAGTGAGTGGGTGGAGGGGTACCTCAGTACCTGCTACCTCAGCAAGGGGGCAATGGTCTGAAAACCAGCGGAGGTTTGGGTTTTTGATCTAATAACTGGAGGGGAGAAATCTGGTTGCTGAGGTGGGAGTGACAGCAGAGACTCTGGAGCAGAAGGCTGAAGGTGAGGATCTATTGTATAAGCATAGTTCATGATGTGAGCGAAGGATTGAAAATTCCTGCCCATAGGGAAACCTCCTTTCACCCTTTTGAGCACTTTCAGAAGTTAAAAAGGTCATGCGGGGCTGGGGATGTGGCTCAACCGGTAGCGCGCTCGCCTGGCATGCGTGTGGCCCGGGTTCGATCTTTAGAATCACATACAAAGATGTCGTGTCGGCCAAAAACTAAAATATAAATATTAAAAATTCTCTCTGTCTCTCTCTCTCACTCTCTCTTTAAAAAAAAAAAGGTCACACAGAATTTGAGGATCTAGAGACCCCTCTGGGGGCCATCGGTTTTGGTTATCTAATTGGTAGTATGGCCAATGCTCTGTACTGAATTAGATGAGGAGTTTGGGTTCCATCAGGCAGCCCCTGTATGCTCACATCCCCATGACTTACAGAAAAAGTCGGCTTTTTCCCCACACAGCCGTGACTGTTTGTGGCTTTGATAGTCTGCCAGGCAAACATAGTAATCCAGGCTAGCCAACCTGCATCTGGCTCGCGTGTCCCCACATCAATAATGTTTGTTTCCATTACCTATGGTATGGAGGGTATTTAATGGTATTTTAGTGGGATCCTCTTCATCAGGAATATCCCAATAGGAAAGACCTATAGCCAACTGACAAATGTCTGGGTGGAGAGATGGCCACCAGGTCCCTAAGGTGGCTGTATGCAAGTTAGATTATACTTTTTTTCCAGTAGGATTTGTGATCAGCCATCGCTGCTGAACGGGCTGATGAGGGTTAGGACTATTTGTGGCCAAGGGGTCAGTCTATAGCCTTATCCACATGGCGAATACGCAATTTGAAAGTGTTACTAGTCTTTTACAGTTTGCAGAAAGAGTCTGGACAGGGCGCAAGGTTGAGATGAGAGGCATGGATTCAGGAAGTGATTCCGTCTACCTTTACCACTGTACGTGTTATAAGTAGCACCTGGTATGGTCCTTTCCAGCGGGGTTCCAGGGATGACACCTGATGGTGTCTTACATAGATGAAGTCTCTTAATTGATATTGATGTGGAGTCCCCTCATCCCCAGTTTGGTAGGCAGTGGCAAGCTGTTTTTATAGGTATCACTGAGTTCTTTCAAGAGCTTTAAGTCTGTCAAGAAAGGGGGTGTGGAAGGGATCGTTAGGTCTTAGAGTTGGGGTTAGGTCCCTTACTGGTGGAGGGGCCCCATAGAGAATTTCACAGGGGGTGAGGTTACTCAAGAAACAGAGGGAGTATTTCTTGCATGAAAATTTGCATAAGGCAGGAGCATAGTCCAATCTTTTATGCTGGTCGCTAAGCTGAATTTTGTTAAGGTCTCTTTAATGGTTCTATTCATTCTTTCACCCTGTCCTGTCCTGAACTCTGGGGTCTATAAGCACAATATAACTTCCAATTAACCCCCAGGTTCCTGGCTCACCCCTGACTTACCTGGGCCATGAACCCCTGTGCATTATCAGACCCTGTTACCTTAGGCAGGACGTATCTTGGAAAAATATCTTCCACTATCTTCTTGAGCATCATTTGCACTGTTTCTTTTCTTCTTTTTTCTTTTTGTGGGGAGGGCTTCAATCCATCCTGAAAATGTATCTACAAAGACTAGGAGATATTTATGTCCATACCTTGCTGGCTTAATTTCAGTAAAGTCCACTTCCCAGAATTGTCCTGGTCTGGTTCCTCGTAGGTGCTTTCCTGCAGGAAGCTTGAAAGGGTAAGCATTAAGCAATTGATGGAAGCAACAGGGTTTTTATACCCATTCAGTTATTTAATTTTGCTGTGAGTCTGTTAGTGGAAAACTCTGTTTTTGATACTTCAGAAATACCTGCAGTTTCTTTGAACAAAGGTGAGTGAGTTGATATGCATTTTCTACTGACATAGTTAGAGCCATGACTGTAGGAGTTTTTACTGGAAGATTTAGAAATTCCACTTGGGGGCCTTCAGGGTTAAAACTTATTTTGGTCCGGAGCTTGGTGAGCAGATCTCTGCCCATCAATGGGGCCAGGCATTCAGGGATTTCTAAAAAAAAGTGATGGATTTTTTCTTTCCCCAGGTCCATGGTCCTCTTAGTTGTCCAAGCCCAACATTTACAGCCATTAGCCCCTTGACCTAGAGACCTTTTATTTGATAGAGGGCCTAATGGGGCCTTAAGGGCTGAGTTTATTGCCCCTGTATCCACTTCAAAGTTCACTGGGGTCCCCTCCACTTCAAAAGTTACGCTGAGTTTGGGGAGGGGATCTGAGCCCCAACTTTTGTAGTCATCCTCAAGAGTCAGAATGGCTGCCTCCCGTGGCTGTCTTTTTCTAGGGCACTCTTGAACCCAGTGTCCTCTTTCGTTACAGTAGGCACATTGATCTGAGGTCAGGGGGGCCTCTGGCGTGGGACCAGGTATCCCTTCCTGTCTCCCTGTTTCTTATTTTCTGGCCCTTTGGTTGTTGTGACCGGGACCTTAGTCAACTCATTAGTCTGTCTTTTGTTTCTTTTATCCTCCCTTTGCTCCCTTCTCTTCCTCAGTTTCTCTTTTATAGTATACATTCTCGGCTTCTTTGACTAAATCTCTCAAAGTCATATCTTGTAATCCATCTAAGCATTGTAACTTTCTTTAAATATCCAGGGCAGCATGCCCAATAAAGGCCATTGTGACAGATGCCTTTTGATCCTCTGCATGAGTATTGAAAGGAGTATATATCCTATGCCTCCATAATTCTCTCTAGAAACATAGAGGCAGATTTATCAGGCCCTTGAATAATCTCTATTACCTTGGCCAAATTAGTTGGTCACCTAGCGGCCGCTTGGATGCCCACTATTAGAACCCGGTGAGAAGTGGACAGATGCTTTCTACCTTCAAAGTTTTGGGGAACCAGTTGGGTTGATTCTAGGGAAAGCCGGCTTTGATTATGTTGGGAAGATATGTCAGTCTCCCATCTGGTCTTAGGATTTTTTTTCTAGCTTCCAGGAGGATTCTCTTTTGTTCCTCTGTCATAAAGAGAGTCCCTAGGAGTTGTTGAATGTCATCCCAAGTAGGCGGCTCTGAAAACATCAATGACTCAACCAGACATGTGAGCCGGGTAGAATCCTCGAAAAAATGGGGATTGTTATTTTTCCAGTTATATAGGTCTGAAGAGGAGAAAGGCCAATATTGGTAGGCTTGCATTTTCCCCCCATTGCCTTTGTCAATCATTGGCCCGTAGGGACATAGGGGGATCATCACAGGAGTTCCAGGGTTTTCAAACATTCGCCGCCAGCGAGTTCCCTTAGCCAGGCCAGCTTCCTCCTGGGGAGGAGGGGCTGTGTGTACCGTGGATGAGTTATCTGGAGGGCGCTGGGCTAGCTTGGCTTCGTCCAACGGTGGAGAGGCTGAGTCAGCTCCAGGGGAATCACTTAGAGGGTGTTGGTGGTTGGGGGACGAGGGCAGGGAATAAGGAGGGGAGGAGAGTCCAGTAGAGTCAAATCTTGTGACTCAGGGAGAACAGAGGGTGGAGGAGGAGGAGGAGAAGAGGGTTTGAGAGATCGTGGGCAAAGGAGTAGGAGTGGGGGCAGAGGCAAGGAAATGCTTCACCCATGGAGGAGGAGATTTGCAGAGGTCCTGACAAGTTAAGATATATGGCTGTTCATCCGGATGGCTATGTGTGCCCAGTTGAAAGACAATATCTCTGGCTTATTAAATTAGTGGGAAGCAGAAAGATCCTTCTAGAGGCCATCTAAGTCCAAAGGTGAGCCATTCTGAGGCACAGAGAGTCTGGCAGGTCCAGCGTTTCACTGAAAAAGGAAAGATTCTGAGCCCTTAAGTGAAATTTGGTCCAGTGATCAAGGGTCAGGGACATGGGTATTGAAGTACTGTGTCCCATAATGAAAGATACACAAAGAGTGAATGCAAGGACAGACGACACAGACAAAACAAGTCAATAAAGACATTCAATGGACATCCAAAACAGAGACCAGGACTGAGTAGCCAGCAAAACCCAATGGGCTGGCAATACCGAATCCGATACAAAATATCACTGAGTCGAGAAGACTATTGTTCCTCGATTTTCTGAGTCCTTTGGGGCATCCCCCAGGGACGTGGCCTGTGGCTCTGTGACATGTCTGTCAGCCACCATTGGAGAGAGCTCACGCTCTTCATTGACAGCCATTTTTCCAAGCCCTAAGATTAACACTAAAACCAGAAAGAGGCGCCTTGCTTAACCCAAGAGGAGCCTGTTAGGGTCACTTGTCTGCCGCTGCCAGAACTCGGTGGAATCTCCATATGTAAAGGTCGGGCGAGCATTGAAGGAAGAGACCACCAAGAGACTGTCTTATCCAACAGCAAAGGGTTTATTGGGGGTCCAGCATGCTGGGGCTCAGAGCTCACTTGAATAGAGCAGAGAGCCCTGAGAGCAGTTTAAGCAGAACATATATACTTTCCTTGGAGAGGGCAGGGAGGGAAGTTTACTGATGGGTCTTGGCGAGTGGTCGGTTTGCGTGCAACTGGGTGAGGGAGTACATTCTACACTTTGGCAGTTGGAAACAGCACATTCTGGGAACAAGATGAGCAAACAGTTCTCAATATTTCAACAGTGTTTTGTTAAGCATAAGGAAAAACAGGAAGTGACAAGTACCTATTATATTAACCTTTCACTACCGACTATCATTTTTGACTGGATGTTCTCTTCTACATTCTATTATCCAAGGTTCAAGGTCCTATGCCATTGTATATCGATTTATTCAAAGCTAAATATCCCAATCAAGGCCCCAGTGCCCTTCTGGGTTTCAAATGTTAGTTAGATTTCTGTTTTTATACATATATTTTACCTCTATATTTTTATACATATTGCAGGTTCCCAATACCATTATTTATTCAGCAGAATGATTCCTAACCGAAATCAAACATGTTATTAACCCTAAACATACACTCTTAACTCAATCTAACTTTACAGAAGAGCAGGGACAGAGTTGGTCTTATAATACAGGAATGTAGTGGATCTTCCACCTGCTGAGAACCTCAAAGGTCCATGCAGACATAATCCCTGGAGAAGATGTAGGCACATCTGAAGGACCTGAGAGAGCAAAAGTCATTTTCCATTGAAAACAACCTGGTCAGGGTGAAGGGTTGTGTCTGAATCAGCCTCTCTATTCTTAATGTAGAGAAGATGGACCAAATGAGACCAGTGTGGAGAGCTGTTACTGGGTGCCTATGGTTGATATACCATTCTAACTTGTGAAAGTGTCACAGGAAGCAGGGGCAGCCTCCATCTCATGGGAAGCTTGGAAGCAACTCTTAGGACAAAGTGGTTGACAAGGCAGTGAGTTCATTCAGTTTCTGACGGAAGTGACCTCACCTCACTTCCTTGGTGATGGAAATCTCTGAACTTGTGATCCAGGAAGCCAGTCAAACAGTGCCAGTCCTAGTCCCAGTCGCAGTGGTTTCACTTTTTGGATTTCCCGAGGGCAGAGTCAATCTTTCTTGGTACCTACTGATGTTAGGATGGCCAAATGGCAGGAAATCTCTGAAGACGGGCCTTTTATGAGAAAGCAGGTAGTGGCTCACCACTGGCTCCTGACAACTTCAGAGAGTTGGAAAAGGACACAAGATCAGAGACAGGACAGGCCATTTCGGGGGAACCAGAATGTCCCACAGTCAGAGGACACTCCAAATAGTCACAACCTACTTGGGGAAAAGAGGTGCCTTTGTGGGTGTGGGTGTGGGTTTGTGGATTTGGCTCTTGTTCTGAGAATAGGTACAAATGATGTTTGTTTGGTTTGGACTGAATTGTTTCTAGTAAGTCGTTTGACAATGCGAGTGTTTCTGTGTCTCTGTATCCCACTGTGTCCATGGTTATAGATTTTAGAAAAGAGAATGCATCAATTGATGTGTCCTGTCTATTAGAAAGCTTACCAGCATTCATCCTGCCCAATTTGTAAATGAAATGCGGCTTGCCATATTGATGGGCAACACCTACGATCTTCCTAAGTTCCTGTTTTCTTCCTGAAATCTGGCCACTATCCATAATAGGCTCATGGCTTTGTATCCAAGATATGTACCACCTCCAAGCTCTGTGACATGGCCATGTACTGAATAGCTGAAGTGAATGGCGAGCATCTCAGAAAACTCACATACCAGTTTGACCTGTAATGTCTCATTGTGGAAACCCTGCTTTGCGCCTTTTCTTACCTATTGTTCTATTGCCCTAAATGTCAGGATGGTCTTTGCCTCAGGCCAACGCTTTGTGAAGTCTGCAGAAAACCTTTTTCAAATAAAAAGAATAGGCATCACCTGTGGCTCTTTGCTTAATTGCTCTGCAAAGGGATTTGTCTGAATCAGCATCTTGGCCCTGTGTTAGGCTGTGGCTTAGATTTTCAGCAACTGATGGATCTAAAGAAAGATCCCATGTGTGCAAACAAAACCAAAATGACAAAAAGAGCAGTCATTGTGGATAAGTCTTTCGCCTTCCTCTGTAAGGTTTCTGACATCAATCAAGTGAGAATAGGGATCCTTTAGGTCAAATGAGTTCTTCAAATCCCTGCAGAGGCTAGCACATAGGTGCTTGGGTTTTCTCATGACTCCAATTAACATAAAGAATCTAAACTCAACAGTCAGTAGGTCTCAAATTTGAGAAGTGGATAAGTATTAATGGCAGTCCTATTTAATCACTCCTGGTTCAAAGGAAGGGTGTCCAGGTCACTCAGAATTTAGGTAAACGAGGAGCAAGGGAGCGTATTCTGGGCACTGTCTTGGGCTGCATTCCTCATGTAAATCTCCAGCCAGAGGATATGATGAGTGTCTATATGGAAGAAGATAAGGCCCATGTGGGAGTGTTTTGGTTTTAATTGTGGTCATTTTTGTGGCAGTTGGAACGGATGGTCTTATAATACAGGAATGAGTCCACCTGGGTTTGAACTGTGGCGTGATTCCCCTTAGAGACTGAGTACAGGAATAGAACTTAGAGAAGTATTGCCATGAATTGGGTTGGGATTTTAGGAAGCCAAGTATGAGAGTCACCCTTGGAAACTGACATCTAGGCCCAGGGTGGCTTTCCAGAGATCACTGGGAATCTCAGGCTGGATATCACATGATTTTATTCTGAAAGACTTGGCAGGCTTAGTTGAGAGTCATAACACACATGGACCTCACATTGTAGACCTCAATGGGCCTGGATTTATGTGACATTTTGGCTAATCTTTGGGAAACCTTGCCTGTGAGATTTCACCAGAACTTTCTTTGAAATGAACTTCCAAAACACTTAATGGTCTCTGAATGAATTGAAACCCACATGCTGCCAAATTCATCCTTGAAAAATTGCTAGATAAATACCATGAAATTTTTGAAATTCCCATGACCAGATGGTACTGGAGAAACTTTGGATGTCCTGTTGCTGATCATGAATATGCAGGACAGTGACATGATTGACTGAGTTTCATGAAAATTGTGTAGAACAGAGATTCCAGTAAGTTGAACCCTGCTGAGTAGTGGGCCTAGTGCAGTGATGGGCAGGTGTGTGATAAAAAAAAAAAAAAAAAAAAAAAAAAACATCTGTGGTTGGGCCATGTGGATCTGCCATTGGCTTCCAATTGGCTTGTGACTGACATGGTGCAGCCAGCAGACGCTTCTATGTAAAGGCATCTTGTTATATGGAGAGGATTCAGGCCAATGTTTAGAATCAGGTTGCTATGGTTAAGGAGGCAAGCTATGTGGGATAGAAGCCTGGTTGGTGCATTCTCCTGCAGACCCTGACCCACCACACGTGACAGAACTCCCTCCAGCACTGTGTCCCAGTTGAATTCCTTGTATTTCGTGAAGCAAATACCAAATTCCCAATGCAGCAGCAAGAAACACCAGGAAAACTGGAGGATGACCAAATGGCTTAAGAGTTCAAAAGGGTAGACAATTAGCCCCCAGTGGCCACAGTTTACCTACAAAGAGAGAATTAAGGACTGCTTCCTAATGTTTTTTGGAAAATAAGAAATCATGTATTCCAGGTCACATAGAATCATACCCAGATTTGATGGTCTCACTACAAAGGAAGCTAAATCTCCTGACTACAACATATATTTCAAGTGCCCAAGCTCAGAGGCAGTTACTCAAGAAGTTTTTAGTCCAGCAGAGCTCCATGTTTGTGGAGTTTTTCCCTTTCCCTTACTTTTGGAATCTTCTCTACCACCTCCAAGTTTGTGAACTCCTGAACATATTCGATTCCAGATAAGTATTCACAGATTATCTAACTCTTCCACTCTAATTGTGTTTTACTTGTAATGAAGGTAAAGTCAAGGCATTGTTCTGGATGAGAGTGGGAAGATATTTTTGTAGCACATATTTGCATAAACATTGGAATCGTTTTCCAAATTTCCATTTGAAATACTGAATCCCTGACACTAACACATGCCCAACTAGACTCTGACTACTAATCCTAATATGATGGGGAAAATTAACCCAAAAAGAATAGAAATACAAGCAGTTAAGAGGACGAATGATGTATCATTGGAATTGCCTTTTGCATTATATAGGGTATATGTTATAAATCTAGTCAATTTTTTGTTGAAATGGTTCTCCATGTGTTTTTAAAGTTAACGAATATGTGAATTCCTGTCTCCCTTTTTCTGTAGCCTATTCAGTACATGTATTTTAATATGCACATATAGAATCCTACCTGGTACCACACGTACATTCTTGTGAGGTGGCTGACTTGGCAGATACAAATTGTGAGAAGAGATCACTCCTCCTGAATGCTGTTGGAACTAAAAATTCAGACTATTGTTGATCTTCCTAGTACAACAATATTATACATGAATCCATGTTCAGTAAAACGAATTTATTTCGATCTGTGGATGACATATATTTCATGGTGAATTTCAATTGGCATATATTGCTACTTTTTAATGTCTGTGTGTGTGTGTGTGTGTGTGTGTGTGTTTATGTATATACACACACACTCTAGATTTTTCAAAATGTGAAATATATGTGTCTTACTATACACTCCGTAAATTCATTCATTTTCATGTATTTGGATTAATAATCAACTTTTCACAAAATTATTCTGAGAAATATTCATCCACCTGAACTACATATTTGATTCCTAGTACTGAAAACTAACTTCAGTAAATGGTGCATACAAATCCTAATATTTCTGCAGTAACTGACCCAGTTTAATATCAATGCAAGTAGATTTCTATGGGACATGATGTGTATTTTGTCATTCATTTTTATTCAATACTGGTAGATTTCTATTTCTTCAGTTAATACACATGATAGGGTATATATTTCATCAACAAGTTAAGAAATTAATAGGCATTTTGTTTTAAATTCCATCACTTCCTAATTCAAAATACATGTTTTCCACGAGGTTTCTTCACTGGTCTTTTCATGTGACTTCTTTCACAAAATGCAAATGTCACACTAATGTTTGTACCGAAGTCTAAATGGAAAGTGAGTATGGATTACTAAAAACATCAATGTCCAGGTTGCCTACTGCTATCAAATGTCAATCCTATTGGTGACTAAATATTTGTTTCCTCCTAAGATTATATATTCAACCTCAAGCCTGTTGAAAATGTCTGATCCTATCACTTACTATTGTATATCGATTTATCTGAGACATCTGTGCAGAATATAATTCAAAGCTAAGTATCCCAATCAAGGGCCCGATGCACTTCTGGGCTTCAAATCATAACTAGATTTCTGATTTCATGCTTATATTTTACCTCTATATTCTTGTAAATATCGCAGGTTCCCAATACCATTATGCATCCCTCAGAATGATTCCTAACCCAAATCGAACCTGTTATTAACCCTAAGCATACACTGTTCCCTCAATCTAACTTTACAATAGAGCAGGGACAGAGTTGGTCTTACAATACAGGAATGTAGGGGATCTTCCACCTGCTGAGAACCTCAAAGGTTCATGCAGAAATGTTCCCTGGAGAAAACTTAGGCAGCTCTGAAGGACCTGAAATAGCAAAATCATCTTCCATGGCAAAAAACCCGGTCAGTATGAAGTATTCTGTCTGAATCAGCCACTCTGTTCTTAATGTAGAAAAGATGGACCAAAACAGGCCTGTGTGGAGAACTGTTCCCTGGTGCCTATGGTTGATATACCATTCTAACTAATGAATTTGTCAGAGGAAGTAGGGGCAGCCTCCACCTCATGGGACCCTTGTAAACAACTGTTAGGACAAAGTGGTTGCCAAGGTATTGACCTCATTCAATTCCTGAAGGAAGTGACCTACCTCACTTCCTTGGTGATGGAACTCTCTGAACCTGGGATCCAGGAAGCCAGGCACCCAGAGCCAGTCCCATTCCCAGTCCCAGTGGGCACACTTGTTTGAATTTACCAAGGACAGAGTCAGTATTTCTTGTTACCTCCTTATGTGAGGATGGCCAAATGCCAGGAGAACTCTGAAGAGGGGCCTTCCCTGAGAAAGCTGCTGGCTTCTGACAACTTAACAGAGTTGGCAAAGAAGGCCTGTTCTGATACAAGACAGGCCATTTTGGAAGAACATAGTATGGTCCACCAGTCAGAGGACACTGCAGATAGTCACAGACCTACTTGTGGGAAGGAGGTTCCTTTGTGGGTGTGGGTGTGAGTTCATGGTTTTGTCTCATGTTCTGAGAATAGGTAGGAAAGGTGGTTTGTTTGGTTTGGAGTCGACTGTTTCTAGTAAGTCATTTGACAAGGCGAGTTTTTCTATGTCTGTATATGCACTGTGTCCGTTGTTGTAGTCTTTAGAAAAGAGAATGCATCAATGGAGGTGTCCTGTCTAGTAGGAAGCTTCCAGGCATTCATTCTGCCCTTTTTATGAATGGACTGTTGCTTGTCTTATGGACAGGCAACACCTACTATCTTCCTAAGTTCCTGTTTTATTCCTGAATTCTGGCCTCTCTCCAGAATAGCCTCATTGTTTTGTGTTCAAGATATGTACCACCTCCAAACTCTGTGAGATGGCCATGTACTGCATAGCTGAAGGGAAAGGGAAGATTTCAGAAACCTCAGATATCATTGTAAACAGAAAAGTCTCAGTGGAGAAACCCTGCTTTGGGCAATTTGCTTACCTATGGTTCCCTTGCCCTGAATGTTAGGAAGGTCTTGGCCTCAGGCCACCCCTTTGTGAAGCCTGAAGAAAACAGTATTCAAATGGAAGGAATGGGCATCACCTGTGGCTCTTTGCTTAATTGCTTTGGAAAGGGATGTGTCTGAATCAGCCTCTTGGCCCTGTGTGAGGTTGTGGCTTTGAATCTCAGAATCTGATAGATCTAAAGAAAGATCCCATGTGTGCATCCAAAACAAAAATGGCCAAAAGAGCAGTCATTGTGGATGAATTCTTTCGCCTTCCTCTGTAAGTTTCCTGACATCTATCAAACGAGAATAGGGAAGATACACCAAGCCAATTGAGGGCTCCTTTTGGAAAAATTGTACCACTGATGACAGAATCAGCATAAGTATCCAAACACTACCACAATTCGCTGCACCAGCAGATAGTTCACAATGCATACAAGTGAGTTCACAATGCATACAAGTGATACATATTCCAAGCAAGTTCTGCAAGCAGTTCAGTGATGGGTATTGCAGAACCTGTATATTGGTTTTATCTTTGTCTTCACCGGCACTGGGATAAAGATAGGAATTCTGGCAATAATGGCTAAAGAAAAAATTATGTAACATTCCAGAAGGCACAAAAAGAAAACAATTTTCATAACAATTTACATTATCTTGAAGAGAATTATTAAATATAATGAAAAAAAGGTAAAAGTAAAAAAACAGGTCTGTTAACCTCCTATTTTTTCACATATTAAAACAATCCTGAACAGTTGTTTACCCCATTTAAATTAAACTATTTAATTCACGTGAATTAAAAAAAATGGACCCATTTTTTCATGAGCACTCATCATATATGATATATGGACATACACACATTCAAACTTATAACACAAAACACAAGTGTGCACACATAATAAATACATACAACATATAATATAATAGTAAAGACCTTATAACTTTTTACAGGTGAAATCATCATTGCAATGTTTAAAAACTCTATAGACAAAAAATAGAACTGATCAGCAAAACATTAACCTAGGTCTGTATGAGCTCAAAAAAACAAAAGAGAACTTCATGATGTGGTAAAGGGCAATAATAAAATAGATATTGAAAAAAGCATCCCTGTTCTGTCGCCGATGTAAGGATAGCCAAACTGGAGTTTTGCACATCAGCTGTTATGGATTTGAGCCAAATCATCTTATTTTGGTCTATAGAAATTGCTTTAGTTAATCTCTCTGGAATCCAAATCGGCTGCTGTTCTCCCTGTGGAAACACATAAACAGACCCCCGACTTTAGGCAATCACTGGGTCAGAACCTTAGTTAATCTCTCTGGAATCCAAATCGGCTGCTGTTCTTCCTGTGGAAACCCAC